>NC_135506.1:24996671-25296671 GCF_052857255.1 Amblyomma americanum | reverse complement strand
TAGAAACGCGTTCACCCTGCAGAGGCATAGGAATGCCAGAAAGATCCGGTACAACGTCAGGGCACAATCAATCAAAGGACGCGAGAGGCCAAGAGGGTTCAGACGAGAACGAAATGAGGAATAAACAAAAATGTTGAACACCGCGCAAAAACAAGGCAAGGAAGGTGAAAAAAAAAAGCGAAGGCTCGCACACCACAAAAACAAAACACCGAAGACAAAAGAGCCTAGATAGCCATGAACCGAGAGAGCGGAAGAATCAACCAATCAGAGCAGGCGGGAGACGCGAGCAACGGAAGCCTGAACGGGTGACAGAGGTCAAGGGGAAAGGGAAGGGCGAGAAAGCAACACATGAGAGGAGGAGCTGGTTGGACTGCGTAAACGAATCGAGGAATTACGAACGGGGAAAAAAAGGAAAAGATAACGCCATTGCTGCAACCTGGACTGGTGAGAAAGCGGGAACAAAAGAGGGAGTTAGCAGCAGGCGTTCAAGGTACAAAAGGGACGGATGGAGGACATGCGAAGGTAGAAAGGAAAAACGGGATCGGCGACAGTGGACAAATCGAGGGATCGCTGCCAAAAAAAAAAGGGGGAACGTGAAACAAAAGAGGAGTAGAAAAGGGCAAAGGGGGATCAGCCGGACCTTTTCTTTCCCCGTTCCTGCCTCCCGAGGCGGTGTCGCGGGTGCAACGTCGCCTGCAGGCGCGATCAATTCTTCACGGCAAGCTCCCGATGTGTCCTCGCACCGGTTCCTTCCTTGCCCGGTGACTCCTTCTAAGCTCCACTCCACGAATTCCGTGCAGTATTGCGGAAGCAAAGAAACAAACACAGGTACTGTGAAGGAACTCGCCTCCGGGCATTGCGCAAATACCTGTACATTGAAACCGGCTGACGCGCCCCGGTGGCTCAGTAGTTAGGGCGTTCTGGTGCTGAGCACAGGAACGCGGGGTCGAATCCCCTCTCCCCATCGTGGCCCGCCTAGTTTGCCTCCCGGGATCTGAGCCTGCAACGCGCTCTCGTCACCTTCACCCTATAAACATGCTGAACGCCTTAACTAAACGCTATTTAATGAAAGCGCCATACTGTAGCCGGATACAACCCTTAAAAAAATGGCCGCCGCGGTGTCTCAGTGGTTATGGCGCTCGGCTGAGTGCGCGTTAAAGAACCCCAAGTGGTCGAAATTTCCGGAGCCCTTCACTACGGCGTCCCTCAGAGCCTGAGTCGCTTTGGAACGTTAAACCCCCATAAACCATAAACCAAACCAGGTCGTCGAAGTTCGAATGGATTCTATGTAAGGAAACCTTTAATTCAGTAATGACAGTTCAGGATTATTTATATAATAACTGATAATGGGTTTTGATGATCAGTGATGACTGGCATCATAACAAGTTACTGGTGTCATCTGTCAAAATGACACAATGCGAACTCTTTAACCTTTAAACCCCATAAACCAAACCAAACCTAATAAAAATGGTCTATACACCATCTATACACTTCTCATAAGCTCTATAACATTTGTATAGATATTTCATTTTGCCAATTCATAGTCCATAGAATGTCATAGACAAAAGTCTACCGAAAGTGCATGGTCATAAATGTACAGATTGTCTATAGACTGTTCACAGGATTTTTATTATCTATAAGCAAGCCTATAGAATTTGTCTATAGAAAGTTTATAGACTTTACACACCAAGGTCTACGGGCCGTCTATAGACTGCCTAAAGAAATTTTTAAAGGGAACTCAAGAACGAAGCGGCTGTTCCCTGACAAAGGACCTCCTCCAGCCAACGGCGTCGGCCGATTAATATGAACCTGCAAGCATGACAGTGCACGGTACGGCGTGAAAATGCAGGAAATAAACTATCCCCTTTCATCTGATACTCCCTGCATTATCACGCTAGCAGGGTCATGAGAATAGCGCGACGCCATAGGCTGGATGGGGGCCCTTGACGGGGAAAAGCCGCTGCGTTCTTGAGTCGTATCCGACCGTCATCATCATCATCAGCCTGACTACACCCACTGCTAGGGCAAAGGCCCCTGCCATGTCTCTCCAATTAACCCTGTCCCTTGGCAGCTGCGCCCACCGTATGCCTGCAAACTTCTAAATCTCATCCCCCACCCCCCTAACCTTCTGCCGCCCCCGGCTACGCTTACCATCTCTTGGAATCCACTTCGTCACCCTTAAGAACCAGCGGTTATCTTGCCTTCGCATTACGTGCCCTGCCCAAGCCCATTTCTTCCTCTTGATTTCGACTAAGATATCGTTAACCCGCGTTTGTTCCCTCACCCACTCTGCCCGCTTCCGGTCTCTTGATGCTACGCCTATCATTTTTCTTTGATAGCTGTTAATATCGTTATGGATGTAGCTATCTTCTAATTTACGCTTCCACTGTGCCTGGCCGATGCGCATAATTGCCTCGGCGGCAAACTTTGGGCACGGCAGCACCGAACAAAAAGGCGGCGAAGAAATCAGCCCGCAATCTCTTCGCCCGAGTCCATCGCTTACCTAACGCGAGCCTTTATTCTCTCCGCGTCCACTTTTCTCACAAGACAATCAATCACGAGAGCCGCTTCCGCCGGGAGACTGACTGTTCACGCTCGCGGCGAAACAGTCTCGCCCGTTCAGTCACTATCGGGGCGGAGCCACGAATTCATCGAGTCCTGCGAAGCTGCGTTAATGAACACCGTCGTCGCTCCGTGCCTCGCCTCGCGTCGAAGCATTCACTCAAGCAAGCAAATGTAAAGAAGAAGAAGGTCTGTGCTGTTTGCCTGCGCGTTCTCGGGAGAACCACTCGAAGAGGAAAACCTCGGCTCGCACAATCGATGATGCGCCATTATCGGCTAGCACGGCACCGTGCGGAAATAACGTGGAGTTGCGCAATTTCTTGAGTAGCTCCGCAAGGTGGATGTTAACTGTAATGGTTTAAAGGGGCCCTGAAAGAGATTCCCTTATCAAAATATAGGCTCTCTACAGACTTCTTATAGACTCCATTGCTTTCCTGTAGATATTTCGCTTTGTCAATTCTTAGTCGATAGACTACCCGTAGACAAAAGTCCACTAAAAGTGTAAGGCCATAAATCTATAGCTTGTCCATAGACTGTCTATAGGGTTTGTATTTCGTATCGCCTGGTCTATAGGCTTTGTCTAAAGGAAGTCTATAGACATTATAGACAGTCTATAGACTGACTAAAATATTTTTGTAAGGGGAAGGTGCCGCATTCATGGGTTCTTAAAGGACGCCACTTCCTGAATATCCTCCACCAAGAATTTCTTTAATGCGCTTTGTAGACGCTGAGTTATTTGCCGTCAAATTTTGAGCTTCAGCGTCTTCGCGCCTTTTTCTCTCTTATCGTCACTCTTTGCACGCTCAAAGGTCGGTGTTCCTCGCGCGGGAATTCCCCGGGGGGCGGAGCTTCCTGACCCATCGGAGCGACAGGTTCTCTGCTGTACGTATAAGTGTATTATCTGGCTCAGGTGTTCATGGCGAGAAAATGGAGTGATTGAGCGAGTTTATGTATACTCCCCTCAGAAAGCGTTTCAGGGCCCTTTTAAAATAAATAAAAAATCGACATTTTTATAAGGCGGGTGTCAATCGCGTTGTCAAATTGTCAGATAACTGCGAAAAGTTCGCTCGGTATTTGCTGGACATATAAACAGAGTGAGTGCCTCGTATCATTTTCAAATTAAAGGGTTGGAAATCAGAGTTACGTGCGTGCGTGTGTGCGTGTGCAAGTAATTCGTCCTTCCCGTTCTCATTTAATTCAAGCAGCTTTTCTAAGTTTCTCGCCATGCACCGACTAGCCCGCCAGAAAATTCTGCTCGGTTTTATTTCCCACTTTGTCAGATCAGAGATGGCGGAACTTCAGAAAAAAAAAACCTGCCCCTCGGCCGCTCCACAGGTCTACAATACCGCGTACCGGCAAAGGCAACATCAAATACGTGCACAACAGAGATATACCTCAATTAAATATTCCTAAAGGGGAGAGGCATTTGCCTTGCAGTGGGCGTAGTCAGGCTGATGATGATGATGTTTATGATGATAGTCATGTGTATTGTAGGCGGTGTTTTCCATACTTATATCGATAAAGAAAGAGTAAACACGCTTCAACTTCTCTCCTTCTTTGTCAACCCGGCTGCAACATTTCTCAGTGTCGGAAGCCGGCAAGGACCGCCGCGGTGGCTCAGTGGTTAGGGCGCTCGACTACTGATCCGGAGTTCCCGGGTTCGAACCCGACCGCGGCGGCTGCGTTTTTATGGAGGAAAAACGCTAAGGCGCCCGTGTGCTGTGCGATGTCAGTGCACGTTGAGGATCTCCTGGTGGTCGAAATTATTCCGGAGCCCTCCACTACGGCACCTCTTTCTTCATTTTTTTCTTTCGCTCCCTCCTTTATCCCTTCCCTTACGGCGCGGTTCAGGTGTCCAAAGATATATGAGACAGATACTGCGCCATTTCCTTTCCCCAAAAAACCAATTATTATTATTATTAGCCGGCAAGGATCGAACAAGCGGGCTTTGCACCGAAAAAAAGTCCGTTATTTGAAGTCTTTATGAATGAAATGTATTATGAACAGTGTTAACAGCGACGAATAAAGGCGCTTAAAATGACACGCATGCACGGTAGTGAGGAGGAGGAGGAGGAGGAGGAGGAGAAGGAGGAGGAGGAGGTGAGCGAACCCTGCCGACGTTCGCCCACGTTGCGCACACCCCGCGCAGCAATGTCGAGCGCGGCACATGGGACGAGTTCCACCGCCACATGCGTGAACCTCGCCGCGCGCGCTGCGATGTTGCGACACCGCCGTAATCGCGCCGCATGCATGCACAGCCGGGACGAAAGCGAACGGCTCAATGAGAAGGTCGCAAAGCTGTCACTAATGGAACGCCGATATAGCGTCCGCAAAAGAACAAAAAATAAAAGTCAGCCCGAACAAATGTCTTTCACAGCGAGTGCACCAACGGAATGCGTACGTGGCAGGTGTTTTTTTTTTTCGCTCTTCGTTTTCACGAACTGGGGCATCGATGGAGTCTCCTCTTTCACTGGCGAGAGATAGCACAGTGCGAACAAAGGCGTATTTCCACAGATATACACAGGAGTGTGTGTGTGTGTGTGTGTGTCCCACGTTTAGTGGAATCCCCCGGGATGGAGCATTATTTCTCGCCCTGCCATACATGCTAGCCGACCCGGTTTCAGCTGGTAGAGCGACTGCACCGGTGAGGCAGTGGTCTGGAGTTCCAACCCCGGGAACAGGAGACATTTTTTCTTCAACTACGAAGTTTCTGTGAAAGCTCAGCCGAATGGCTGCGCTTGGGTGGATGCTAATGAGTATTCTCTTATTACAACAGGGAAAAGTTTATTAGGATCAAACGGCGTTGTAGCAGGCCATAACGTGGAACCGGCAAAGCGATTGTTGCCCAAAAAGGTCTGAGCCATAAGGGCATGACGATCAGGAGGCAGGCCACGCAGCTCGGTCAGATAGATCCTGTCGAGTGCGCCACTTAAAGGAGTATAGACGCCTAACTTCTGGGTGCGTATTTTCTTGTTTGTAATGATGCGTAAGGCATTTAACATGGATTCTCACCTGGTATTCTCCTGCGACAGCTAAATAATTTATAATCGCATTTCTTTCTCGTGCTGTTTCGGTTTGAACAGCCCAATGAGGGCTCTGATGTCAACGTGTACTTACAGCTCACGTGAGGCATTAAAAAACTGCAATATAATCGCTGCTTACACATTCGTCATTCTGGCTCTTGAGGAAGGCTGGCTTAAATTAAAACAATGAAGCAGCGTTTATATGGACGTTTTCCCATGCCTCACGTGACACAAAAGCACTCTTTGACGTCACAGCCATCGTTCGGCTGTGGAAACCGAAACAGCATGACAGAAAAAAAATCGATTCCAAATTATTTAGCGGTCATAGGCGAATATCACACGGTGATTCATGCGTAGTGACGTCTTCAGCATCATTGTAGAGAAGAAAACGTGTCATCAAGATTAGGTGTCTATATATATGCACCTTTAAATCCCGCCTGCTCGAGGCAGTAGCCTTATCATCAGGGCTCGTCGGCATTAAGGTCACACCGCAGAGTAGTGCCGACTCTGAACCTCTTTCTTCGCACTATACTCCACATGTAGTACTCACACGCAGGCCGTAGAGGTGTAACTGAAAAGGGCGCTCAGTGCAAGCTAGACACTTCGACACGCTCGCAAAACGCAAATACTGTAAAAGCCCGAACGAAATGACGTCTACGCCTTCATGGTCGCGCTCAGACGTCTGACTCCACTTGGCGGGGCCTAGTGGTAGAACAAAATTCCCCGCGGGTGAAATACCCGGGCATTCTGGCGCCAAATCTGCGACAAAATCGTTTCGTCGAGCGGCCAGTGAATTACACTGCAGTCGCTGACATTGGATCCGTTTCTTTCGGACGATCATCAAAGCAAACACATCGTCCGTGCTCCTTATACGCCATTATGCTAATGGGCACGCTAATGGGCGTTAGCTAGCGGACATCCAAATCTACCGCCAGCTATTGAGTATAGCCTCTACAAGTGGGTTCTCTTCATTTGTGCTCATATGCCTTTCATCGTTAAGTAAATATGATGAAACAAAAATAAAATAATCGCGATGCCACGGCTAGCGGATCATCGTCCACAACACATGCGGAAAGTGCTGGGTTGGACGCTGTCGGCACCGCAGGTAACAGCATTTAAAAAAAAAGGCATAACCACACCTCAGCCTCGCGCCCCGCTTAGTTAACACTTACAAAAATTTATTTGGACTGTCTATAGACTCTCCGTAGACTTTTGTCGATAAAGTATATAGCCCTTATATAGATAAATACTATACAATAGGCTATAGACAATACAAACCATGTAGACTGTCTATAGACAACGTATGGATTTATATCCCTACACTTTTAGTAGACTTTTGTCTATAGACAGTCTATAGACTATGACTTTGTAAGAAAGGAAAATAAACTTGAACTTGAACTTGAACCGACAAAAGGAAATACTTACAGGAAGGTAACAGAGTGTATAAGAAGTCTATAGACCGTCTATAAACCACACATATAAGGGTTGAACTCTTATGAAGTCATCAGCTACAACTTTGTCATTTTTGTTGCACTTTCAGAAATTTACTGTAAATACACGCAGTTCCTATGTAAAACAGCGGTTTCATCTCTGTTCTCCGGGTGAACGGGTCTTTTTGTTACAAAAAGTCGCAAACAAAAGAAGAAATTCTGGTCGAAGGCGTTTCATTCATTCCTTTTACGTCGCTCCCATGAACACGCAAATCTCTTCAATTGACGTCAAATATGAAGGGTAAGACATGCAAGCTACACATTGTTCCTTGAGCGTAACTGTCTCGTCCCGCAGAACCATCCATTTCACATGACATCGCAAGTGGCCCTGAAAACAGACCTTGCGTTTTACGGAGCCGCGGTGCTGATTACCGAGAGGCTGGCGTATAAATCAGACGCACTGAGAGACAAAATGAAAAAGGAAAGGGAGATTTCGTGTAAAAAGCTTAGCGGCGATTTCCATACGTCATCTGGCCAATTTCGACGAATGTGTCTCGAAGAGCAAATTGGAAGTGGTGCGGACACCTCCTTTGAGCGATATATCCAGGACGTGGCTATAGAGCGACAACCTCCGCGCCAATAATAATAATAATTGGTTTTTGGGGAAAGGAAATGGCGCAGTATCTGTCTCATATATCACTGGACACCTGAACCGCGCCGTAAGGGAAGGGATAAAGTAGGGAGTGAAAGAAGAAAGAGGTGCCGTAGTGGAGGGCTCCGGAATAATTTCGACCACCTGGGGATCTTTAACGTGCACTGACATCGCACAGCACACGGGCGCCTTAGCGTTTTTCCTCCATAAAAACGCAGCGGCCGCGGTCGGGTTCGAACCCGGGAACTCCGGATCAGTAGCCGAGCGCCCTAACCACTGAGCCACCGCGGAACTCGTGAAAGCGTTACACAGCAGCCATCTGCGACAATTTCGCAGTCATCATTCTCCCCATTCAGTCGTGCGATCACGTTTAAGCGACAACAGCTCCGGTAGTATACGCCCCCGTTATGCTAACGTCCAACAGGCAATTTTAAGATCGTTAGCTCTTACTCATCACATTTCTCCATATCTTGGGGTCTGCTACCACCTCCCTTCGGCGTGAAATTTCCCAAGCCCGAGGAATTCAAGATGGCGGCCCCATAGTATATCGATATAGTAACCCAATTTGTGATTCATTGGTGACGTCATTAGTATATCGAATTTGCGATTTATTGGTGACGTCACTGATATATCGATTTGCTGACTGATTGGTGACGTCACTTATAAATCCATTCAAGGTGTCAAATTCGTATTTCCATTGGTATACCCCACTTTAATCTCATTCATATCAATTCTAGTAAACCAAACAGCTAACGCTCACTGTACTTCGATGTCTTCCAGACGGTGGCGGCATCTTGTTTTAGCATACCGGAGGATTTCATTGAATAGAGTATGCTTGTATTTCTGAGTATATACCCCCCAGTACAGGGCTCCATGTGCCGTCGCGATACTGCAGGCCCGCCAGAGCAGCTGTCGCTGTTATTGCAGATTTGTGGTACTGGTCGGAGCGGCCTCAAGAAGAGGGTTTCTCAGCCCATGACCCCATTTGGCACCGCTATTTTCTCGGCAGGCTCGATAAGCCGGCGCTGGTCGGTCGGCTCCGTGCTTGACAGGGCATCTTCCCAAGAGGACAAGGTGGAGAGGGGAGGGCCCTTATAAAAATAGTCTATAGACAGTCTATTGACTTCTCATAGGCTCTGTTGCCTTCCTGTAGATATTTATTTTTGTCTAATCATATTCTATAGACTGCCCATAGACTATACTCTATGAAAAGTGTATGGTCATTAATCTACAGATTGTCTATAGACTGTCTATAGGATTTGTGTTGCCTATAGACTTCTCTGTGGTTTGTCTAAGGCAGTATATAGACTTTACAGACAGAAGTCGATGGATAGTCCATAGACGGATGCCGGTTTACCGACGCCTCCTGTGCACGCGCAGTGACCCCACCTGGCCGCACCCATGTCACTGTCGTGCGCAGTAGGGGTCCAGTAAACCGGCACGCGTCTTCACTAACACGTCTCCGGTATGCTAAAAACGTTTAACATCGATAGACTTTTAGCGTAGCGAACGCATATTAGCGCAGATGTATATCGTTTACCGGGCACCCCTACCACGTCTCCAGCATGTTATATCTCCATATAGTGCTCCGTTTTGTCATATACCGGATCGCCATGCTACACTGAGCTCTGAACGCACGATTGCTACGGGCGAATCACGCGCAAACGGCGTCGCACTTCAGTTGGTTCGACCGCCCGCTGATATCAATGAGAACGCGAATTTGGGTGTTGCATTTGCGCCGTAGAAACGTCACGGATAAAACGCGTCCGCACCCCACTGACCCCCTCATGCGCTTCCAGCCCCTTCGACTGTTCGACACCCAGCCTCATGACCCTGCAGTGTCCCTCGTAGCCCAGACCTGCAGTATGGGTGCCGTCAGCGCATGTAGTGGCAAGAAGTCTCTAGGACGGTCGGGAGGCGATTTAAGCCCACAGGCGCCACGTTTGTCAGAACGACAGTTTGACTTTCAGCTCCACAAGTGTGACCCCATCCGGCGAGTAATAATAGAGCTACAGGCTTCGTTCTCGGCTCACGGGTCCTAGAGACTTTTGTCCCCATCTGTACACAGCACTTATAGGTTCTTTGTATCGTCCCGTTTGTGTCTGCGCTCTATAAACGCCAGAGCATGCACACTTGCAAAGCGCAGTGGCACGCGTCTTTATTCTGGCGTGATGCGAAGCCGCATTGAAACGTCTACACGTGGCCTGGACGTCTCGAGTCGGTGCGCTCGCGTTGTTTCTTTTTTTTTTACCGCGGCAACTGCTCACGCGCCGTAGCGCATGTCAAATACGTTCGCTTCACGCGGACCAGCCGAATAACTTTTAAAAAAAAAAGCGCTGGAACTTTATTCCGGCGTGCGGACACACTCTCTTCCGAGCAGCTTCGCATGCACGCAACAAGAGTTCCCCAACACGCGTACAAAGGGCGTCGAGCATCAAATCTCATGAAAAAAAATACGCAAAGACGAGAGACAACCACTACACGTTCCGGCTCCGCGGAATGTGAAGGTCGAAATGGAAAAAAAAATAATAATAAAAAGAAAACCGAATAGAAATAAGTTAATGAACGATATAGCTAGCGTACAAGGAAAAGCAAGTGGCAATATATATGGCAAGAAAAACACTACAAAAGAAGGCATTGGAGGAGGCTGGATAACGTACGGATGCGTCGCGCCAACATGCATGCGCATATATACGTTGGACAGCTTTAAGCCCGCACCTGGAACATATATCTCCGCATGAAACAGCTATTGTTTCTCGCTTAGACACAGAGAGAACAGCTGTGCTCTATTTCGTTCGTACGCGTGTATAGCTGCATAGGGAGAGATGGGTTTTAAAGAGAACACAGTAGGTCAGAACGGGGGGAGGGAGGGGGGGGGGCTGCGTGGCAACGGAACAGCTCTGGTAAACCGTTGACAGCAGCCACAGCAAATCATGCGCGTGTCCGCCCGTATAACAGCTACAAACGCAACACATGTTCATAAGCCGCAGGTGTATTTAACTCTATATAGTGCACAGCTGCTGTAGTCTCCAAACAGCGTGAAGTAGGTCACACTCGGGGACACGGGGGGATTTGTTTTGTTGCTGTTGCTGCTTCAGTGGCGTAGCAGCTGGAGAAGATACGAGCGCCAGCCGTAAGCTTCCAGCAGAACTGCGTGAATGTCTCGCAACTGCGTGTCCACTGGAGCTGTACAAGAGGCGCAAAATCATTCCGAATGCCGTCAACTACCTTCAAACCTACGTCACTAGTATCACAGCACTTTGATGATACCGGTAGTGAAGCTCCCCATACAACCTAGTTTCAAAATCTAGCGCCCTGAACGGGCCGAAATTCGGGGGTTAGCCGACTGTCGCGCCACCTGCGGCGGTCAGATGAACTGCTCAGCGCTCACAAAACAAGAAGTGCAGAGAAATAAGTTGAGAAGCGCCACTGATAGGTGGCTAGCGAACTTATAGAGAGCGCCACCGTCTATTAAACTACGCGAAGTGGCCACAGTGCACAGCCAGGTTTCAAACCGAAGTATCACAAATGGCATGGTCAAAAAGCTCGCTGTGGAACTACTAGCCCGTTCTGATAATGTCGCCCGCAATTAGCATAATTGCATGGGCGAGCTCAGTTTGCCCTTTGGAGAAAGAGCAGGATTTGAGTGAGGGAAATACCCGAAACCAACAATACACGAAAGAAGGTGCAAAACCGGCGCACTTACCCACCGAGTAACTGGCTCCCAGACCCACTGCCAGCAACAACGAAATCGCCGAACCGCTCGACACGAGCTGACTGTTAAACGAACGCACATACACGAGGATTCACACAAGCAACCGTTCTGAACGCATCACCCCTTTAATTCAACCGGTCAAAACCTGACACACCTAGGAGCTAAAAAGTTCTCCGCCAACACTGTCTCAGTGTTCGACATAAGAGCGTTAGTTACGGGAGCCTCAAGTGTTTACATCGGTGTGCTCAGCAAACGTGGACAATGTTTGGAAACATCCGTTCTAGGACACAAGCAGCTCCATCTACCTCGCGGGTTTTTGCACTACTATCGCGATTTACAGCCACCTTCGCTATATCCGGTATATTTTATCGTTATATCAGTTAATAGTTTATAAACGTCTGCACCACAACACGACGAATCGTTTGATACCATCCGGCACCCCTGCGGCAAACTGTTCGGCCGTAATGGGCGTCTGAAGGCCCTCAGAATCCACGGTTTGGGTACGGAAAGGACATGAGTGCGAATCACACACATATTTTGGGCTTCATCTCAATCAGCAGTTTTATCCTCCGGAACATGCCAAGTCATTTGACACCCCTTCGAACATTCTGCATCAAACGGGTGGCCCCAAGTTTTACGCAAATGATGGTCCCTAGGCTGTGGGGGTTGGGGGGGGGGGGGGGGGGGGCACTATGATGACCGCTATACTGGCACATATATAACTCATATATACGTCCACTGTTGCAATGTGATAAAGTGTGGCCACGTGGTAACTGTATTGGTCAAGCTAACCCTCATTGCAGACAGACGCGTCCTTGACAAACTAAGTAGTAAGAGCTAACGATCTTAAAAGGCTCTCTCTACCCATCACGGCGTCCCTACCTGCGGTGGTCATCTTGGGCATGACGTCATCAACCACGCCAACGAGCGATCAGCAGCGGCCGTGTGACGTCCCTGAGTACCTTGTAAGACCGGTAGTAGACAATGCGAACGACACATTAGAAGGGCGGACCAAGAAAAACGGATCCGCTAAGCAACAGAAGTGAACTCAGTCGTCCACTTACCTCCCTTTAATCTACGCTAATGCTCCAAGCATCTTTACATCACAACCCCAATGAGAATTCCCTTGGA
Organism: Amblyomma americanum; assembly: GCF_052857255.1. Lineage (NCBI taxonomy): Eukaryota > Metazoa > Arthropoda > Arachnida > Ixodida > Ixodidae > Amblyomma > Amblyomma americanum. The sequence goes on along the minus strand of NC_135506.1, from coordinate 25,284,158 downwards.
CATCCTGCGGACGTCCTGAACATCCGCAGGACGTCCATCAATGTTTCAATGTCCACTGCGAACGGCATCGTTCCCTTTTTCACGCACTGGACATTTAACGGCGCACTAAAATCATAGGTCCATTATACCCCGAGCTCCGCTTCCAATCGCGTAATATAAAGCGAGTGAGCGGGCGGCAGTGAAATGTCGAAGCACTCAGCCATAATTAAACGCGTTCTTTAGCGCTACGCGCCTCTATACGTACCCCTTTCCCGAACCGGCTTCGTCACCCCCCCCCCCCCCCACCCCGCCGCACCCCTGCCCCACTGACACCGCGGCGATGCAAGTACCGCTGGTTCTTCATACAGCGTTCTGCGCCAGCGTTACTCTATACCGCTACCGCATGCCGAAAACATCACCCGCCAACTGCGCATGTGCAGATGGTCATTTGCGCATGCGCGCTCTGAGTGGTGGTAGCGGTATACGGTAACGCCAGGCTAAATCCCATTTTATATCTTCGCTCACGTCTCTCTCTCGCCTTCTGTTTTCGTGGCCGATTTCAACGTCCCCTTTGACACAGTACACGCCAGCTCGCATATATCTTATCTTTCCGGGCCAGCAATGGATGGAGAAGAGCCCTCCGTGTTGCCACCGCTCGCAAGGCGTATACAATGCGCACGGAAGCACCGTTTATCATCGGCCCCATGAATAAAGGCCACCCGCGCATGGCAGGCAGAGGAAAACGCCCAGGAATAAAACACACTAGCAAAAAAATATACATATGATCTAAAGCACCAGGTGCGTCTGCCCGTACTGCGCGCGCGCGGACGAATGGCACATAAGCGAAGTTTTACGGCCTGTATAAACGCGAGAGAGATACCGTACACGCGTACGTAGCGTGTCGTAATCTCCCCGCGCATCGCACAATACCGGGGAGGACCCCCGCGCAAGTCCGTCCCTTCCTCCTCGCGTTATCAGCGCGGTCGGGGAAAACGCTTTTCGGCTGCCGTTGCTGCTGTTGCCAGCGCCCCTGGCGCGTGCCACAAGAAGCGTGCTGGGGTATGCCGGTGGCCGTGGCAAAGGGAGCAACAGCAAAGGAGTAGACATAATATACATATACAAAAAATAAACTCGAGAGAGAAAAAACAGCCGGAACCGAGGACGTGCCGTATCTCACGTAAACATCTGTATCGTGCGCGCAGCAGTGCGCGGTGCTCGGCAGCCGACGCCGGCGTATTACACACACAGACGACTGCCGGGTTTACGCACAGTCAGAGTCGCACAAGGCGCTCACTGCGTGCAGCAGCAGCGAGTCTAGAGAAAAACACCAAAGAGATAATGGCCTGGAATGAAGGAACGGACGCTGTGTGGCGCTGCGCGAGCATCACGGAGGCACGGTTAGGTGGAAAACAATTGAAGGAAAAGAGTAGACGCGTAAGAGGTCAAAAAAAAAAAAATTCACGGGGAGAGCTTTAAAATGCCGTTACGAGGAAACTTAGAGCTTAAGAGCTTGCTCAGGTCAGCGTGGGTACTGGTCTGATGAAAACAAATAGGAGAGGAACCACTCGTTAGCATCCCCCAAGCGCCGCACACGCGTACAAAGGGAAGCCAATACAGCTTCCGGGCAAAAATTTGCGGGACGATCGCACATCTCATGCGACAGTTCTGCGAAAGCAGTTGGGTTACCCCCATGATTAATTTGATGTTTATAGCGATAGCTACATTACAGTAGCATTTCGAGCCTTCGGCGTGGCGGCGCCGCCACGCTGTCACGTGGTTGGTCACGTGGTGCGGAGCAGCTGCCCGGCGGCGCGGCGCCATGGCTGATCACGTGGTTCGTCACGTGGCTGGCCACGTGACCAAGCTCCACTCGGCCAGCTGTAGCTATCGCGTCACTCCAGGCTTAACCAGAGCTAAACCACCGCCAATTTGTTACCCTAGTGAATGTGTTTTACTCTAGGGCGGAAGCGTTCACATAGGTGATAAGAATTTTTCTGGAGAGTGACGCTGACCGGAGGTGGGTGGAGGTTTGGGTCCGCGTGGCTGGATTAACCTAGCGTCATACCTACACGAGGATGCGCGCAGCATGTACTCATAAAGGCGTGGGCGCTATTGTTATCCGGATCCGTCCACGTACAGGCGTACAAGAGGAAAATGTAAAAGTAACGTATTAATCCATTTTATTAGATTGAAATAAAAGTACAGAAAGATCAGCCAGGTGTTTCCCACTCCTCGCCCTGACACTGCCAGTCGGAGACAGCGTTCGACCACAAAATCTTCAGCCATTAGGAGCACATTGATGTTTTCGGTGAACGACATACTACGATATCTCCGCTTACATTAAAGGGAGTTCCACACGCACCTATAATTGTAATAAGTTAATAATAATAATAATAATAATAATAATTGGTTTTGGGGGAAAGGAAAAGGCGCAGTATCTGTCTCATATATCGTTGGACACCTGAACCACGCCGTAAGGGAAGGGATGAAGGAGGGAGTGAAAGAAGAAAGGATCGAAGAGGTGCCGTAGTGGAGGGCTCCGGAATAATTCCGACCACCCGGGGATCTTTCACGTGCACTGACATCACACAGCAGACGGGCGCCTTAGCGTTTTGCCTCCATAAAAACGCAGCCGCCGCGGTCGGGTTCGAACCCGGGAACTCCGGACCAGTAGTCGAGAGCCCTAACCACTTTTCAGAGTGCGTTAAATGCATTTCTCTCTGAAGAGGATCGCGTCCGACGACTGAGCCCCGTCCGATAAGAGCGGCGTTCGATGCGGCTGGACGAGATCTCTCCACGAAGAGAGGCGCGTGACGACCTCGTATAAGCTTTGCGCCAACACAGAACCGTGCGTAATCAACTTTTAAGCTCTGTGTTAACATAGAACCGGGCCTAACGGGCTTTCAAGCACTGTGCATACAGAGCAATACAGCTTACATCGAAAAGCGGCGAATAGCGTAGTAGTGCTTGGCGCGCGGCCTGGCTGTACATAGTTAGCGCGAACCGGAATTGGCATGGAACGAGAATCGTGCCGTGAATATTTTATTGAGTGGCGGGAAAGGTGCCGGCTTTGCTTCTCATTTCTCCTATAGTGTACTTCCCATAGCGAATAAATGCGAATACACTGGCAGAGTGTTTTGAGTTCGTTATTTCATGTGTTTATTGGTGCATTAATTACAAAGACACTATAAACAAACAAAGAAATAACTAAATAAATCAATCAATGTTTTCTACCGTAGTCGAGTAGAGGGGAACCGATTTTGTAACTCCCAGAACGTTTCACGACCAGACCTACTGGTGCCATAATAGATCAAAAAGACGTGGATAGCGTTCTGTCCTGCCGCATCTCTACCGTCCGCGTATTTTCGCTCCAGTTATTATGCCAGTCCGCTAGGCGGCGTGATGGACGCATGCGCAGTGCCGTATGTATCGTTGAGAAAAGAGAAAGAACAAGAGAAAGCCCGTTACTAATCATCTCATTGAGAGCACCGACCCTAACTGAAACGTTCGTATCATTTCGCTTTCAATGGAATTAATCAGCCTTAGATGCCCTGCGGAATGTTTCATGGTACTCTCTTTGCAAATACTTTGTTTTATATTAAGATAGATTATCGCTTTTCTCTTCACATCAGCTTGGAACCTCGACTAGGGACCGCAGATTGTAGCAAAGCAAAAAAAAAAATGAATCTGGAGGTCTGAGGTAAAAGGTTGTTAGAGGGGGAGGGGGGCAGTATCCCATTCAAGGATGGCACGTACGGGTGAACAGCTGTACGTGACGGTCCGTAAGCGGAGTAGACAAAAATGAACGATGATACGTTACTAGCCGCGGGGCATACGCGGTGCAAAAACGAGACGCAAAACAACCGGGGATACCGCCGACCTATATACCTACCATCCCGCAGTAATTAACGAACGATGGGTATACCGTCTGAACGCCACGAAATATCTAGACCTCACGTCTGGAATGCAACTGCCGGGTGAACCAGTTAAAAAAGAAATTGCGCGATTCATCACTTTACTACACCGCTGCTCTGCTCATTTTTTTGTGTCGACTTCGGTCTCCTCTTTGAATGTACTCGTGTTTCTCCTGCTAGAGCGACAATGTAGTAGGTTTTTAGAGCGCAGTTCTATATATATATATATATATATATATATATATATATATATATATATATATATATATATATATATATATATATATATATATATATATATATATATATATATAGTGTTAGCGGCTGACAGCGTAACGCGCCACCTACCAGCGACGGCAGGTATCTCGCGAAGAGCTGCGCTCAAATTTCGCATTACCGGCTATCGTAACCGTCCGTCATTTTTTTTTTTTTTGCGGAGTATGCGGCAGCCGCGTCGCCCTGGCGGGTAGTGACGGAAAGAACAATAACATCGCAACTCCGGCATCACGTGGTCAGCCCTTCCCAATAAAATCAGTTAGGTTCACCACTGTTACCTGACAAAAAAGACAACTTCGCCCTTCCGGCATGGCGTCATCAACTGCATAAATGAGAATAAACCACTGTCGCCTTAACCTGCCACCCGACCGCGGCGGCTGCGTTTTTATGGAGGAAAAACGCTGAGGCGCCCGTGTGCTGTGCGATCTCAGTGCACGTTAAAGATCCCCAGGTGGTCGAAATTATTCCGGAGCCCTCCACTGCGGCACCACCTTCTTCCCTTCTTCTTTCACTCCCTCCTTTACCCTTCCCTTACGGCGCGGTTCAGGTGTCCAACGATATATGAGACAGATACTGCGCCATTTACTTTCCCCCAAAACCAATTATTATTATTATTATTATTATTATTATTATTATTATTATTATTATTATTATTATTAATATTATTATTATTATTATTAACCTGCTTCGCGACAGAAAATAAAAAAGATAGGAGAACGCTTAAGCTCCGCATTAACCCATATGTGCCAAGCGTCTCACATGCAAACCCTTAAAAGCATTTCTTTAGACAGTCTATAGACTGTCCACAGACTTCTGTCTAGACTATATTCTATAGAATATAGTCAATAGACTATAGACAAACCCTAGAGAACAGTCTATCGGCAGTACAAATCCAATACACAGTCTAAAGACAATCCATAGAGTTATGGCCATACACTTTTAGTAGACTTTGGTCGACAGACAGTCTATAGACTATCAATAGACAAAATGAAATATCTCTAGGAAAACAACAGTCAACAGGAAGTCTATAGACTGTGTATAGACCATCTTTATATAGGAATAATAATAATTGGTTTTGGGGGAAAGGAAATGGCGCAGTATCTGTCTCATATATCGTTGGACACCTGAACCGCGCCGTAAGGGAAGGGATAAGAGATGGAGTGAAAGACGAAAGGAGGAATTAGGTGCCGTAGTGGAGGGCTCCGGAATAATTTCGACCACCTGCGGATCTTTAACGTGCACTGACATCGCACAGCACACGGGCGCCTTAGCGTTTCTCCTCCATAAAAACGCAGCCGCCGCGGTCGGGTTCGAACCCGGGAACTCCGGATTAGTAGTCGAGCGCCCTAACCACTGAGCCACCGCGGCGGGTTCTTTATATAGGAAGAACGGCGCTTTTTAGCACAGTAAGTTTATCGCGTAAAAGCTGGCGCCCGCTGGCGCAGGTTCAAAAGGTTTTAAACTTTCCCTGTGCAAGATTTGTGGTATGTGCGTTCGTTTTCGTGCATTGTGGGCAATCAGAAAGATGGGCCAGTGTTCTATGGACGCCATTTTCCGACTCGACCACACCACATACATTTCGATTTTGAAAGAAAAACAAACAACGTTTGCGCATTGTCACAAGAAGACCAACGCGCGTGAAATGTGATTTGTTGGTTTTTGGTTCGGTTTTATGGGGATTTAACGTCCCAAAGCGACTCAGGCCATGACGGACGCCGTAGTGAACGTCTCCGTAAATTTCGACCACCTGGGCTTCTTTAACGTGCACTGACATCGCACAGAAATGTGATTTTAAAGTCGTTGTCAAATGCTTGAAGCTTTACCAGAAGCATCAAGTAGCAAATTCTACTATAATTCTTCACTGCAGGACAGATCAAAAGTCGATGTTGAGCAAAATATATCTATCAATAGAACGATGATTCCCTAATTCAGAGAGGTAATAAACATTTCATATATAAAAAATATTCTATTTTCAAATTTCTGGTTTCGTCACATATGGGTTGGCAGTAGAGGCGATAGCGCCTTCTTTTTGTAGCGATAGCTACATTACGGTAGCATTTCCAGCCTTCAGCGTGGCGGCGCCGCCACCCTGTGGCTGCGTTGGCACCCTGTGGCTGCGCCGCCACGCTGTCACGTGGTTGGTTGCGTGGTGCAGAGCAGCTGCCGGCAGCGCGGCGCCGTGGTTCGTCACGTGGTTGGTCACGTCACCAGCCACGTGGTGCGGAGCAGCTGCTGCTGCCGGCGGCGCGGCGCGCCGTCGAACCCGAGCTGCCACAGCTGTGCGCATGCGCCGTGTCAAGTGGGACGAAGATGAAGAAGGAACGCCCAGTGAAATGGAGCGGCGAAAGACGGACTTTGCAATTACTGAGCAAGTTCCACACGGCCAGCTGTAGCAATCGCGTTACTCCAGGTTTAACCAGAGCTAAACCACCGCCATTTTTTCCCTTTCTGTCCCTTTTCTTTCTCATTTCTCACCAATTACCAATCCACAATCACATTGTCAATCACGGTCATCGATTACAACCACAATTACCGATTACTAATACCAATCACTGCACGACATACCGCGCCGCTACACACTCAAACACATGCACACCATTTGTGGAAGTACAATGAAGCACCATAACGCCGCCTTTTCATTCCGCGCAATTTCTGATGCCTAATTAGCGCATTTATATTTTGGTTTAATTGGTTTTTTTGGGGGGGAAGGAAATGGCGCAGTATCTGTCTCATATATCGTTGGACACCTGAACCGCGCCGTAAGGAAAGGGATAAAGGAGGGAGTGAAAGAAGAAAGGAAGTAATAGGTGCCGTAGTGGAGGGCTCCGGAATAATTTCGACCACCTGGGGATCTTTAACGTGCACTGACATCGCACAGCACACGGGCGCATTAGCGTTTTCCCCCATAAAAACGCAGCCGCCGCGGTCGGGTTCGAACCCGGGAACTCCGGATCAGTAGTCGAGCGCCCTAACCACTGAGGCACCGCGGCGGGTATTTATATTTTGTCCTTTTTTTATTTCTACAACATCAGTACACTTCCCAAACACACGTTACAAAGTCATGCAGATCACAACGCGTTCACTAGGTGCCCCTCTAAGACGCTTGAACCAACGACCCTTCGCAGCCTACGCTTTGTTGCGCGTCCGCCCGGCATGCAGAGGGGCCTGATTTCGAACCGCCATTCTGGCCAATTTATTTTAATGATTTACTTTCATATACTAAAATATCCACATCAGAGGAACCTACTCGCCAATTTCGGCTTCATTTGAATTCTCCCGCCGTGAGTGATGGAATTTTTTCAGACTGACGCACGACGACCCCGGGTTTTCAGCAGAACGAGCCGTATCGCGTAAAATGCTACTACTGTGGAAGATTACATGATTACCCACAGAGCACCGAGAATGGAGCGTGGCGCGCTGCAGAACATCTGCCATAATAATTGGTTTTTGGGGAAAGGAAATGGGTTCGAACCCGACCGCGGCGGCTGCGTTTTTATGGGGGCAAAACGCTAATGCGCCCGTGTGCTGTGCGATGTCAGTGCACGTTAAAGAGCCCCAGGTGGTCGAAATTATTCCGGAGCCCTCCACTACGGCACCTCTTGCTTCCTTTCTTCTTTCACTCCCTCCTTTATCCCTTCCCTTACGGCGTGGTTCAGGTGTCCAACGATATGTGAGACAGATAATGCGCCATTTCCTTTCCCCCAAATCCAATTATTATTATTATTTATTATTATTATTATTATTATTATTATTATTATTATTATTATTATTATTATTATTATTATTATTATTAAAGGATTCTCTTTTCTGTCCTTGTCTTTAGCGCTAGTTTCCACGCGCATTGAACGCATTGAATCTGATTATACCCTCGTTTCATCCCGGCAACCATTTCGAGTTTCCAAATTTTCCGCCACGCTTCGTTCGCGCTCACTCACTATATAGCCGCCCAGCCTATTTACCCGTCCATTACCTTTCGCTTCTCATTAATTATCTGATTGCCTCTAATTTATCATTTTTTTCTATCTCCTCGTTACGAATCGATCACTTACCACTGGTCACATGGTTGCCCGTTTCGAGTTTTCAAACTTGTCGCCACGCTTTGGCTCCGTCCGCACTTCTGGTTTTTCAAATTTGACGCTACGCTTTAGTTCCGACCACTTTATACCATATTACATGGGAGTGTAAAAACAATTATTCATTCCGTAAACTAAAAGAGCCCAATGCGGAACAGTGGGAGAGCCTGCTCACCAGCACCGTGCTGGCGGTCCAAAAAGGACTGGTCCAGCATGCGTATGAGGTAGCAAGACTCAGTGGAGCCCTGGAATAAGGGCACCACCCCTGGAAGACTCGGAACTTCAACATGAAGACACCCGGGTCCCGCTGAATCGACCAATTTTTGGCGCCAATAAAGTTTTTCTCTCTCTCTCTCTCTCCGCCTACTTCCGGCTTTTTCAAATTTCGCGGCGCTTTTGCTCTGGCCCGGCCCACTTTTTGGACATTTTTGGCTTTAATTAAGTAACTATTCATCCGATCTCAATTTTTTTTTTTCGGGCAGCATCCTCACATCATCCTCTTGCGATTAATACCACTCGTTCGACGCTACCTTTTCTGAGTTTCCCACAACTGCTGCCGACATATTTTGCGGACACTACCCCCGCCGACATAGCCTAGTAAAGCTTTCGCTTTAAACAAAAAAAAAAGAAACTGATAGCTTTGGCAAGACAAATGTATACAACTGCACGTGGACGCCCAGCAAGCAGAAGTGTCCTGCAGCTGGTTATCTCGCTTCCCATTAACGTGCTCGGGGAGGCCTGGTTATGAGGAGAAGGCGACGGGAAAGGAGGTTAGCAGCAGAAAGGAAGAAAGAGGAAGGAAAGAGAGAGAGTAATGGTGGACTGCGGCGCGGCTCCCTGCGAAGAACGTCGCAGCCGTAGTGGAGGAGAACAGCCTGGTGGAATGGGGTCACCGCAGAGCCGCTTTATCGGTCGCCTTCATCGCCCTTAACAGACAGACGCGGCGCGCGCGCGCACGGATCACCGGCGTTTGACGCGCACACTCGTGGCAGAGTAGTACCGCGTTTTCCCTGTTGCAGTCTGCATACTGTCTGCGTACACAGTCCACCGGAGATAATGTGTCTCCGAAAGAGAGAAACAGAAAAAGTATTAAACTCGTGCAGACCAAACAGTGGCAGTAATGTCGGGTTAAAGAAAAATTCAGGGGAGCAATTAAGTCGCCTTACGTGCACCAAAAGCGATCGAAAAGCCTTTCTGTCGCCCTGTTGATATCTCTCGCTCTCTCACGCTCTAGATCGCCTCATGCTTCTCGAGTTAGTTTCGGTTTCAAGTTGCGAAATACTACGCCTTTGTTATATCCGGTGCGTTCGTTATATGCGGTTTCAAGTTACGACATGCTACACCTTCATTTCATCTGATGTGTTCGCTATATACGGCTTCAAGTTATGACATATGCCTTCTAAAACACCCTGCATATAAACGCGTGTAATAAACACCAGGCTGAAAAAAAGAAAAGAGACTAGGTGGCCGAGCCCCCGCCGCGGTGGCTCAGTAGTTAGGGCGCTCGACTACTGGTCCGAAGTTCCCGGGTTCGAACCCGACCGCGGCGGCTGCGTTTTTATGGAGGAAAAACGCTAAGGCGCCCGTGTGCTGTGCGATGTCAGTGCACGTTAAAGATCCCCAGGTGGTCGAAATTATTCCGGAGCCCTCCACTACGGCACCTCTTTCTCCCTTTCTTCTTTCACTCCCTCCTTTATCCCTTCTCTTACGGCGCGGTTCAGGTGTCCAACGATATATGAGACAGATACTGCGCCATTTCCTTTCCCGCCAAAACCAATTATTATTAATTATTATTAGGTGGCCGAGTGGTCAATGCGATGGAATGCTAATAAATTGGGCTCTGCCCGCGTGGGTTCTCATCCCATCCTCGCCGAAATTTTTTATTTCATTTTATTTGACTGAAAGGTAAAGCGGACACTTGTTGCGCACGTTTCCTGCGGACAGGTCTTGTGCACACTGATGAGCCAACAACGCCTAAAGACCTATGCACACATGGAGGATGTACTTCGTTTTATTAAGTGCAGATTTTTTGTTAAAAATACTATAACAGCCACATAGCGCTAGTTATTAAGATTGAGTCCTCTGTCCAGCTAGGTGGATACCTAATTTATGCATATTTGCGAATATTAACTGATTAATTAACTTAAGTTCTAATTAACTTCCTCATTAATATTTGTGCAGTCAAGTGCAAAACCCTCGACATTGTCTCACAATCTGCTGGCAGCGAAGCGGAAGTTACGGCCGGTGCCAGCCAATCCTAGGCCGGCCCATGTGAGTGCAGCATGTGATTGCCTCGCGCTCGTCACTCCACCAATCATGCGCAAACAGCTTTAAGAAACGGAACGCTGATTGGCTATCGTCAGTTGGAGCTTTTCCTTCCACTTCGGTGCCAAGAAATAGAGCACAGGCCGAGGAGAGAGAGAGAGAGAGGAAAAGGCAAATCAGAGAGGTTAAATCAGAAGGGAGTTCCAGTTTATTGCCCTATACGCTCTAAACACGAATACGCCTATACTGGAGTAGACCCGCCGCGGTGGCTCAGTGGTTAGAGCGCTCGGCTACTGATCCGGAGTTCCCGGGTTCGAACCCGACCGCGGCGGCTGCGTTTTTATGGAGGAAAAACGCTAAGGCGCCCGTGTGCTGTGCGATGTCAGTGCACGTTAAAGATCCCCAGGTGGTGGGAATTATTCCGGAGCCCTCCACTACGGCACCTCTTCCTTTCTTTCACTCCCTTCCTTATCCCTTCCCTTACGGCGCGGTTCAGGTGTCCAACGATATATGAGACAGATACTGCGCCATTTCCTTTACCCAAAAAACCAATTATTATTATTATTAGGTTTCTTTGACGCGCACTCGAATCGCACGGAACTCGGACATGTTTGAATCCTGCTTTCATACAAGTGCGGCCACCGTGGTCGGGATTGGAACCCGTTATTTCGGCCTCAGCAGTCGAACGCCGTTTTACTATGGAGCCATCGTGAATAAAATAATTGGTTTTTTGGGGGGGAAGGAAATCGCGCAGTATCTGTCTCATATTTCGTTGGACACCTGAACCGCGCCGTAAGGGAAGGCATAAAGGAGGGAGTGAAAGAAGAAAGGAAGAATAGGTGCCGTAGTGGAGGGCTCCGGCATAATTTCGACCACCTGGGGATCTTTAACGTGCACTGACATCGCACAGCACACGGGCGCCTTAGCGTTTTTCCTCCATAAAAACGCAGCCGCCGCGGTCGGGTTCGAACCCGGGAACTCCGGATCAGTAGTCGAGCGCCCTAACCACTGAGCCACCGCGGCGGGTCCCGTGACGGGAGCAGCTGCGGAAATCTCACGCAACAAAAATTTCCAAACGTTCGTTTTAAGGCTGGCACACACACGGAATGCTGACAGTACCCGGGAAAACTCGGTACCCGCCGAGCGAGCGTCCCCGCCTTATTGCGCGCCGCGCCACAGCTGCCGGCTTTACACAAACGCGCACGAGCGATCGTGTCGCGGCCTCTCGCGTTGCACGAGATTGCGCGCGACCGGCGCCGCCGGCGACCCGCTTTCTTCTCCCGCTATTATTTTTCTCACCTCTTCTTTCACTCCTCGCCTATGTCTACTTGTGATCCCCCCCCCCCATAATTGAAGAGAACATGAACAAACGAAGGTGAAGCACAACCAAGAACGGACCGGGGAGAACGGTTGGAATCAAGGTTTTGTGGCGTCTTTCGGGATCAGTTCGTTGTACCACCAACGAAGCGCATAGGAAGGTGGAGGCCGGGGTTGCGTGTGTGTGTGTGTGGGGGGGGGAGGGGGGGGGGTAGTGGCTAGATCGAAGCGATGTTTTCGTCCGAAATGCTACGCGCACATTTTTTTTTAATACAATCCGTGCCGGCCTCTTTTAAAGTAGCAGAGATAAGCACCGGCTTACAACCCTCCTCTCACGCATTGCTTTTATCTCCCGCCAAGGCGGCTAGGGGAGATTACGGTTGCCCGTCAAGCTATAGGCGAGCTTGCAGGTTCAGTTCCGGCTGCATCGATGCCGATTGATCTTCGATGGTCGCGAAATAGATCCTTCGATTTCGGTGCGCGTTAAAGAGAACCCCCCCACACTCTAAACAACAAATACACCTATATGGGAGTAAAAAAGGGAGCGAGCTGACCTTTACTGAACTCCCTTTTATAAAATGGAGTTTACTCCCTTTCTATTCCTTTCCGTTCAGAGTGTAGCAGAGGCCGGCACTAGCTCGAAGCCACAAATGTTGTTTTCGAGCGTAGAAATCAACGTGTCCCTTGACAGCCCGTGCTCTCAGCATTGTTGGAGAGCGATTAAACTTCATTGTCAAGTTCGAGACACAGCTGGAGCAGAACCGCAATACACTCCCCCCCCCCCCCCCCCCCCCCCCAAGCGGCCAGCCGAGACCACGACGATTCTTATTTTTTTTTTTTTTGACTAGACGATTGCAAGTTTTTTCCATTTTAATGAAAGAAAATGCCATCCCACTACTGCAAATAAGCAGAAAAATCCAGAGACTAAAATTTCTGTTTCTGCTGAAAAACAACAAACTCGCCATGAGTTCCGATGTTAGCCTTGCACCCCTTGCAACTTGTCCTACAAGACATCATTATGCCCATTCTTTAACGTCGTATCAAACTAAAATTAATGCCTTTAAATATTCTTTTTACCCACGCACTATCGAGGAATGGAACAAGCTGCCTTCAGATGTCATCATGTCCATTGATTCCACTAACAAATTGTTGTCGTCTACCTCAAAATCGTGTTTCGTGTTTATGCATGTTTTATTGTAAGATTTGAACATGTCTTAGTGGTATTTTACTAATGTTTCGCACGAAGAATTTATATTCAAAATGCTGTATTTTTTTCGCCTCTCCTGCTAGGGCCCACTTAGGGCCTGCGGTATTTGATAAATAAATAAATTCGAGGCGAGCTCGATTGCATTCGCCCTCAAAGTGAGGAACACTCGTCCAGATAGCAGTGCGCACACACGTTACGCATATGCAGGCACTCTAAAACAAGCCTGAGCAGTTAATCTTCCGTTAATGGGCTTATAATTGGTTTTTGATGGAAACGAAATGGCGCAGTATCTGTCTCATATAACGTTGGACACCTGAACCGCGCCGTAAGGGAAGGGATAAAGGAGGGAGTGAAAGAAGAAAGGAACAAATAGGTCCGTAGTGGAGGGCTCCGGAATAATTTCGACCACCTGGGGATCTTTAACGTGCACTGACATCGCACAGCACACGGGCGCCTTAGCGTTTTCCTCCATAAAAACGCAGCCGCCGCGGTCGGGTTCGAGCCCGGGAACTCCGGATCAGTAGTCGAGCGCCCTAAACACTGAGCCCCCGCGACGGGGCCCATTAATGGGCTAGAAAGCTATATAGAGCAGTAGACAGTTGAATAAAGAGCACAATAAAGAAAAGAACTCAAACAGGAAGCAGCAACAGAAGAGGTGCCGGCGAGGCGCCTTCCCACGGTCCCGACGTCGATATCGGCTCTCGTTCGCACGCGACTGCTGCGTTCTAGACGTCAAGATAAGCGCCAAGTTCACGATGCGATAAGGGATACTCCGCGTAAACGCTGTGGGTCAAAGGCGCTAAAAAGGAGGCCTGTACACGACGAAGGCGTTCCGGTGACACGGAGGTGATAAAACACGAACGAGACAGCGTGCCTGCTGGAAAAGGTTAGGTCCTCCGTACCTTGCCCGCCGTTCAGAAAATACGTGCTTACACAGTTAATAGACAATTAATAGATACAGTTAACGCCACTAGATCTACTGAGAGTCTACAAACTGCCCAATAAAACTGTCATAATGGGCAAGACCCAAGCGGAGACGATAATGAAAAACTGCCTAAAAGCTTACATTCGCTCGATGCGAGCGGCTGCGACCCTTATAAATATGGTCTACAGACAGTCTATAGGCTTCTTATAGACTCTATTGCCTTCATATTGATATTTATTTTTGTCTATTCATTGTCTATAGACAAAAGTCTACTAAAAGTGTATGACCATAAATCTGGGGATTGTCTATAGACTGTCTATGGGATTTGTATTTTCTATAGACTGTTCTCTACGCTCTCGTTATAGATGGTCTACAGACTTTATAGGCAGAACTCTATCGACAGTCTATGGACTCTGTAAAGAAATTTTGTAAGGGGAGAGCGGTTGCGCGTCTTGACAATGTGCAACCGATGATGACTGATGATGATTACTGATGATTGGTTCCCAGGAAATCAAAGGCGCGGTAACTGTCCGAATTCTCGGCGGACACCTCAACCACGCCGTAGGGAAGGGAGGAACGTGGGAGTGAAAGAAGACAGAGGTGTCGTAGTGGAGGGCTCTGAAATCATTTCGACCACCTGGGGATCTTTATCGTGCTCTGACATCGCACAGCACACGGGCGCCCTTTGCGTTTCGCCTCCATCAAAATGCGGCCGTCGCGGTCGGGTTCCAACACGGGTACTCCGGCTCACCCTTATAAATGTTATCTATAGACAGCACATAGACTTCATATAGACTATTGCCTTCTTATAGACATTTCCTTCTGTCTATTCAGTCTATAGACGGTCTATATAGACAAACGTCTAGTAAAAGTATATGGCCATAAATCTATAATTTTCTACAGACAGTCTATAGGATTTGTATCGTCTTTAGACCATTCTCTAGGATTCTTTTATAGCCCGTCTATAGACTTAATAGACAAATGTCCATGGACAGTCTATAGACTGTCTAAAGAAATCTTTGTAAGGGAGTAGCCGAGCGCTCTATAACCACTGAGCCACCGCAGCGGGCGTATGACCGGTGAAGGAGCTCGCAAAGCTGGCTGCTCTGCGAGCAACTTTTGCTTATATTCTGCAACAACCTCCAACAGCGTGGGTTATCTTCACTGACTGTCGCGCCGAACTAAAATCGTTATCGCGCATTCAGGAGCAGCTTGTCAACTTGAACAGGTATACACACAGCGCGGCCTGGGAGCTACGTCACCGCGTGCTGTGCTCGAGTGGCTACCCGCTCACTATACGGCCTCGCAAGCAACAACCACACTGACGGCGCAGCGAAACCGGAGCACGGCGATACGTGCGTGCTGCTAATAATAATAGTAATAATAATAATAATAATAATAATAATAATAATAATAATAATAATAATAATAATAATAATAATTGGTTTTTGGGGAAGGAAATGGCGCAGTATCAGTATCTGGCTCATATATCGTTGGACACCTGAACCGCGCCGTAAGGGAAGGGATAAAGGAGGGAGTGAAAGAAGAAAGGGGTGCCGTAGTGGAGGGCTCCGGAATAATTTCGACCACGTGGGGATATTTAACCTGCACTGAAATCGCGCAGCACACGGGCGCCTTAGCGTTTTGCCTCCATAAAAACCCAGCCGCTGCGGTCGGGTTCGAACCCGGGAACTCCGGATCAGTAGCCGAAGGCTCTGACCACTGAGCCACCGCGGCGGGTCCGTGCTGCTACCCATTCCCTTTTCTCGCAGTGATGGCGCCAGACTTGTGGAGCCTGCTGAATCCTGGCGGCGCAACGCTATCTGTTGTGCGACCCCGAGCGTCAACTATAGACAGACCCCTACTTCGTATACTGACCCTACTTGTAACTTTCGCATGCCACGCAATTTAGATGGGCGTGAGCGTAATCGCCTGCCCCGAATTCGCCTGAACGTTTCTTGCACAAAATACTTTCTTCATAAAATATGCGCATCCAGCAGCCCTCTCTGTGCCCGACATGAGAAGTGCTCGAAGATCTTGACTGAAGTGCTGAAGATCTTGATATACCGTTGGACACCTGAACCGCGCCGTAAGGGAAGGGATAAAGGAGGGAGTGAAAGAAGAAAGGGGTGCCGTAGTGGAGGGCTCCGGAATAATTTCCACCACCTGGGGATCTTTAACGTACACTGACGTCGCACAGCACACGGGCGCCTTAGCGTTTTTCCTCCATAAAAACGCTGCCGCCGCGGTCAGGTTCGAGCCAGGGAACTCCGGATCAGTAGCCGAGCGCCCTAACCACTGAGCCACCGCGGCGGGGCATCTGTTTCTATTCCAATTTCGATTCTATGCCAAATCTGATTATATGCTTATTCCATTTCTGTTAGTAATCGCTCCTCTTATTCATTTTTGATGAGCCATTCTTAGTCCGGCCTCTCCCCTACAAGTGAAAAGAGGATTCCCTTTCTCCGCAAGCCACGGTTGGCAGGTAAACAACACCTGCCACACAAGCTCCACAGAGACGTTGCTGCGCTTTCGTGGCCCTCCAACACAACTACTCCTGTCTCCTCATCAAGATGTCGTCCTCCGAAGGCACAACGAGGCCGATAGACGCACGCACGGTACGCGGGAAATGACAGCATAGGGGATAGCAGAGAGGGGCAGAGGATATTTTTAACCTACATACGAGTAAACACGTGCATACAGGCACAGATCTAAAAAGTAAAAATGAAGAAAAATAGACGCGAGCAAGCGCCTGCAAAAACTCCGCCGCATCTACGCGCACGCACTGTCACAGGTGCACAGCGGCCTCTGGAGTAGAGAGGAGGAAGAGGGGGTGGGAGAGGCAGAATCCGCGTTTCTGGGTTTCCTCCTCGCCACCACTAAGAGAGCGCAAAGAAGAAGAAAAATGGCAATATGCAGCTGAGACAGCGAAGCGCCGTTCTTCACGGCGCGTATTCGGCTCACGCAAGCTACCAAGACCACCAGGCCAATACATGGCTGCATGAAATACACATACACACAAAGGTTGCACGGACGGCTGGCCGCATGCAGTGGCGAAAGGCTCGAGCACACACAGAAAGAAAGAAGGAAGGAAGGAAGGAAATAAAGAGAGAGACAGATAGAAAGGAAGAAAGAGAGAGAAAGGAAGGAAGGAAGGAAGGAAGGAAGGAAGGGAGAAAGAGAGAGAGAAATGAAGAAAGAGAATAATAATAATAATAATTGGTTTTTTGGGGGTAAAGGAAATGGCGCAGTATCTGTCTCATATATCGTTGGACACCTGAACCGCGCCGCAAGGGAAAGAAAGAGAGATATTGCAATATAGAATGAAAGAGAGAAAGAGAGAGAAATGAAGAAAGAGATAATGCAAGATAGAAAAAGAGAGAGAGGATAGAAAGAAAGAGAGAGAGAAATAACTATACAAGGAAAGAAAGCGAGAGAGAGAGAGTGGGAGAGAGGATAGAAACGAAAGAAAGGAAGAAAGAAAGAAAGAAAGAAAGAAAGAAAGAAAGGAAAAAGAAAGGAAGAATGAATGAAAGAAAGGAAAACTGCAGAGGCGTCCGCGAGTCGCCAAGACACGCAACCGTATAGTGCATAAGGGCAACACTTGCTGCCTTTCACGCAGACCGTCGTTCTCTTTCTAGGTCTTTCCCGCATTCGCTCTCTCCACGCCTAGCGAACGGCGTACCTCTAAATGAAGCCGTCGGCCATTGCAGTATCACGGTAAAAATCAAAATATAAATCTGGACGAAACTATGCAGAATATTCGTGAATACAAATATCACAACATGTTGAAGTGGTTCAACTAAGCACTTCAACGAATGTAGAAGTAATTGATGGCAAGGGAAAAGTGGAATTAAGGCCATATATTCTACAGAGGTTATCCTCTTCGTCTACCCAGCTGTTCATCTTCTTCTTCCAAGCTCGATCAGATAGCACGTCGTGCGTTGTAGACTGTAATCTAGATTGACTTTTTTTTTCCTACACAAAGCGAGAAGAACGGAGCTCTGACATTAAAATCACCCCAAAACAGTTCGATTGCCGGCAACGTCCAAACGCGACAGCACGCGTCGGCACATCCGCGGGCAATTAGCTTCGGTCCAGCGCGGTGACAACAAAAAGAGAAAGCAAAAAAAAACAGAGAAAAGACGGTCGATAGCCTTCCTCGCGGCAGCAGCGCAGCAGAGAATCCAGCAGCGCGCAGCGTCGCAGCTGAGATTTCTTCCGCGACCTGTCACGCCTTTTATTTATTTCACCTTTGTTCCACGCGTCGTTCTTCAAAAACGCATCCAGCACGCGGGCCGGTCAAGGCTTCCCGCGGTGCGGAAAATACTTCCTCCCACTCCTCCATCTCTATCGCGGGGGGAAGGGGCGGGGGGGCTTCACAATGAAACGGCGCAGGTGTTCGTTCGAAGGCGCAGCACGCATGCGCAAAGCACCGCTTCTGACGCTTGCGCTAGCCAGTTTTCTTAGCTGCCTCTTTTGTTTATAATAATAATTGGTTTTGGGGGAAAGGAAATGGCGCAGTATCTGTCTCATATATCGTTGGACACCTGAACCGCGCCGTAAGGGAAGGGGGTAAAGGAAAGAGTGAAAGAAGAAAGGAAGGAAGAGGTGCCGTAGTGGAGGGCTCCGGAATAATTTCGACCACCTGGGGATCTTTAACGTGCACTGACATCGCACAGCACACGGGCGCCTTAGCGTTTTTCCTCCATAAAAACGCAGCCGCCGCGGTCGGGTTCGAACCCGGGAACTCCGGATCAGTAGTCGAGCGCCCTAACCACTGAGCCACCGCGGCGGGGCCTCTTTTGTTTCTTTCTTGTTTTCTGCGTCTAGAGAACGGCCGCGTAAAGTGCAATAGCGTCCGCCACGTCAGCGGCACAGATAAACGCGTGACAAAGCCTGCGACGATGTAGTAATAATAACTGCTTATAACATGCACATTAAGGAAGGCGACAGCTACGGAAACCAATGATAGCACACAGGAGTGTTTTCATTTCGTTTAATTCAATTAAAAAAATTACTAAATAGCAACATTCCCCAATGTTCAGCGGTTAGGGCGCTCGACTACTGATCCGGAGTTCCCGTCTTCGAACCCGACCGCGGTGGCTGCGTTTTTATGGAGGCAAAACGCTAAGGCGCCCGCGTGCTGTGCGACGTCAGTGCACGTTAAAGATCCCCAGGTGGTCGAAATTATTCCGGAGCCCTCCACTACGGCACCTCTTCTTCCTTTCTTCTTTCACTCCCTCCTTTATCCCTTCCCATACGGCGCGGTTCAGGTGTCCAACGATATACGAGACAGATACTGCGCCATTTCCTTTCCCCGAAAAACCAATTACATCCCCAATGCTATCGTTACTTTCGGTGGCTGTTGCCTTCCTTAATATGGCACGCCGCGGTGGCTCAGTGGTTATGGCGCTCGGCAGCTGACCTGAAAGACGCGGGTTCGATTCCGGCCGCGGCTGTCGCATTTCGGTGCGGGCGATACGCTAGATGCCCGTGTACTCTGTGATGCCAGTGCACATTAAAGAACCCCAGGTGGTCGAAATTCCCGGACCCCTTCACTACGGCTTCCCTCATAGCCTGGTTCCCTTTGGGATATTAAACCAAACCAAGCGTTCCTTAATATGTATGCCTTAATAAGCCGTTATTTCTCTACCCATGTTTACTGATTATGACATACGACAGGAAGAGCTAGAAAAGGAAATACTGCCCTGCCCTCACTGATTACGACAGACAGACAGTCAGGTGGAGTAGAGTCAATAAAGACTAAGAGTACCGTCACTGCAGCACGGCGGTAAGCAGGGGCGGCCATTTTGTTGTTTATCATTGTTGCCAGATTGCCGCTTCAGCGACCTCGCCGCTAACTTTGGCCCGGCCATTTTGTAAACAACGCTGTTAGCCACCCTGCGCTGCGGCGGGGATCGTAGCCGCTCAGATGCAAACGGTACAGCTGTTGCCTTCAGCTTATGCTTTCGTCGTGCGGAGCTGAAATGCTGCGAGGCGCGGAATCCCTGGTCACTGAGTCGGTCACCGGCAGCACTCGCAGCACTAGGACTACCACAGTTGCCCGACTGAAAACGCATAAGCCACAAAATGGCAGCCCCCATGAACCGTCGCAGTGTAAACAAATATCACGTGATGCAAACTGACCAATGATCGTGGCGGCGGCACAGAACAATAGGAGAAAAGAGTGCCGGTACTCAAAGTCTTTATTTAGTGACTCTAAGGTGGAGCGGAAAGAGATATGGCCTCCGCCAGCTCCACTGCTGTATCGCAGATACTGATTATGACATTGGCTAGAGCGGGCAAGATAAAATAAATTAAAACAAAAGATAAACGGAATGAAAGGCACAGTAACTGTCTCATTGACGGTGGACAGAACATCCCCCCCCCCTTCTCTCCCCATTCTGAAAGTGTACGGAGCCGACATGCAGGCGCCGACTGCTTGGGGCCCCTAACGGGGAGGCGACGTCGGCTGCCTGACGACACTTAACCTGCGTTCTCTTTTATGTCATCTCGGCTGAAACTGCGCTTACCACTGCAGTAAAAAAAAAAATGTCACAAAACTTGCCCTGTAAATATTTGCAGTTCATATTAAAGCGTTCAAACGTCGAAACAAGCAGTTGCGTTCAATTTAAAGGCGGCGGAAACTTCTGCGCAATCAACGCGATCCCGAACACTGACCACGTGCGCCATTGTTTTTTTTTCCTTTTTCTAAGCAAAAGAACGCACTCAGTTTAAGCCTTGTCCATTTAAACATATCCACTTGGCGGGCCCTTCCAGGATACGGACTCCGAAATGCGCTATAAGAGAAGGCGTGACGTATAGAGAGCGAAATGAGAAGAGAGAAAGATTGCTTGGCTTGGTTTTTTGTGGCGTTCAATGTCCCAAAGCGACTCAGGCTATGAGGGACGCCGTAGTGGAGGGCACCGGATAATTTCGACCAGCTGAGGTTCTTTATACGTGCACTGACATTGTACAGTACACGGGCCTCTAGAATTTCACCTCCATCAAAATTCGACCGCCGCAGTCAGGATCGAACCCGCGTCTTTCGGGTCAGCAGCCGAGCGCCATAACCACTGAGCGACCGCGGCGGCTTAGACTGTCTATAGGATTTGTACCCGGCCGCGGCGGCTGCGTTTTTATGGAGGAAAAACGCTAAGGCGCCCGTGTGCTGTGCGATGTCAGTGCACGTTAAAGATCCCCAGGTGGTCGAAATTATTCCGGAGCCCTCCACTACGGTACCTAATTCTTCCTTTCTTCTTTCATTCCCTCCTTTATCCCTTCCCTTACGGCGCGGTTCAGGTGTCCAACGATATATGAGACAGATACTGCGCCATTTCCTTTCCCCAAAAAACCAATTATTATTATTACTGCCTATAGACTAGTAAATAGTATGCGTCTATTGAAAGTCTATAGACTTAATAGACAGAAGCCTATGGATACTCTATGTAAGGTTTGCGGCGAATGTCCGAACACGGAAGCAGTCCGTTTATACGTAAGCGAAGTAATCGTCCAGTCGAGACATAAAAAATGTATGAAGTCATATTGCCACGTGAGCGGGCAGTCGAGCTAGCTTTTAGGCGTCGAGTAGGCAAGATGGGTGGAGCACTCTGACTATACATAATTCAAACATTTCGTCGTAGTTTCCTGCAGCCAACACGCATCACGTGTGTTGTGTAATTCGGTTTAATCGCCCCCGCTTTCCTTGGCCACCCGCTGGGACATGCGAGCACCGTATACCTCCTGCTAGCAAACGCCGTTCTCAACCTCCTTCTCCCTTTTCAGCTGTGCTAAGTTTTACCGCTCGTTTTGGGCCAGCACAGCAGACTACAGATAGTCCCCATCGAAATTGTTGACACAGTACTGTTCGGACGGGGGACCGGACGTATACCGCGTACAGCAACACTTCGATAACTCGCTCTTCGACGACAAACGTGCCAGTCTTTTGCTTTTATGAGGCTGAACAGGTGGTCGAAATTATTCCGGAGCCCTCCACTACGGCACCTCTTCCTTCCTTTCTGCTTTCACTCCCTCCTTTATCCCTTCCCATACGGCGCGGTTCAGGTGTCGAACGATATACGAGACAGATACTGCGCCATTTCCTTTCCCCAAAAACCAATTATTATTATTATTATTATTATTATTATTATTATTATTATTATTATTATTATTATTATTATTATTATGAGGCTGAACATAATTGGTTTTGGGGGGAAAGGAAATGGCGCAGTATCTGTCTCATATACCGTTGGACACCTGAACCGCGCCGTAAGGGAAGGGATAAAGGAGGGAGTGAAAGAAAGAGGGAGGTGCCGTAGTGGAGAACAGCCAAGACTGAAAAAAAAAACACTGAGAAACGAAGCTCCGATCGAAGCTACACGCAAATCGTGTATGCCATCCATCAACCACCCTCTTTGCAAGATGCTACGCTGTGTTCCACAAACAAGTAGGACGTCTCCTCTACTTGTATCTAATTAAAGCAGAGACTTAAAAACGCGCTAAATGCATTTCTGATAAGCACATACGAGCATGAGCAATCAATCTGCGTAAGAAACAGCCGGCTACGACGGACCGTAAAACAAAAAAATATATTACGGCCGGTTAAGAGCGGTTATGCCAAATGCGAATTAGTTGTGCTCGCAATTCGGTTTCCCCTTCGGTTTAGTTCAAGGCTCGGTTTCCAGGTTCAAGGTTCAAGGCGGTGGCGGGGCCGCCACCGCCACGTGGTCACGAAGTTGGTCACGTGGTGCGGCGCCGTTACTAGTCACGTGACCAGCCACGTGTGCGGAGCAGCTGCTGCTGCCGGCGGCGCGGCGCGCCGGCGAAACCCAGCTTCAACAGCTGTGCGCATGCGCCGTGTCAAGTGAGACGAAGATGAAGAAGGAACGCCCAGTGAAATGGAGCGGCGAAAGACTGACTTTGCAATTCGACTGAGCGAGTTTTACTCGGCCAGCTGTAGCTATCGCGTCACTCCGGGTTTAAGCAGAGCTAATAAACCACCGCCATTTTTTTCCCCTCCTAAACGCTCCTGTTTCTAACAATTCACCGCCTGTGTCTTGGTCACACTCCCGTAGTGGGTGTGGTGCAATCCTTATTTGAGGCCAAGCAACTCTGTGCTGAGAGTAGGGGTGTGTCATTTGGCTCAGGTGTTCACGACAACACAATGCAGGGATTGAGCGAATGTGTAATCTCCTCAGGAGGAGTTTAAGAGCCTCTTGATGGCAGCCTCAGTATACACAGTTTTCAATCTCAGTAAATGTCCCTTTGCGGTTATGTTGACGTTTTCCCGAAGCAAAAAAAAGAACATTTATTGCTAAGAAATCCGTATTTATACATTTTCCCGCCACTCGGTCCCAACTCGCTACGCCAATACTGAAAAGGACTCCCGTGTTACCGTTTGAAA
This sequence comes from Amblyomma americanum, assembly GCF_052857255.1. Taxonomy (NCBI): domain Eukaryota; kingdom Metazoa; phylum Arthropoda; class Arachnida; order Ixodida; family Ixodidae; genus Amblyomma; species Amblyomma americanum. The sequence goes on along the minus strand of NC_135506.1, from coordinate 25,260,796 downwards.
GTGAATGGCCGTACAGCCTAACTTCGTGGATTCGCTCTATATATACATTAAACCAATAGCAAGGCGAATGCATGCACGGTATAGCTGGTGGTTAAGATGAGGGAAGTCGTAGTGAAGGGATCCGGAAATTTCGACCACCCGGGGTTCTTTAACGTGCACTGACATCGCACAGTACACGGGCGTCTAGAATTTCGCCTCCATCGAATTGCGACCGCCGCAGTCAGGATCGAACCCGCGTCTTTCGGGCCAGCAGCCGAACGCTGTAACCACTGAGCCATCGCGGCGGCGCCAGGATAATAATAATAATAATAATAATAATAATAATAATAATAATTGGTTTTGAGGGAAAGGAAATGGCGCAGTATCTGTCTCACATATCGTTGGACACCTGAACCGCGCCGTGAGGGAAGGGATAGAGAAGGGACTGAAAGAAGAAAGGAAGAAAAAGGTGCCGTAGTGGAGGGCTCCGGAATAGTTTCGACCCCCTGGGGATCTTTAACGTGCACTGACTTCTTTCACTCCCTCCTTTATCCCTTCCCTTACGGCGCGGTTCAGGTGTCCAAAGATATATGAGACAGATACTGCGCCATTTCCTTTCCCCGAAAACCAATTATTATTATTAACATCGCACAGCACACGGGCGCCTTGGCATTTTGCCTCCATAAAAATGCAGCCGCCGCGGTCGGGTTCGAACCCGGGATCCAAGAAATAAAAATTTTACTCGCTACCGTGGTCGGTCTAATTTTCCTGCGGATACACAACGGGTATTTTGCTACACTCTAAACAGGACTACGCCCACGCGGAAGTAAAAATGGAATAAACTGTACTCTCACACGCTCCCTTTTATGAAAGAGGGTGCTTATTCACTGTTTTCCCCCCTTCTGTTTAGTGTACAGTACATACGTGCTGAATCTATGGCGACCTGCATTTCTACGGCGCAGAGCAGTGAGTTGGAGACACACTCTCACCCACTCCTCCACAGCATCAACTAATGCTGTAGTACATGTATAAATGTTGTTTTTTTCATTCCCATTACAATGGTGTTTGATCGGCTGCAGCTGTTGTCCTGGTTCTTGCAAAACAAAAATGACACATAGCTGCTGTCTTAGCTTCAGTCCCGGATATATATTTGCCTCGTTATGAAGCGAGAAACGGGCAAAGGCAGAATCGCTTCCGGAACATCGCGAGTTGTTTGCCAGCTGTGGTCCCGTATACGCGGATGTCTTCCGAACGCCTCATCGCACCTGATTTCCCGCCAGCAAGCTGCAAATTCATGCAGAACATGCACCACCAACGAAGCTGCTTAGTGCATATGCACTCTAAACACGAATACGCATATATCGGATCAAGAAAGGGAGCAAACTTGACTTTTATTGACTTTTATCAAGTGAGTGCGCTAGAGGACAGCTTACTTCTTTTCCCATTACAGTGATAACTTCATTCGTAGATTTAATAATAATAATATTAATAATAATAATAATAATAATTGTTTTTGGGGGGGAAAGGAAATGGCGCAGTATCTGTCTCATATATCGTTGGACACCTGAACCGCGCCATAAGGGAAGGGATAAGGGAGGGAGCGAAAGAAGAAAGGAAGAAGAGGTGCCGTAGTGGAGGGCTCCGGAATAATTTCGACCACCTGGGGATCTTTAACGTGCACTGACATCGCACAGCACACGAGCGCCTTAGCGTTTTTCCTCCATAAAAACGCAGCCGCCGCGGTCGGGTTCGAACCCGGGAACTCCGGATCAGTAGTCGAGCGCCCTAACCACTGAGCCACCGCGGCGGGTCTCGTAGATTTCCCGCAGAGCCATATTTGGCGTTACGGTGGGAGGTACAGACAAAATGAAAACTCCCAAAGTAACCGTACATATTAAAACAACGTAAACTTATATATATAATAAACAAGCGCTACACAAAAGAAGAGCACAAAGTGGACTAAAACAATGCACAGCTCGTCAGTTAAGGTGGGGGAGGGAGAGAATAATCTAAATACATTACCTCGCGTCTCATATTCATGAACCTCATGATTACGATTGTGGCCGACGCAAAATCCATGCCCAAAAGTATGCGTATCCTGTTTTTATCCTGTAGGGCGCACTTCTCGAGAAAATAAAAAAAATTGGTAAATTGGTTTATGGTAAATTGTTTTTTTAGGAGGGGAAATGGCGCAGTATCTGTCTCACTATCTCGGCGGACACCTTATCGCCGCCGTAAGGGAAGGGATAAAGGAGGGAGTGAAAGAAGAAAGGAAGAAAGAGGTGCCGTGGTGGAGGGCTCCGGAATAATTTCGACCACCTGGGGATTTTTAACGCGCACTGACATCGCACAGCACACGGGCCCCTTTGTGTTTAACCTCCATCGAAACGCGGCCGCTGCGGTCGGGTTCGAGCCCGGGTGCTCCGGATCGGTAGCCGAGCGCCTTAAACTGAGCCACCGCGGCGGGTCTCGGGAAACGAGACCGATTCTCTAATGTTCACTGGGGATGTCTGTCTGGCCCTGCGTTGCGCATGCTTCACGAGGTGACAGGAAGTACGACGCGATAGGCACAATAAGCACACGAGCATTTGTCACGTAACCACCTAGCGAGCATCCAACGTCGGACGTCCATGTGACATCCAAAGGACGTCAATATTTGTGCGTGTCAAAAGGACATCCACAAATGGACGGCAGAGATATTAGTTCTAGTCGTCCCAATGATTTTCATTAATGGAGCGCAGGACATCTCTTTATTGGTGTCCTCACGGAACAGAAAGCAATCTGTTCGACGTCGATCGATGCTTTATATCACAACTGGGCATCCACAGAATGTCAAATAAACACTAACGGCGTATGGATATTTTTGTGAACACAACATAGCGAATTAGAGTTATGAAGACTAAATTATACGCCCTTAAATAAAAGGCCTCAGAGATACAGTTTCCAGGATGACTAATCGCCATATGCGTTTCATATCTGCAATCGGACTTCCTTATGAAGATTGACTCAACTTTTTTTAATGGATGGCCTGACCTTCGCTGGCATTAAATTGCAGATTTAATGCAAGAGATTTAATGCGTAACTGCCAGAACTTCGCGTGTTGTTCTGAAGAGAAAATATGCGTTGCAAACCGTAAGTATTCCTCATTCCCGGTGGCTCAGTGGTTACGGCGCTCGGCTACTGATCCGGAGTACCCGGGTTCGAACCCGACCGCGGCGGCTGCGTTTTTATGGAGGCAAAACGCTAAGACGCCCGTGTGCTGTGCGATGTCAGTGCACGTTAAAGATCCCCAGGTAGTCGAAATTATTCCGGAGTCCTTCACTAGGGCACCTCTTCCTTTCTTCTTTCCCTCCCTCCGTTATCCCTTCCCCTACGGCGCGGTTCAGGTGTCCGCCGATATGTGAGACAGATACTGCGCCATTTCCTTTCCGCACAAAAGCCAATTATACATCACTCAGCCATCAATAGAGGGCACGATGGCGATTGTGTGTCAATCCGCTGCTCGAGAGCAGACGCGGCAGCCATGGGCTTCGCCACTTGTGCGGGATATCCCCTTATAAAAATGCACTTCGTATAAAACTTCTTATAGGCTCTATTTGCCTTGCTATAGATATTTTTTGTACATTCACAGTCATACACTAAAAGTGTGTGGTCATAAATCTGCAGATAGTCTATACACTTTCTATAGGATTTGTATTGTCTACAGAGTATTCTCTAAGCTTTGTCTATAGACAGAGCACAGACTTTACAGACAGAAGCTTGTGAACAGTCTATAGACTGTTTAAAGAAATATTTCTAAGGGCGCGCTTGCCTCGCGGAATTCCGGCCAGCTTTCGAACTCACGTCTACAATATCCCTGGACCCTGACCTGGTGATGCGGTTCCCACCCGGCCTGCCGCAACGTGAAGAAACTTTGCTGTGCCGCCTCTGGTTTGGCGTAGATTTCGCCAATCATTACTCCTTTTTAATCGATATGGCTAATAGCCCTACATGTGCCATCTGCAAATGCGACAAGACTTTATTCGTGAATGCATTGCAGGCACTGAAGCGTCTAGTTCGACGCCCGCTGACTGAGATGATTCTCGGCCACTGACAGCGGCGATCGTCGGCGGTGAAGGGCTCCCTGGCACTGAGCCGCTCCTTGTGGGCGTCGAGGCTACAGCATATGCTGCGACTTCACCGCATGCTTATTGACTTCGCAAACTACTCTTTTATTTCTTTCACCTTTACATTCCCTCATCCCTTTCCTCTAGTGCAGGGTGGCAAACTGTTGTTGTTACCCACATACAATGGCACATGCCCACATAGGGGGATTGGCCAAGAATTGGGGGGGGGGGGGCGCAGATAGTTTTAATAATAATAATAATTGGTTTTTGGAGGGAAAGGAAATGGCGCAGTATCTGTCTCATATATCGTTGGACACCTGATCCGCGCCGTAAGGGAAGGGTAAAGGAGGGAGTGAAAGAAGAAAGGAAGAGAGAGGTGCCGTAGTGGAGGGCTCCGGAATAATTTCGACCGCCTGGGGATCTTTAACGTGCTCTGACATCGCACAGCACACGGGCGCCTTAGCGTTTTTCCTCCATAAAAACGCAGCCGCCGCGGTCGGGTTCGAACCCGGGAACTCCGGATCAGTAGTCGAGCGCCCTAACCACTGAACCACCGCGGCGGGGCAGAGAGTTTTTCAGGAAAATATTTCCTGGACGAAAATAAAACGAATGCTGAGGAAGGAAGAAGTAAACAAAAAGGAACAACGAAGTGAAACAGGAAATGCAGAACGCACGCAGGAGATCGAGACTGATGTTTATAGCCGAGTGGTTAAATGATAATGATATTTGTAAGAATAAAAATAATATTGAAAAAAATGTTTAAAATTTTAGCAAGGTAAGCCGATTTGATTCGATTTGATAGCAAATTGGTTTCTTCTTCCGGTTGACCTCCCTGCATTTCTTTTTCCTCCTCCTTAGCGAAAGTTGCATTTACCTTACTTGCTTCGCTAAGGTTAGAAAATGTTATCGCAGTGTTTAGTATTGCTACAATCTTCATGTCTCTACATAATATAAGGCACTGCACCGACGCGGCGGAATGTTTTCAGGAATGTGTGCACAGAACCTAGCTATGCAGTCTTTCAGCATTCCTTTGGTCACTTGATCTTCATCAGCCGGTTTACCGGGCTCAGTTGTTTTTAATTAAAACTGCCTTTCAGTTTTACATACAAGTGGAATTTGCATTTGCTTCACTCCATTGTGCCTGGAACAGCTCCTTAGCTGGTTTAGCCACGCCATAATTGAGGAAAGAACTGCTCTGCAATTTTTATTCTTGTCCAAATCGCCAATGAATCACAGTAAAGTCTTCGCCTCCTATTATATTTTGTTCCCAGTAGGGCTTGCTGCTCACGAGCTTTTCATCATCTAAACAGTAAAATTTGGCCCTTCATTAGTGGCAGTTACTCGCAAAAGAACTTATCTGTAGAAATTTTGCCCATAGATAAAAGAAATTGCTGGCGGTTTAGCATTGCTAACCACGAAATATTGTACGAAAGCCGGTTTTTGCAGGTGGACGCCAACGCCACGTACCTGAAAACGCGTTTCCTTTCCTTTCGTGACTTGCGCACAGATGGAAGTTGATGAAGACGACGACGTGCAATGCACAGTTCCATGCCTTAAGAAGACGAAGAAGAAGAAGGCGAAGCGAGAAAGTGTGTGCCATATTACTTGATGAGAAGAAGAAGAAGAAGAAGAAGAAGAAGAGAAAGTGTGCTGAGCAGCCCGCTCTTGCTATCATTTGGAGCCACCACATTTGAGTTCAGCCACAGATCTCTTTGTACCACTGTTCTAAATTTCCTGATAGAATCTCACCGACTGCCTTGCTAAGTGTTCCAAAATTTTCTTTTCTATCAGCTATTACATTTTGACTTGATCATTATTATTTAATCCCTCTCTTTATTATTATTCTTACAATTATGAAATCAAAACTCTCATCCCTTTTCTGTTCATGAGGAAGAATTCACCGGTGTTGCGCTCCCACGTGCTTTTCCTTTTTGTTAACTGCGTTCAGGTGAACAGCCACCCGATCCTTGGCCAATCCCAAAGTGTGGGTATGTGCCATCTTTTGATAGGCCAACAACAACAACAACAACAAGTGTGCTGCAGTATAACACGTGCTGTGATCGGCTGCGGCGATTGCATATAGTGCTCTCAAGCAGTGGCCAGCGAAGCTGATCTGTTTGCGCCGCCGTGGGTTCGAAACCCAGTAGCGGCAATATTTATTTTATTTCTCCAGGTTGGCGAAAGCCACCCTTATTCAAAGTCTGATTTATTTCTCGCCATTTCCTGCATCACCTGACTAATTTCAGGGGCTTCGCCATGCACACCAGCATTTTCCAAGTTTGCAGCACAACACCACAAAACGTGAACTTGAGCTTAAAGCACTAGACGTTCAATATTTATTTTTTATTTATTTGTGACATTCATTCAGACACAGACGGTCTAGGATGACAGAGCAAAAGGCAAATGTTCTCTGCCTGACGGGGGCCATGTCACCCGTACAGTGCACAGAAATGTACAAAGGATTACAACATTATACAAGCGCTAATGCAATAACAAAAAATAACATCCAACATAAAATTTAGTTTGTTTTCAAAACATGTATGTCTAAATCTTTGAGTTGGACAGTAAGTACGTTTTGAAGGCATTTTTGAACGTTTTGAGTGCTCTACATTGCTGTGATATGTCAAGAAGAGGTGGGTGTGTATTTATAAAGTTGGGGACTAAATACGACAGTGTTTGTGTGCCATAGCTCGTTCTTATGGCGGGTAGTCTAAAGAAGTTATTTCGAAAGTTATACCGAGTAGTACTGGGCTGGCTCAAGTTAGTTAACACTGAAGGATTTCGCATGATTTCGTTCCTAATATGAGTAGCAGGTTTCAGCTCATACAACTGGTTTATTTTTAGGACGTTATGTTTGAGGAACACCGGGGCCGTGTGTTCCAGCCGCTCAAGGTTTTCAATGCACCGCATAGCTCGTTTTTGAAGAAAGATCAATTTGTCAAGGTTAGACTTGGTAGTAGAGCCCCGGATTAGTAAGCATTAATTGAAGTGTGATTAAACAAGGGCGTAGTATAACCGGCGCTTAAGCTAGGCAGGAAGCAGGTACCTAATTTTGTACAGCATGCCAACAGATCTGCATGCACTATATTCACTATACTGCATGCGCTATATCTGCATATTAAAGCATTCTGGGAAGATACTCTGGTTTTCCAGCTCCTTTCATGCGCCGTTATGTTTCTCAAAATATCGACACGCTGTTAGTAGATATACATAAGATATCCAATGCACATCCCGTTTAGGCTCAGGACATCCCGGTCAAATTAGTCGCTCCATGAATATGACTGCTATCAACTTCACACGGACGTCTTTTTATCTATCCTTCACTCTGATAAATCAAAACAGCCCGGCTGTTTGCAGGAATGAACTTTCGCGGACATCCATTCGACATCCAGAAATAAATAATGACGCTCCAGTTGCGTACAATCCGCACAGGCAACTGTCTGAATTTCTAGTGGACGTCCCAGGGATGTCCACCAATACTTTAGGAGTGGAAAACCCATGTGTGCACAATTTTGATAAGCGCGATTCCATTTTTCATTATGCGAGATTTATATTCAGCTCGTCTAAGTTTTAAACAGCGTAAAATGCAAGACGAACTCTGAGGATTCGTCCACAGAAGAACAACAATAAATGCAGCGAATTGTAAATGCATCACAGTAACCGTTAATCACCTTGCTGAGCACCTATAACGTTTATGGACTCTGGTTTAACACGCCCCAGGTTAGCAAGAAGTACAGAGATGAGCGATGGCGAGAAAGCACAGGCTTCATACGCTATTTACAATACTTACAAAAATATAAAAAAGCCATCTCCGTAAATTCCGGGCAAGCAGCCCGAAAATGAGAGGCATTGTGCCGTGTTCCAGCACTAAAGCGCAGACTGCAAGTTTATCAGGTGGCATGCAATGTATTTGTTCCAATTCACCTCAAAGTCTCGTGTGCCTCGCAAACTACTGATGTCCGGTTTAGTACATAAATTCTTAGCAACCGAAAGCTATTCAGTCGCCGACTAGCAGCATATTTATTTTCGTCGTCAGCGCAGCATAATGCGGCTGCATTCTGTAGTACAGCCGAGATGACCTCCAACCTAAGTATACCTACTGTACGTATACACAGCGCACATATCTCCGCGACAGTCTTCTGTCCCTATTTCCTATCTTTTTTTTTTGTTCCACGCTATCGCGTGTCAAGACTACCGGACGGCTACCGACGTACGCGCACGACAGCGCCGAGGTGAACAGCCCCGCCAGCGTGATGGAACGAGCATTGGACGCTTCACGTCAGTCGGCGCGCGAGCGATAGGGTTGACTGTCTCTCTCCTACTTCTGTTTACGTACGCCGAGAGGCTCACAAATTACGAAACAAAAAAAAGCAAATTCCCAAATCCCGCGCTGAGAAAGAAAGACCAGTGCGCGGCGCAACCCGAGAAGAGAAATCAGCGAATCGAGCGGGAAGCAAAAATAAAAAGTAATGCAACGAGAAAGTGACGGGGAAAGGAGAAACCATTGGAGGGAGGGGGAGAAAGATGGGGGGAAGAGAAACACGCCAACTCGGAACCAAAACAAACGCGCGCCGGAAAGTACTCGCGAGAGAGCTAGCCAACGTTGAGCGAACCAACACGTCCCCAAGCTGCGCGGGCAGAAGGAACAGGGGAGGGAGAGGTACGGAAAAGATGAAAACAGAAACCGATCGACGCAAAAAAATATATATAAGCAGCAACGAGAAAACAAGAAGAAAAAAAGAAAGAAGCGCGCCTCCTAAACTCCGGCGCGCGCGGCCGCCACGGACGACAAGCGAAGCGCTGCGCGCCGGCACATTTCGATAACGCGGAACACTGCCGTGAAGCCTGGATCGCATGTGTCGCCATTCCGGCGGCAGCACAGCCAGCGCGATTACCCGAGCGCGCGCGTGTGTGTCAAGGAAGGCTCGCTCAGCCGGCAATTGTGGAGAGCGGCGCGCCGCATTTGGTCTTTGCTTGCTCTTGCTGTCCGTATTCCAGTCTTTGTGGTGCGATCGCTCTTCTAATGTGGAAACAGTCGGGCCAGCGATGCACGAAGGCAGCAGCGAGCGGCGCGATTAAACAGCGGGCGATCGGAAAAGTGTGCGGTGCTCATTCGCCGTCGCGTCGTCGATCGAGACAAACCGATTGGGGAAAAAAAAAATCAAAGAAACTACCACTGGCTCACCTTTGGCAATCCTCCTTCCGCTTTCTTGCCCTCTTTTCCTCCCCTGAAGCTGCTGCTTTTCCTTTTTTTTTTCTCCTCCAAATGCGTTCGTAGAACTCAGCTGCTAGAGCTAGACTTTCAGTCGCTGCTCCCGCGCCGAGCAAGTCAGGGCATCACCGCAGCCGCCGCTAGTGCAGCGGCAGATTCCGCATTCCGGGCAAGGCGCGGGGACGCCGGCGGCACGCGCATTGGTTTCGAGCACGGCACGGCACCGCGGTTGCACGGCAAAGCACACGCGATCGTCGTCGTCGAACGAGATCGGCCTCACACGGGCACCTCCACACACATCCGAGCGCGCGCGCGCACACACACACACTCACGCCTGGCCAGCGAGACGCCAGCCCGATTTTGACGCTTCTCCAGCGGCTGCCGGCAGCGAGCGAGCGACGCTCCACCCTCCCTCCTCCCCGCACGCACGCGGGAGGGCGCAACCGTTGCTCGGATGTGACGCTTTGTCCGGTACTTCCGGTGACGTTTGAAGCAGGTGCTGTCCTCTAGAAGCCAGCGTGCTAAAGTTTTGGTTTCGTTCTCTAAATTTGAATTATATTTTGTTCGTTTAAAGTTCTCAGTCATTATCGCTTCGCATTCCATACATGCTTATTGTTTAGAGTAATGTGTTTACCTGCGATCTTCTTGCGTTTAGACTATACGCCTGAGCTCGAAACATGCGGTTTTTTTTCTTTTGTTTCTTTCCTTTTTCACTTCGCTCAAAGTTTGTGTTTTGCGTTCTCTCTTGTTTGCTGAAAAAACTAGGCGGTGGCCAGAGCTGCGCACTTTGAGGGCAGACACCACAAAATCGGCGCTTTGTGGTGTATCCCTTCGTGTCCGTGTTCGTCTTTGCGCTGTGAATGTGAGCATGAAGTGCCAACTCCCCACCAACTGATTTTAAGCACTTCTTTTATTTGCGAATTCTTTTATTTTTTCACAACGTTTTTTTTTTTTGTTGATGCTCACAGCAACGTTCTCAGAGAAGATTGTTCTAAGAACGTTGCCTTATAGCAAATCAGCTATTAATGCTCCGCATTCCACTCATAATCACTATTCTATTTAATGTTTTTATTTATGTAGTGGTTTAATATTACAAAAGTGCATATATCTTTGTTCTAAAGAGATCAAAGCATGGTCAAAGCACGCACAACCTGCGATAAGGACTAAGTAAGAACCCCGCAAGAATTTTCATTTCGATTTGCCTTTAAGTTCCTTATTTTTGCGCACATCAGTAGCACTCAGGTTGTAAGTGTCATGTTCACATTCAACACAAAAACGGCGTGCTGATACATGTATTAAAGTTAGATTTGCTTAGTAAAGAAACGCTGTGTTCCAGCTTGATAATTAATAAGGCACGTGTTTACGTCGGGAACTAAAGGCGCTGCAATCGGAAGTTTTTAGAATAACGCTAGATATCAAAACAGGCAAGCGCGTTCTAGGAGTTTAGTGGGTAACATTTGACCGCAGCGCTCCTAGCGGTTGGTGTCAGTCACGGATGTCTTGAATAGGATGGGTTAGTGTTTCTAGCACTACATTTTTTTTGCTTTCACGCGCGCCGCGCGGGGGCATGGTGTTCAGAGCAATCATAGCAAGCTCCGTGCAAAATAGCTGTCGCGCGTTTATTTGCGATCAGTTTGGACTTTGAACTCAGTGCGCGAACGTTGCAGGATGGACGGTTACGAGCTGGAGATGACCCAGGTTATCCACGCGCCCGAGGAGTCCGAGGATGAGGACGACGACCGCGAAGTGCGTATTGAGCTTTTCCCGCCATACAGTCCGTTACAATGTATTTGCTCTCTTGGGGTGAATACCTACGGTTCATTCAGTAAACCATGTTGCGGCTTGCGCGCGCCCCTTTTTTGTCTTTCGTAGCGTTCTTTCCTGACGAACTCCCGGCTAGCCCACTCATAGTACGATATAGACACAAGACGAGGACCGGCCCATCGATTAGCGTCACAGCTAGACGCCGATGCAAAGTGTTGGTTATCGTTCTTTCTGGCCGCTTGACCCTTTTTAATAATATGAGCATCCTCGCATACGGACCTACTTCCGTTTGTTTCCCTACTGCAGTTAAGCTGTCAACTGAGCTGCCAAGCTTTCTCTCGACCTTGAATGCTGGGGCTATAGTTTCTGACAGGTTCCTCACTCATGCGTAGCGTACTTTGCCATTTAGAAGAGGGCCAAGGTTTTGCTCTGCTCAATAATAATAATAATAATTGGTTTTGGGGGAAAGGAAATGACGCAGTATCTGTCTCATATATCGTTGGACACCTGAACCGCGCCGTAAGGGAAGGGATAAAGGAGGGAGTGAAAGCAGAAATGAAGGAAGAGGTGCCGTAGTGGAGGGCTCCGGAATAATTTCGACCACGTGGGGATCTTTAACGTGCACTGACATCGCACACAACATAGTGGAAAATTTGCGAACTATCGTGTTCAAGAGCTGGAAGGGGGGCGTATCGTATTAAAGCCATGCCACAAGTTTATATTTCCTTAAGAAAAAAAATTCTCAGGCTCCGCGTGTAATCTTGCATTTATTTACATTAGCTGGCATCAGAAGAAAACTTAATTTTTCCGAGACTCTTTCAGTCGGTCGGTATGCAGGCGGTCATCATGCTGACCAGGCCTGTTGTCAGCTCTCGTGTTGAAAACGGAGAAGTGAAGCAGACCTACAGCACGCAGGGATTTATGCTTGTCATCCCATTGGATCAAGGGAACGCCGGAGATACGCATAGCACAAATATTCACAAATAGCACCAGTGCTGACTTCCATGTCCTTGCTCGACTAAAGTAGGGAAACTACCCGTATGCTTTACTTGCTTTCATGTACCTATAATCTTTGCCAAATGGTCACTTTTCTTTTTCAAAAGCTTCTCTAAAACGATATCGGCCGATCGCATCACTCTATGTCTGAAACAGAGCATAGTGTAGTTCCTTAAGCTCTTTCAGCCTGCTTCAGACCAGGTGCTGTCACTAGATGCTGCGTAGGTCATGCAGTAGAGACCCAGAGCAGGCAGCTCAGATGTTCTAGACAAGCATTTTGCCATTAAGGCATATGAAGACACCTGACCTTCACCAAATATTCACATGTCATCACAAAAACAGCTCGACTTGAAAAATTTTCAGTGAGAGGCAAACCCGGAGGCTTAACAAAATGATGCCAAAGGGTGATGTCGCAGTGTGCGTGCAATCCTTTGATGGTGGGACCAACCTTCCCAATTGCAGATGTTGGATGTGTGAAAATATGCGAGACTAAAATATTTGCGGCTGTGTGCGTACACTTCTTGGACAACTTGGCACTCCTAGTATATCGGTTGGGCATTCAAAACTGCTGTACTTGTCCACAATAGAGTTATACCCCTGTCACACGGACGCTGTAAAGGTACTTTTAACTGATGTTCCATTACACTCCCAAAGGAGCACTACTTCAAGGCAGTTCGTCCGTGCTACACGGTCGCGGAATGAGCTTCGGAAGAAGTGTTCAGCGCCCTCATCGGTGAAAAGCTTTATTAAAATTGCAAACTTCGGTGCACATGAAAATACAAGTGTCACATTTTTTCTTGGTAAACTATTTTTATAACCATATTATGCTGAAGCAACGTAATTTTAACTGTCCATCACTGCTCGCTACAAACAACAAACATGGCCGACATTGCGGCGTAGTTACCGTGGCGCTCGTATATTCGGAACGAGAGCATAGCGTGGTGAGACTGCCGCAAAACAAATAATCTTACGAAGTGAATTTATGAACGTTTCTTTTCTCAATTTATTTTTTCTGCTAACTCGCTGGGAGACAGAGTACTCCCTTGAAGCCTCAAAGGACGAACTCGAGCTGCCTTGTTTCGAAGCTCCTTTGAGCTAGGTGCCCTTAGGCGCATCCGTGTGGCAGCGCACTTTCGCCCTTGATGTAATGGAGCATTAGTTCAAAGTACCTTTACAGTGTCCGTGTGACAGGGGTATTACTTCTCTTGAAAGCAGTTAATTTATTCTACTCTTTTGTATAGCTGTCAAACACATTCAGATTGTATTTCAAAAGATTTTAATGTTTGTCGACAGTTCTAGCAAAATCAGATTATGGAAAAATATGTACAGCAAGTGCTCCCACAGTATGGAAACCCCCACCAGTGCATCCTCCCATTCTGATATCAGTAGAAGCGGGCAGATAACCAGTAGTGGAATGTGTAATGCCGGGGAAAGAAACTGAAAACAATCTTCTGACCACAGTAATGCAAAGATCTATCGAAAGAGCATTGCCTTCATTCATTTAGCACCGTCAAAAAAAAGGGACAGGAAAAAATGCTGTAGAAAATAATACAAACATACTATCACAGGCTAACCAGACTTAGCAGGTTGCATACTTACTAGATAACACTGCAGTGTCTTTTTAGATAAAGAATGGTCATGGCTTTGGTTTATGTGAAGTTTTAAGAATTCCAAAGTGGTATGCCTGAAAATTGACTGCGTTGTTTGTTATAGTTAATCCTTTCCTTGAGCAGTAGGCATTTATAACAAAGTGGAAAAAAACGTGTTAAATTGTTCGTAAACATACCAAAGGAAAGGGCAGTATGGGGTGGAGAGGGCCTTTACCTGAACATGTTCAAGGATGCTTAGGCACGCTTTTGAACATGCATCATTGTTCCCAGGTTCGAGCGGTCCTTAAAGTGCAGCTTGAAGACACACCTCCTAAGTTCCAGACCTTCAACCTGAAGCCAGGTGACTATTTGATTTGGGACAATCCTGGGCTTGATTGCAAAAGCTACTGGCATGAAATGTTTGGCTGTCTTCGGCTGTTTACCCAGCATATGTGGCTTGAAGCCTCCAGTTCAATATGGATGAATCTTCTCGTCGTTCCTTTCTAGTAATTTGTTTCAGTCTGTAAAAATGAAACTTTCATTATTTCGTCAATGGGTGCAGATTAGACAGTTTGTCGGTGTTTGAGCTGAAAAATGTAAATACATACTTGATGTGTCAGTACTATAAACAAGCTTCAAGGAGCAGTACAATGTTTGGTGGTGTGTTGGTACAAAGCTTGTATCACACTAGTCTAAATCATGAGGTGCTGAGCTTTTTAACATCGTCCACACAAATTCTGGAACACAATTCTTTGCTCCTGTCATCTGATACAGCTCTAGAATGCAGTGGCAGATGGTCCTACAAAGGAGGTCGTCCAGCCAATGGCGTAGGCCAATTTTCATGACTACGCAGCTTACCCGAATAAGCGGTGGTTATTCCCCATTCATATGTCACACCCTGCGATTTCACTCTAGCATGTCCGACGAGATTGATCAAGGGGAGAATTGGGATGCCATTGGCTGGAGGGGCTTCTTTGAGGAGAATTAGCCGCTTCATTCTTGAGTTGTCCAACTGTAGCCATGCCTCCAATTAACACTTCCTGTTTGGAGAATCTGCATGCTAGAGCCTAACATTGCAGGAAGCCTAACCTCACCTAAGTATAAAAGAATATGGGAATTCTACGCTGGTACTTGTGCACCTTTGATTTTATGTTGACAAGCTGGGTCTGAAAATTGTTCCAAATTTTGTTACATTTACATAACTTTCCAGAAATAATATAATTTGTGCAGTGCAAAAAAAAAATTTAAGTTCTGCTGAAAATGTCACGTTCTAGCAACAACAGGCTACTGTCGCATCGTAGCCAAGCCTTCAATGTGCTGTTATTGTGGAGAGATTTGTGCAGATGTGATGGCTTTGAATTCTTTGGAACACTATTTTTTGTTTAATGATCGTAAATATTCTTTCTGGCATTCTTCCAAAAAGATCAGCAAAGATCCATCCTCATGATTTGACGGGAAATGAAAGTTGGGTTAGTTGTACTAAATTGCATCAACTTGAGGGATGCACATTTCCCACATGACTCACCGACATGTTTTGTAGAAAAAAGCTGCGGTGCTGGTTTTCGTGGGGCGTTTGTTTTGTTTTGCGGTTTCCTCTCACACCTTCCTTTTCCAGGTGCAAACATTGTCGGTCGATCCCATTCTTGCGACCTCATGATCGACATACCTGTGAGGCACTTTTTCATAGCATGCTAGGATGTCGTCATTGTTTCCAGCTAAGTTCCTGCTGTGTCCATTTACAGGGTGTTTCCAAACAACATGCACTGATAGAGCTGAGCAAGTCTGACATTATAATCACAGACCTTGGCAGCCGGAACGGGGTCAAGATTGGCAAAGTAAGATTTGCAAGCAATGTCATTTGTCTCTTCAGCATGTTTTTGTTTTGCGAATCTTTTGTTTTGTATGTCCTAATTTTTGCCAGTGATGCTTAAATGGTATTCATTGAACTTGAGCAAATTTTGTTGGGTGAAATTTATATTTCAAAAATGAACAGATCAATTTTAATTGTGCATTTAAATCATCTGTCATTGAGATTTTAAAAAACATCCTGGCCAATTTTTAAATTTATTTGGTAATTCTAGGTCAAGAAAAGTGTTGCTTTATATTTTTTTGAACTGAATATAAAAGTTTAATGCTGACCAAATTTCTTTCAGTTACCATGCCTGGATAATGTCCATTAAAAAGAGCCATGGTAATGAATTGGACTTTGAAGTGAGCGCATGTAGTTGCCTGTACTGAAGGCCTACGCCTTCGGTACGGACAAGCGTTGCTGTATTGATGCAGCTTTCACCATAAAAAAATTCGGAATTTTTATTGAGCACGAAAACCTAACAGCAACTTGGGAGCTGAACGAAATAAATAGTTGAGACTTTTTTATTGCTATTAAAATAACTTTTAATGAAGGCCACTGAATTTAGTGTCTCTACACCTTTAACACCTTTGCCATTTGTTTTTCACTAAACAATGCTAATTACCGCCATTCTTACTTTTTCTCTCTTTCGCAGCGAACCCTCCAGCCTCATGTCCGGTACAACCTCGACTACAACAAGGAGTTTTCTGTGGCTGGGCTGAAGGCACGGATCCTACGTGATGAACAGAATGTGAGCAGTCCTACATACGGGTGTTCTCGAAGCCTGTCAATGTGTCCACTTTTGTATTGTTTCAGGCTCACATCTCTACCATATAGGTAGGATGTTAAGGATTCATGTGAAATGATAGCCCAAGGCCCCCCGAGATGAGGAGAGAGAAAAATGTTTAAAAATGGCTAGGAACGGTTTCAAGCGCAGCGCTGTGAATGATATTCATCAGTTAATATATGCTTGATCTTTCGGTTGGGCACGATTCGACAATAATTAAAATAGCACTAGTGTCGGTGATTTCACTGAAGTTTGATGGTTTTGACAATCATGCGAGTACATTTTCTGTAGTAACTGAATTCTTCTCATGCGTGCTTTACGCACGTTTTTTATGCTCAGGGTGCAGGTGGAGATACAGATTCGGACACATGCTCGGAGTCTCTTTTGACTGCAGTCGAGGTAGCCCAGGTGAGTTTTAAACACAGCCGGTGCTGTAAAGCAGAAAGGAAATGTGATGGCGTGAGAATGTGGATGATCTGTGCTAGCACTTCATTCTTGTGCTTTTTCAGTTGTTGCGTTCAGCACACATATGTGTGTGATGATTCCTTTCCGGTTTTGGGGGGGGTTATCGCAAGACACACCTGTGTGCCCCATGGCAATTGCTGTTGGGTTGCGCTGTGAAACACTATTTACTACTGTGGAAAGTGTGTTTGGTTGTTTCCGCAGGCACAAAACTGTGTGCTTGTTCCATACAAAAATGCCGGATGACTTCTTTGCCCGCTTCTCCCTCCAGGACCAAGCTGGTGCCGAGGTTCAGGCTGCAGCGCCCGAGACATCGACAGTGGCCTGTGACAACACAGAGAGGGCCGGAAATGTTGCATCTGAGCTGGGGCCAAACATGTGCAGTGCTGTCAACAAGACTACCACAGTATGTCGAATCATGTGAAACTTTTTTTAGTGCTTTTTTTTTTTCTAAATTTCACCACACCCCAACTGGTGTAGAGTTTCTTGTCGCGCTGCTATTCGCATTGTGCACACATAGCAATAAGCCCAGCTGTTGGTATTGTGGCCCATAGGCTCTGTGTAGTTGTGGTCTCTTCTTTCTGCCCCTGTTCTCTTCCCCCCCCCCCCCCCCCCCCCCCAACCCCCACTCCCCTGCGTACAGTAGCCAACCTGATTCTGGTCCAGGTAGCCATTTCCTTGCTAGTCCGTGTCTTTTTCTGTTTTAAATGGGCCCTGAATGGCAGCATACTTGGATTGCAGCTGGCTTTTCTTTTTCCTTTCCTTTTTTCATTCTTTTCATTTTGTCTTTAGCTTCTGATGTCTGTCAAGGTGTCCTTTTTGCATGAGACATTCTTGCAGTATGGAAATCTTGCTGTTGCCTAGTACTTTGTTGCTTGCACGCAAACTGTAGTTTGCATTGAATGCTGCGTCCCACTTGTTGCTGCGTGAGTGGCGCCCAGGGTCTAGTCAACTAACCTCTTTTTGCTGCCTTTAGCCTTTTCCACCAAGGCAGTTGTAATTGTCTGAAATCGTGAAATAGATGAATGTAACTGACAGTTTTCATGGCTTGACTGTGATGGGGCCTTGAAGCTTTATTGAGAATAGCTTCAGGTATACTACACCGGAAATAAATGTTTTGTTCAGTTGAACAGTAAGTACCTTGTCAGGCAGTGCCTGGTGTCTAGATGAGGTGTTTTTGGCATACTTGGTGTACAGAAAAGGAGGGGCTGGTTAAATGCAGCTCTTCATCAGTTACTAACAGTGCCATGATTGTACGCTTCACGTTCGACCCTTACAAATATTTTAGCAATTTTGTGAGACCTGCCTTTTGGCATAGCTTTGGAGCAAAAAAGTTAATTTTCATGACATGAAAAAGGAACTGTACACACCAGCTATATTGTGTGAAGTACAGTATACCTCATTTATTTGAATCCTGTTGGACTGGGTAATATTTGAATTAAGTTCACTTTTGAATTGTGCAAACACAAACTGAGCGAACCATGTGCACAACTTCAATCGCTATCATTACACTTCACAAAGCTGCATTTATTTTTTTAATAACTCCTTCTGTAAACGGAGCTCATTTGGACTTGTTTTGGTTGGCACATCATTGGCAGTCGCCAGAATTTGTCATGCCAGTTTCGACATGCGCAGAACATGATTGTGCATCTCTCACAGTGTAATGTTACTGGCAAGAGGTCTTCGCAGTTCACTTGCACTTTCGTTTTCAGCACATGCAAGAGTGGCGGCAAAGGTCAGTTATGTACAGTTAGTGGCACGATACACCACGGGGCAGCTCTAAGGCGCATGCGCAGAAGGCCTTTGATAGGGGGCCTGGCAACAGAGTTTTTTGTATCACCGAGATAAAAAATACACTGCAAAACACAGTTTGCGCAGAACTCGAGCATTTGCACAGAGCACCCTAGATCTTGGAATCAACCAAGCCAACGCAAGCTGCCAGCTCAGATTATCCAGTTAAATTTGTACTAAAAGTTACGACAGGGTAGAAGTTGTACAAATTATCCTGGTTTTCGACTTCACCGATATCACTGTATCGAGGTTTCACTGATTTTTTTTTCTCCTTTTGTTGTCAATGCATTTAGCTGTCATGATGTCTGCCGGATTCGTATTTGTGACACTGCAAGGGCACCGTTGGCTTACAGAACCGTCAGTTATAAGTGATGGATGGGGTGTTGCAAATAAGGTCGCTCAGCAGTGCAGACATATCAACATTGATCCCAAAAAAGTGCTAGTAATTGCATTTGAAACTTCCGATGCATGTGAAAAGCTGCCCATAATTTCTTTTAACTGTTATTTCTTTCTCTGGCCATCGCAGGATGCCAGCGCTTGCAACAGCGCGACCCAGTCGAGTGGCAGCTTCACCCTGCCCGAGATGCCAAACCTGGACTTCACTCAGACGGATAGTTCAGGGGAGACTGAGCCTTGCGGAGGTGACGGAAAAGCAGCGACCAGCAGTGGGAACGCTAAAGCAGCTGTTTTAGAGATGAGCATTGGTGGAGGCAGTAATGCTGTTGTGACAAGTGATAAGGATGCATTTCTATGCGCACCAACACAAGGGTTCCCAGATACCACTCAGGAGAGCAGGCCTGGTGATGCTTCAGCGCTTGGTGGTGCGAATGCAACTGTGCAACCTTACACAGACTATACAGAGTGCTCGGAAGCGCCTCATTCGAGACTCGATGAAGTAGCCAGTGTTGAGGTTGCTGAAGCAGATAGGCTCAATGCACCGACACAGGGGTTTGACGACACTGCAGCTGCGCAGCCTCCTACTGACGGCACGGAATACCCGGTGGCACATTTTTCAGCCCATGATGAAATGACTGAAGCTGCAGCTGATGAAGTGGATCGGCTCAATGCACCAACGCAGGGGTTCGCAGATGATGCCATAGCATTGCTCGATGATACAGATAAAGAAAGTCATCTGAATGCAGCCACTCAGCCCTATTCTGATGATACCGAATATTCCAAGGCACCTCATTCAAGCCACGGTGAAATAGCCAATGCTGAGGTGGATGAAATTGATCGTTTGAATGCACCAACACAAGGCTTTAGTGACGACACTGCAGACGGTCTGAATGCAGCAATTCCGGCACCAGCAGCATGCGCCAGCCTGGACGAGCAAGAAAAGCTTAATGCAGTCACCCAGTCTATTGACGATCACAGTCTGGGTGAAGCAGGCACTGAAGACATTTCGTGTGCTCCCACCCAACCAGGGGACAGGCCACGGCGCCTCCTGTCTGGGCCTAGTGACCTGAGCTTCGTCCTTTGCGAAGCATCTCAACCGTGCCGGGACGATGAGGAGGACGACGAATATTGTCCACCGACCCAGAAGGACACTTCACCAGCTCTCAAAGTTCATGCCTTGCTGAAGCACGGGAAAGAAAAGCACCAAGCATCAGTGCATGGCGGTGACGATAACGACGAAACCCCCCCTTTGTCACCGAAAACGACAGTTGATGAAACGCCACCACCTTCCCCTGGCTTTGTTGCAGAGAGTGACCCAGAAGATAACAGTGCAAGCATGGTCACTGCCCCGCACTCACTGTCAGCCCTTGATTTGACTGGCACCACGCTTTACGAAGACTGCCCTACTCCTGACAACAGCATCGGCTCGCCAGTTATCGGAATGTTTGGAAGGGTTTCCGCGAAGCGACGACGAAGTGGCATGAGCCTCAGGAAGAAGCCTTTCTGCGACATTGCTGCGGAACAGGCCAGCCTGGAGGCGGTCGCAGAAGCAGAGTACCAGCAGGAGTCGGTGCCTTCAAAAGCCTCCAAAAAGTTGGATTACCCTGAGCAAGCACAAGTAGGTGATGGAGGTTCGAGCACTGCAGCAAGCACAGGCATCTCTACAGTTCCGTGCCTAAAGGAGGCTGAAGAGGCCTCCAAGCCTCCTGCTGATAATACCGGTGTCAGTCTTCCTAGCCCTGCGAAAGGGAGGTCTTCTACAGCAAGCGTCAGTCCTAGTGAAAAGGATGACGATGCTCTCTACCTTCATATGAGTGAAATCGAAGGCCTGGATGTACCGGCTACAGAGCAGGAGGGCAATTCCGGACCTTGTCAACGCTCTGCCACCCTTGAGGAGTCAACCAATGCTGCTGAAGGTCGCACAGAAAGTGACAAGGTAGTGGGTACCACTGTTAGCCCTGCTATCGAGAAAACGCCTGAGCAACCTTGCAGCCGCGAAGAAGTCCCCGAAAAAGACGAGCCGTCAGAGGTTTCGTCTGATATCGAAGAGGAAAGCAAGACTGCTTCCAGGAGAAAAGGCAAGAACAAGCAGACATCAAAAACTTCTCGCACGAGAAAGAAAGCGAGCAAGAGTGATGTAGGAGACTCCACTGCCGAGGCTACTGGAGCACCAGCTCGACGAAGTAGTGGCCGTCAGAATGCTGGCTCGAGAATGAAGTCCCTCTTGTCTCTGGAGAAAAGGACATCTGCATCTGGAAATTTTCGTGAAGGTGGCCTTTCGCAGGAGGTTTCTGACAAACAGGATGCTTTGCATGACGTGGCTGAGAATGCGCAGGATAAGGTCGCGAAACGGGGATTGAGGCGTGGACAGAAAGGAAAAGGTGCCACAGAAGAACAGCAAGAAGTGGCTTCTCCTGCATCTCATCGGGAGCCCTCGCCAGATGCCAGCTCACATGAAAAAGATGTCGAAGAGCATTCATTGCAAGAAGGGGAAGCAAAATGTGATCAGAGAAGCCCAGTTGCTGATCAAGATGAAGAACATATGATAAAGGAGGTACCTGCAGTTGCCAGTGAAGACAAGCACGTGGAAGACAGAGTTGAGATACCGTCCTCGCCAGTTTTGGAATGCAAGCTTGACTGTACAAATGCTACCGTTGGGACTGGATTCTCCGAGCCCTTCACCCCCTTCTCGCAAATAATGAAAGATTGCCTAGCCGCTTCTGAAGACTCGAAAACTGAACAGGTTGAAGACCAGCGACATACTACAACTGACACAAAAGCTATGGACCAAGACAAAGCAACAAGCTCACCTGTTCATCTGGAACAGGAGCCTGTAGCTGAGCGTCGTCGTCAAGCTTTGAGGTCAACAGCAAATGCAAACAACGGGCCAGTGACGAGGAAGAGGAAGGAACCAGCTGCCAAGACTTCTTTTACACGCCGCAAGGCCACACGACGAAATGTTCAAGAAATTTCTCTTCAAATAGCGGAGGTACTGGCCGAAGACACGCCCAGAGAGGTTGAAGAGTCTGAAGCAGCGCAGCAACGGTCAACCAGGGCTGCTAAGCGTGGCCGTCTTTCCCGTAACAAAACCACTAAGAAAGCAGCATCTGAGCTTGAAGTGCTGAGCACCATTCCAGAAACAGAACAGCCTGAAAGCGGCTCTGAAGCAGACAGTCTTTCAGCTCATCCCCTGGAACATATTGATGAAAAGGTATCGGAAGCTCCAGAGACTTCATTAACTTCCCAAGAAGACAGGTCAGTTTCACAGCCAAGTTCGTCAAAGACTTCTCGGCGTGGTGTGAAGAAAACCAAAGTGGCTCAGGCAGGGGCTGACACTGCAGCTGGCAACGCTGAACAGGGAGAGCAGAAGGGTGGAACAGCCTCCCAGCCTGGAAGAAGAGGCACAAGGACACGCTCTACCCGTCAGGGCAGCGAGTCACAGAATGAAAGTACACTGGATGTGTCGTTGAAAAGTGATTTGGAAAGCATTCAATCATTGAGCCCAGGAACATCTCGACGAGGAAGAAGGGGAGAAAAGCTTTCCCAAGAGCAAAACAGTAATGCACACATTAACGATGCCAAGGCTTCTTCTCAGCCTGAACCTGAGGCAGTGAGAGATATTCCAAGGAGAGGAAGAGGCACCAGACAATCTCAGAGTGAGAACATCTCTGCTGATGGTACTGTAGTAGAGAGCACATCGGCCAACAGTTGTACTGAGACTGAATCGCAGGACAGCAAAACTTCTCGGCGCAGAGGAAGGAAGGCACCAGCTTCGTCACAAGAAAAAAGGGGTGAAGTTGTCATAAGCACGGGAGGAAATGTGTCTGAAGAAAGCTGTGTGGAGCACCAGCTGGAAGAAACTGCAGGGTCTCGGCAAGGAAGAAAGCGCACTAGGCTGCCTCCGAAAAAACGGGGCAGGCCAGTTGTGGACACTGCGGCAGAGAGTCCTTTGGAAAGTGATAACGCAGAGGCAGATGAGGTGGAGACGCTGCCTCAGAGTGGGAGAACATCCACGAGGTTGTCACAGAGGCAGCGCGGTGAAGAGTCCTCTAAAGAGGATGTGGATGTCGTGAAAGGAAGCCCAAATACCCCTGAGCCTCAGACCACAAGGAGTTCACAGCGTAAAAGGTCAGCGAGCCTTTCTCAGGAAAATAAAGCCCTGTCTGAGCAGACCGCTGCAGCAGGCCCTGCGAAACGGTCACTAAAAACAGAGCCAGTGAGCCCAGCTGAAACAAACCTCCAGCCTAGCAGTGCAAGCACAGAGCAAGGCCAAGGCCAGGAAACTGGGCGACGAGGTCGGAAGAATGTGGCAAAAGTTCCTTCAAAATCCAAACAAGAGACCGTCGAATCTGAACTTGAACACTCCCCCAAGGTCTCAAATGAGCCTCCAAAGGCAAGGCCCGGTCGTCGTCAAGCATCCGAAATGCCTGCTCCTGCACAGGCACCGGTGACAAGGAAAAGGGACGCTCGGCGAATAGGGAAGCAGGGGGGTGCCCCATCGGCTTGGGCAGCGTCCACAGTGGAAACTCTAGAGGAGACCTCCTTTTTGTGTTCTCCCCCAAAGGTGTCCAGAAAAAAGAGGCATGTTGCTTCAATTAGCTTCGGTGAAAGCAGGGAGTCGTCTGACGACGACGAAACCACAGCCAACGAAGAAGAAACTCTGGAGGAGATGCAAATCAAGTTGGAGCCAAAGTCAAGACGGAAGGCACCGGTGAAAGAACCAGCCGTCAAGCAGGAAGTCGTCGAGGTAGGTCTCATCACTCTTCTTCTCCCTAGTTTCTCCCTGTGATAGTTGTACAGGGAAATTTTAGGGATTGTGTGCATTGTATGGTTGCGTTGCCTAGGGGGTCCAGCCACTCACCATTATCTCCCCTGGGTGCTTACATCGGCTTAGGAGGTACTCAATAAGCCCACTGGGGGGCTATAGCAGCACTAGTGTTTCAATGCAAAATTACCGACATCTGTCTGTGGCCACACCAGCGACCTACCCACCCCACCTTCACCCTTCAAAGGCACCATCCAACCCACCTGGGTCCACTCTCCATAGCTCCTCCCACTAGAACCCCGTTTAACAGTGGAACAGAAAAGTGACTGCAAAATCTAATTCAAAGATGTGGCGGGAAAACCATTTGCCTACTAAAAACACCATCTACGTTCCACCCGCCACCCCCACTTCCCTAACTGGGGGGATGCTCGCCCTCCCTAAAAGATGAGGCAGGCCATTACAACAAGCCATGATAAGCAAAAAAAAAAAAACTTGGCATGAGTTCAGGAGTGGAGCTGCTGCCCACTCCTCAGCAATCAAAGCATAATCGTCCGAGTATCTAGCTGCTTTTGCAGAACTGTCGCATTAAATGTCTGTTCATCTCGGGTTTTTTTATCAACCTTTTCAAACGATGCTGTACTCTCTTAGTTGCAGTTTTAGGGAAACAGGTGATACTTTCTCATAGCTGTACTGCAGGCTGTACCAGTTTCTCATTCTGTTTCTGGCAGTAGTCAGTTATGGGAAGTTCAGTTGGGACGGAAAAGTTGGTTGTTCAAAGCCAACATGGGCTTGGACACTTGCACAGGGCCACGTGGTAAGATACAGGAGTGCAGATTCAGCCGGCAAGGGAAGCTCAGTTTTGCTACATCTGAGAGCTTGGCGGGACACCTGATAGATGGCGCTCAGATTTGGCATTGGTGCTGGTACAGCACTCCAGCCTCACTGCTGCTCCAGTAGTTTCGGTAGGGTGGCTCCCTACCTAGTTCCGGGGTCCGTGGTGTCGACTTTTCCTCCCCATTAAGCACGTGCATGCGTTGTTGTACACATCGCAATTGTCTGCTTCGTGATCCTGCAGTGGCACCTTTGCCGCATTCGTCGTCTGCTTCTGCCTGCTTCGCACAGCTCGCAGCATCATGCTGGCTCGTATATATGCGCGCACTTCCCATGCAGATAAGTTTCGCATCTGTTCTTTGTCGTTTCTTTGCATTCCATGAGCAGGCTTGCAGTAAGGAAAATGGTGAGGTATGTTCGGCTTAACGTCCAACATCTGTAGATGGGCTAACAGAGAGAGCGTAGTGTAGGGCTGTGGATTAATTTCAGCTACCTTGGGTTCTTTATGTGCACTGGCATCACACAACACTCGCATACTGTGTGAATTTAGGAAATTTTGCTCGACTGAGCTTGGTAGATGCAGCATCAGTGCCAGAACTCGTCTGTGGGCCGCTATCGAGTCTTGTTCACGGGTACAGGTGGACGACCTGGTGAGATTAGTCGGCTGCCTCCCTCTTTGAACATGCAATTTGTGGAACAAGCTGCAAGCTCCGTAATAGCGGTAACAAATTAAATGTGAACAAGAGAACCGAAATACGAACACAAAAATATATTAGGTCGTAAAGAAGAAAATGAACTGAGATTGAATGATACTTTGAAAGGCATTTCGCCCTTAAAGTGAAATTAACATGCGCCGGTGCTATGCTTCCTGCGGCTCACGTCATCTCATTTTGCGGTTTGGTTTTCAGCTGTGTTGCTGGCGTTTCATTTATTGTTGACGGGCATCAGCCGATTCATGAAAGGAAAAGTTGGAAAAGAAACAGGTTATGGTACGCTCCGCAACGAGCACGATTTCATTTGTGCGTTTCCCGGCTAGCAGAAGATGCGTGAAGGTGGCATTCTGCCTGCCCTTCACCCACTGGTCACCACAGCATTTTCTTTCGTGGCAGTGTTGACAGGTGGCGCATTTATGTGGCTATTTCTGCAAGGGGATGGGTTGAAAGGAATGCATGCACGAAGCCGCGTCGGTGAGCGAACAGGAGCGGAGGGAGAAAGCACAGCACGCCTGCTAATTGCATTGCGACATGCCAGAATCTGCACTCCTGTCTCTCTTGCTATGGTTTCAGCAAAGCCAGTGTTGTGACAGTAGCAGCAGAAGAGTACGGCCATATAGAACAGTAGAATTTCGGTGATACAAACACAGTTAGTACGACTTTCGCGATGATATAAATTCGTAAAATTCCCCGGGCGGAGTGCGTTGTACACAACGTGCGGAATTCTGGATGTTACGAACTCTCTCCCGCGCCACATTGGATGATACAAACACGTGAGCCGCGATCGCCCCTCTAGCACTAACGCGGCCCTCACATCGCCGAAATCTCAATCGCTAATCGCGCGGTACACACCGCGAGCAGTGAGCAGCGGTGCATGGCCTTTACATCGCCGAAATCACAATCGCTAATCGTGCGGCACGCACCGTGATTATAGTGGCCACATGGCCGTGACAAAATCCAGTCAGCTGTAAACAGATGTGCATGCGTGCATTTTCTACGGCTTCTGCACATGAATTTTGTTTGCTTGAATGATACAAAATTGAGAATGCTATGAATTTTTTTCACGACCCTGAAAGATTCGCATCACTGAGATTCTACTGTACGCTGGAACTTGAAATATTTCTTAATCAAATTATTTTTCAGTATAAAATGCTTGTTTTCTTCACAATTTGGAATCATCCTTGTATTCGTGAAAATTTTTCAACTACAGACTTTTGAGCTGTCCTAAAATATGGGATACTAGGTAAATTCGCTACCTGTTACGTGTTACGTGCAGTAAAGCTTCAAGCATTTGACGTTGACTTTTTGAAGTCTCATTTTGTATCATGTGCAGTGATTTTCTTTTGAAAATGCGCAAATATTGCTTTTCTTGCGGAATTCTAATGTCGATGGGGTAGAATTTCAGAAATGGCGTCCAGAGAAGACTGGCAGATCTTTCTGTATGCACACAACACAGCTCATGCGCAGAAAAAGTTTTGAGACTCTTGACCCAATGCTAGCGACCACAAGCTTTTACACAAAAAAGCAATGTCCTACATGTAGGATATGAGGCATACATGGGTTAAAGCAACTGCTCATGACAAGTGAAAGTCGTGCTTGGGATGCCTCCAGTGAAGCCACTCGCTCGCTTTAGGGACTTTGAATTTAAGCACTTATGTCCCGAGGTCCATTGGCAGAACCGAGTAGAGCAAACAGATGAACGTGGAGTTGCAGTACGAGCAGCAAATTCCACCATCTGTCGTTGCAGCCACTAGTGTCTGTGGCTCAGTGGTTGTGGTGCTCGGCTGCTGACCCGAAAGACGCGGGTTCGATCTAGGCTGCTGCGGTCGCATTTCGATGGAAGAGAACTGTTAGAGAGCACTGTACTGTGCAATGTCAATGCAGGGTCAAGAATCCCAGGTGGTCGAAATTATCAGGAGCCCATCACTGTGACGTCCTCCCTCACAGCCCGAGTCTCTTTGGGGCATTAAGGGGGGAAGCTGGTCTTAGAAAAAAAAAATTTATTAATGAAGCCACAATTATGAAATCGTCAGGGAACTTGTATTTTTGCGTGCTGATTCAAAATCTGGAATTCAGATTAATGTACAACAAGTCCTTGTGCACTTATTGTAATATGTTATGTAACATTTGGCGGAAAGCTTTAACGAAATTCTGCTGTAGGGAACTTGCTAGAATGTATGCTGTCCGCTTGTCTTGACAAGCTATGCAATAAGGGTAAAATTATTATCCTGCCTATCATAGAAGTTGAGTTACAAGGTTTTGAACTTGGTGCTTCACAAATGGGAAGAAAAATTTGTATTCCTGTTTCTGAAGTGACAACTTCAAAATCCTGTAATGCAACTTCTATGACAGGCACGATGATAATTTTACCTTTATTGCATAGCTTAATGTCAAGAGAAACCAATGGCATG
Source organism: Amblyomma americanum (assembly GCF_052857255.1). Lineage (NCBI taxonomy): Eukaryota > Metazoa > Arthropoda > Arachnida > Ixodida > Ixodidae > Amblyomma > Amblyomma americanum. Next base: position 25,233,145 of record NC_135506.1, on the reverse strand, counting down.
CATTCTAGCATGTTCCCTGCAGCAGAATTTCTTGAAAGCTCTCCACAAAAAGTTACATAACATATTGCATAAGTGCTCAAGGAATTGTTGCACATAAAATTAACTGACATATTTGGTATCATTATGCAAAAATACATGTTCATTGAAGATTTCATAACTGTTACTTCATTAACAAAAATTTTTTCCTAAGACCCTCTTCCCCCCCTTAAGCCCCATAAAGCTATAAACCCATAAACCATTGTCATCGCATGCGTAAACATTTTCACCCAGTGGAAACACTTGATAACAAAACGCGTTAGCCTGGCTGCCTCTAGATTCATTCACAAGCAAAGTGAGAAGTCCTTGTAGTTTTTATTCCTTCATACCAGCGCTATTCTTTTTTTTCTTCCAAGTGGAGGCGGCATTTGCACTGGGAGCAGCGTAATGCCAGAGTCCTTTCCCTCTCCCTGTCTGTTGTTTTATGTGTCTGTGTGCCTGTTCAAATTTCTCAGGGTCCACCAACGAAACGGGGAAAACGGAAGGGGAGCCTGCCTGAGGTCGTTCCCATGAAACCGAGAAGGTCAATATCCCAAGAAGGAGAGGACGCAGGCGCTTCATCAACAGGCACACCCAAGACCCTGAAGAGAAAGCCTAAAGTTCTCTTCACAGGCATAGACTGCACAGATGAAGAAGAGGTACAGTTCATAACTCGTTAGTTAGTTTAGGCAATTTCTGTATATAGTATAGAGTCTCAGTAATATGGTTATGGTTGATCCAAGTTTTGCTACGATGATACGAATTTTTAAAATGTGCTGCGCAAAAGTCAATTAACATCGTTACAGTTCAGAATGATACAATTTCTCAAGCCGCGGCGGACGATAAAAACTCTCAAACCACTGGGCACCTGCCATGACTGCTTGTCAGTATTGAGGAGGATAAAAGAGGTCCAAACGAGCCTTATGGACATATTCAGCCAAAAGTAACCCAGGCAAAAAACACCCGACTGCCAAGCAGTGCTTGCACTTATCTTGGACTACAGGCTTCGCCGCACTGCTCAAGTGGCTCATGATGGCAAGGCAAACATTTGCGCCTTTGCATTGCACTAAGGTCTTGCACACATTGAGTTAAAGAGGCCTTTTCTTTTAACGTTAGTGCGAGGAAAATCTGACGTCAACAAAGTACCAAAGAGGAAGCGTGCCAACATGGCAAAAGAGCTGAGTGCCATTGTCAGTGCTCTGCACCATTATCTGTCAGCAGGGCATAGCCATGAGGAATGCACGGTTTTGCGCAGCGTCTTGCATATTACTCAGCAGCGTTGCGAGAAAAATGTTCTAAATGAACATAATACAATCGTGCCAAATAAGTAAGGTTTTATCTTTTTCATTTTCATAATAGATTTGTCTTGTTTTGAATCATACGAATTCAGGGTGACACGAGTATTTCGCAAGTTCCCATGGCATTTATATCGTCGAGATTCTACACCTGAAGGAGTCTTGCTAATGCTGTGCTTACCCCATGTTGTGGTTCATGTTGGTTCTTTGTTGTGGCGACAAGTGGCATATCTAGTTTTAAGCATTCATATTGCATCTGTGTTCATTGTCCTTTATAGTATGTTTGTCCTTCTTACCGAAGCCTTGCTTGCATGTTCAGTGCAGTGAATGTGTCGAACCATTCAGTCACTGACGTTGTTAATGATGGCTATGGCGTCGTAAGTAATTCATAGGCATCAACTGAGTCACGTGTTGCTTTTATCTTGTTGTGTACAGGCAAAGTCAGACCGCAATCTGTGCGGCTAACCAAATACCCATGCACATTCATTGTGCTATCTACGGTGTATGCCACTACCTTTGCCCTCCACTTTCATTGTGAACAAGAGGCCCATGGGCTCGGAACATTCATTCCAATTTATTTTATTTTGTTCGGCATGTGTCTGCTTATCGCTGTTGTGCTTCCGCCCAGACAGGTTTCCCTCGCACTCAAATGTATTGTCGTTATTGCTGCTTTCTTTCTGCCAGCTTCTCTACCACCTGCTTTTGTTGCCGCTCTTGTTGCCGTCTACATTCAAACCACACTGCATTCTGCAAGCATTATTTTCCTCGGACTTTGCAATGGCTGGTTACAAGCAGCAGGTCCAGTAGCCAGAAGAATTATGTTCCGCATACTCTAGAGGTATATCCGCACAACAATCTTCCATTTGTTTAGCAGATTTTGCCTGGCCGTTGCTTGAGCGCAAAAATGTGTTGGTAGTTCCCGCGTCAGGACAGTCGTGAGCTTGGTTCTTGGTATAACTTATTTTCAGGTCAAATCCTGTTTGTTGAAGCTAAATCTATGAAATTTTCACTGCTCTTGCATGACATGACCTTCTCAAAGTATTGTCTTTACGGTAAAGTTAGGGAAACAATAACCAAAATGTTGTGCAGCCACAAATTCTTGGGTTTTGAAGGTTTGAATCTGGTTGCCCAGTGTAGTGGCCACTAGTTACTATAGTTGTTGAAGGAACTACCACTTTGAGGAATGAGGAAAAACTTTCCTTGAAGAAAGCAAGGAAGCGAGGTTCATGACATCAGTCGTAACCCTGCATGGGGGATGGACACTCGCGTTATCCATTCAGCCCAGTTCATTGTGGCATGTTAGCCTTGTCTGAGGTTTCTTCGGCTGTGCACACAACCAACTTTATCATGAATGTAAACGTTAGGTGAGTCAGTCAGATATGCTGCAGCGACTGGTGGCGCAGCAGAAAACAGCAGACGTGAGACAACGCACATGGGCACTCCATATGTCCTCTTCATGTCTTGTCATTTTCCACTGTGGCTGCTGCCATCGAATCAGCGTATTGCTTTTCGAATGTGAATTTTATGTGAATATTACACTTCACAAGCTGCAGTTAGCCCGGCAGCAGTTTTTTTTTTTTATATGAAGTTTGAGCAAGAAGATTCTAAGCACAGTCTGGAAAGGATAAGGCAAGCACTGTCTCCCTCTTCATGTTGTCCTGTTCACATATGTTTTCTTCATTTCTATATAATTTACCGACTGCACCACTTTCGTGTTCAGTTGCATCTAGTTATTGCCAAAATTATCGAATCAAGCAAATCACTGTGTTTTGTTGGTTGCAGGCTTGATATAGCCTGCTTGACCCTCTCTTCTTTCTTTCTGTCTTCTTTGTTTCTTTAGCAGGTCGTAAGAGACCTGGGTGGTGTGGTCGCAACTGCGGTGTCGGCTTGCACACACCTCGTCACCGACAAGGTGGGTGCAACTATACGACTTTTGTCAGTGTTTCCTTGCCATACTCTCTGCATAGCTGGAAGGCAGGCACATACGTGTGCTCGGGTTTTTCTTTGACCTGCGCAAGCTCTCAGCTTTCTTTTATTTTTATTTTTTTGTTAACATTTTAATTCTTCTTGACCTTTTAATCTTTTGTCTTCTTACCTAGTGAAGCACAGGCAAGTACATGGAAACACTCACTCTTTGATACTACAACAAAGCAGTAGGGTGGAAGAGTGTGTGTGTGCGTGTGTGTGTGTGTGTGTGCGCGTGCGAGTGTGTGTGCGCGTACGAGTGTGTGTGCGCGTACGAGTGTGTGTGCGCGTACGAGTGTGTGTGCGCGTACGAGTGTGTGCGAGTGTGTGTGTGCGCGTGCAAGTGTGTGTGTGTGTGTGCGAGTGTGTGCGTGTGTGTGTGTGTGCGCGTGCGCATGGAACGGATGATTGTTAGATTGAAATGTCGAAACGGGCAGCTCAGCAAGTTTGTCTGTCACCATTTGTTGTGTGCGGAAAACTGTTTAGGCGGCTGTTCAGGTAGTGATCTTCTATTCGGAAAATTTTCTTTTTCGAGGAATTTTTGGGACAAAATTTGGCAAGAAAGGAATTTTTATGGGTTTTCAAGGAATGTTAAAGCCAAAATTCTCTTTTTTTTTTCCCCCGTTTTTTAAATTGCTGGACTTTCCAAACGGTTAAGGGGAAGGTGGGGCTAGAAATAAAAATTTTTAGCCCACCTACTCGAAGGAATTTTCAGCTAAAGCGTGGAACATTACTGCTTGTAGTATGAGCCGTTGTATTGCACGACGCACTGGGTGTGACTCACTGCATTATTTTACATGCCTTACATGCCTTCTGGTCCATGACATTTTCTTTGTCGCAATCTTTTTCTTCATGCCGGTGGTGCAGTTCCGAAGGACTGTGAAGTCATTATGCTGCATCGGCAGAGGAACACCAATCATCGATGTGTCGTGGATTCGGAAGTGCCGCGAATCGAAGGCCTTTGTCGGTCAGTTGGAGATACTTTTTTCCAGCCTTTATTTTCTTTTTCACCTCCTTTCTCTCTGTTCAGTTTCCACAGCAAAAATTTGCATGCTGGAAACTCCACTGTCTGTAATAACATAATAGCACTAGAAAACACTGTCATGTTTATACACAAGCATTTTGTTGTGTGATGTTCACATTACCGTAAAAACCGGACTATAGGTCGGACCGGAATATAGGTCGACCCCCTAACTAACCAATTCTAAAAATGAAAAAGATCTTTTTCAATGGGAAAAGTACCGAAAGACATCCTTACTTTGAAACAAATGCGACTCGAGAGGTTGCACAATGGTAACAGTATTTAATTTCATTTAAATGCTGCTTGTATGTACACCCGGCAAATTTTTTAACAATATCGCGCACCAATCGGCCCGCGTGTTTGTTTCTGGCACAGACAAGTACGGCGCCGTAGAGCAAAGCCCTCCTCTTCATGAATCGCCGCAACCAGGATGGCGAGCCTTTGAATTGCGCCCTCGTGAGTCTAGAGGCACGCGCGATCTCTGCCGCTTTCACGCGGATGCATTCGGCAGTCACAGGCAGCGATCTTGCTCGCAGCGCAACATTTCCTTCCTATTCTCGATACACTATGGTCTGCCCACGAAATGATGTTTTATTCTGGTTGCTGCAAGTTGTAATACGCAGCTTCTGCCTCCGCCAGTACTGAATGCTCTTTTCGGATACTCCAAATTCGCGCTGTGCCGCCAGGTTCCCGTGAGCTTCCTCGTACTCAATCGTGTTTTTCTTGAAGGCGACGGTAAATTTCCGTTAGCTTCCGCTTTGCATCTACTGAAACGCAAAATGGCGGCACTGCTGCTGATGGCGATGGTGATGGAGGCTGTTGACTTCAGCCAATGACCGGTATATAAGACGGGGTCGACTTTTCACCATGGTTTTTTGAAAAAAAGTTCAACCTATATTCCGGTTTTTACGGTAGTTACTTTTGTCATGCAGTGCTTGCTAAGCAGCATGCACAGCAAGTCAGTGCAGCTTGGGGTGAAATTGGCACTTGCCAGATCACTCCACTCCAGCTGCCCTAATGTGTGCTTTTAGCTTGCACCCTTCTAGCATTCGCTCTTTCTTAAATGTGCAGTTGGGGCTTTTTTAAGGCAAACGCAGTTGTCACACAGGATGCATCTGTAGTATCCAGCTTTGCTGGGCTTTGCAAAGTGTAAGCTGGCATCCCAGCTGGCAGATAGTGTCTCTTTTTTTGCTGATTCATTCTTCAGTGGCTGAATCAGCACTTGGGCCTTGTTCTCAAAGCTTTCCTGACTCAGAGTACAGATAAGTGCCCCACTGTGGTGCATAGCATTTTATGCAGATCAGCATGTTGTTGCTGGTGTGTCGTTATTATCGTTATTGTTATTATTTACTGCAATCTGCTTGCTGCATTGACTTGCATGCTCAGTTTCTTGGTTAATCACCCGAGTTGAGAAGGGAATGTTCTCGTAGGTATTCTCGGCAGGCTGCATTAATTCTCTCTCGTGGTGCCTTGGGCATATTCCTTTAAAACCACTGGGTTCCTGTTCTAAGTTGACCAGTAGACCTCTCCCTCTGTGATATGCGCACGTGGGATTAACATGGTAGGTAAAGCCTATGGCAGTTCGAAACCTGGTGCAGCAGGTGAGAAGTGAGAAAAAAGGCAACAGCGAAAATTATATTGTGGCACATGCCAGGTTGCACGAGAGGAACAAAATGGCCATTTTGAGCTACCACGCTGTCCCCCCCCCCCCCCCCCCCCCCCCCCCCTTGGAGAAATACGTTCAGCCTTGCCCTGCTAACAGCTATCCGTCCTGGTCAGCTGAGTTGGCAGAGAAACTGTGCCAGTTTTGCGGCAGTTTGCAGCTTGGGCCTGTGGCCAGGACTAATATTCCTTCGTACTCATAATTTAGGCTGCAAAACTCTGAGCATTCTTCATTCTGACCGAGCCACCGTAGAGGCATTCATGGTGCAAGGAAAGGCAGCTGTTTTGACTGTTTGGAAGAAACATTACTCCACTCTCTTCATCTGTCACTGTGCACTCAATGACGCAACGACTTCAGTCAATGTGTACAGGAATTTCAGCATGTCGCTGGTCTCCAACCTTAAGTTTCATGTGTTGTTGTATGGTTTGTGTCGGCAGCTTGCACGCTGAAAGTGATGCCTCTTCACATCACATCCGAGAATAGAAGGTTAACTAAAATTCTTAATCAAAGTGAAGACAGTGCAGCGAGCTATGGAATGGGAATGTTAAGGGTGCCATTAAGGGTTGGTGTTGAGAGATCAGTGGTGGGTTAGGGAATTAACACATGTCAGTGATATCCGTGCAGAAATCAGCGAAAATGAATGCACACAGAAGGGACATGTATATGTGGGAAGCAAATCAGCAATGGTTCATTGGAGCAGAAGGAAAATATAGCGAGGGTTGACAGTCTGGCAGATAATTGAGACGCGGAATTATGTCGTCGTAGGGTGACCGCTGCTAGCAGAGAGAGGACAGGCCTTTGTTCTGCAGTGGATGCAAGTGCAGCGATGACGATGATGGTGGTGAACTGCTATGGCACCTCTGTTTCATGCCTGCAGATCACGCGGCATTTCTGCTGCGCGATAAGAAGGCCGAGAAGTCTCTTAACTTCAGCCTCTCGGAGACTCTGGCGCAGGCAGCGGCGCATGGTGGCGTGCTTCGCGGCTGGAATATCCATGCCACCGCACGTGTCCAGCCTCCGCCTCGTGACATGAAAGGTATTTTCAAACTTGGCAGCATGGCCTCGTTGCAAGCAGATGCTGTGTATTCTCTGCCTTTGGTGGCCTGTTTCTGAGTGGTCCACTTTGTCTCTTGCTTTCAGAAATAGTGACTTGTGCTGGCGGCAAGGTGAGCAACCTTTTCCTCCTTCGTTTCCTTCTGCATGCTCTATCATGGAAGAGATTAAGAATTTCAACCACAGCTTTTATTCTGGCTGTGTTTGCTTGCATAATGGACCTTTTTCTACTACAAGATTACGGAATGGAAATATGCATAATTAGAGGAAAACCATTTATAAATTGTGTAGCAAGCAAAGGTAAATTTATGTGGTGATACATGTTGAATAATGTCTTGTGCATCATTCCAAAGCAAACACATGTTACGAAAAAATTTGGTGTCTCTACCCATTTGAACTTTACTCCTAGAGGCTTAGTGTTAGCACCACATGAGCAGCTGGTTTCACTAAGGCTTGCAGCAGTGCCATGTCTCGCCACCAGTGAAAGCACTATCCGGCAATACTGCCACCTTTAGCTTCGTGTTGGTGTATTGGTTCAGTAGATTATGGCAAGCTTTCAGTGGTCTTTCTGCTCCCTGCGCAAGCATTCGGGGAACACTTTCAGTGCATGGTTTGTAATATTCCAACATTGAACCTCATATCCAGCGCTGTAACTAAGTCCCTGGTTGCAACACAGTCGTTCAGGCAGCCGAGGCAGGTTCTCTTTCCGTACTGCAAGAAAACGGGCTATTTCAGGGTTGTGTGCATAAGGAATTCCTTCGCCGGTGAACTGAAAAGCTTTGCTTTAGTGCCTCGCGTCATACTGTACCCAAAAGAGCCCTTCTTTTAATGAAATAAAGAATAAAAAACTAACTTAAACGGCTTACAAAGAAAAAAACCTTTTGATTGGCAAGCTTCAATACTCTTAACTAAAATTCGCAACAGTATTGAATGTACCCGGTCAAAAAATAAGTAAACAAAAACATCTAGTATGTTTTGTGTGTTACTATGTCAGCTGCGAGTTCTGGAACTCTCTTAGTTTAACTTTCCAAGCAGTCGGGAAAAAAAAGAAAAACAAATCGCCTGTGCTAAGCACTTTCGCCTACTGCGCAGTGAAGTGCCAAGGTCGGTCCAGAGCCATCTTGGAGAAAACTCCATCCGCTACCCTGCTGGTGGCACGGATTGCTCAGAACATGCCCGATACCTTGAGAGGCTTAAAACAGCAAATCTCCACGGCAACAGCGGAAACGAAAGTTAGACTGGCGCGTGATTTCTGTCCGAACTGGAATTGGATGGATGGTCGTCAATTTAGAAAAACTTGTCACTGGCACCTACACAGTGAAGTGTCAATGCTATGGAATTGCGAAAACACAGCTGTTGCTGAGCAGCATTGGCACAAAACAGGAACGCCACCGTACAGCAGGATAGCTGTGATTGCCGTGCGTTGACAGGTTTCTCTAGAAGTTTAAAAATGCTCCCTTCATGTGGCTGGGGAAAAAACTGTGTCCAGCACAGGATAGGTTTACTTCTCCATAAGCAGTCTGAATCGCACATATTGGGCCATTTTACACAATCGTTCAAATTACAGAATTTGAATAGGTGTGGTAAAGAAAGGCAGATAAGGAGGCTACCAAAAAGGGTTCAGTTTAAGTTGAGGACAGCGCAGCAAGCTATGGAAAGAAAAATGATAGCTATAACATTAAGCGACAGGAAGAGGGCAGAGCGGTTCAGGGATTAAACACTGGCTAATGACATCCTAGTCAATATCAAGAGGAAGAAATGGGCTTGGGCAAGGCATGTAATGTGAAGGCAAGATAACTGCTGGTTCTTAGGGTTAAGACTGTATTCCAAGGGGAGGGAAGTGTAGCAAGGGGCAACAGAAAGTTATAGGAGACACGGGGGGTTTGCGGCCGGAATATGACCAAAAAATCGACTTATCAAAGTATTTTTTTTCCGAATCTAGACGTTCTGAAGAACCCATACATAAAATATCACACTTGTCTATGAACTATTTATCGACTTATTGCTCTTTAAAGTCATCTGTGTGGCAGTTTTTCTCGCGAGAACAACTCAAAAAATGGTCGAATTCAAACGCTTACCGCGCAAGAACCGTGCCACGGAGCGCTCCCATTTTGGTCTCATTTGAAGCGCGAAGCTCCCGGCTGTCCGTTTTCGGTGGAAAATAGTCTGTGCATCTGGCAACAGCAGCGCAACAAGCGAGTCATCTGTTGCCGAAGCAGTAATGAGATTCAATGCCGGCAAGGAGCATGCCACCAAAGCTATTTAGCAGCAGCTCAGCATAAATTATGGCACTGCAGCTATTGAAAGGTCAGCTGAGAAGGATCGGCGCCGGCTTGCAGCATCCGATGCGAAGCATCTACAAGCAGAAAGGTTCCGCAGCACTATGAAAAGAAAGCACACAACTGAAAAAGACTCTGATTACATGCCTGGTGCATTCTAGAGATGAACCCTTGCAGATTTGTGGGTGTTATTGGGCATAATAAAGTGTCACTGGGTTCTCAAACTTCTTTTCGTGATTTCTCAAAATGGATTTTTTCGCTACACTAACAACCCTTGCCCTTGATATCTTGAGATCTACTGGTCTAATTTTCATGATTTTTCTTGCGTTTGAAAGCTTATGAGATGCTTTGAGCAACCATACTAAAACAGATACATATTTCTATGCATGAATATAAATTACAATCAATTTATCTGGTTCTAGAAAATTGTATTTTCGGACAGGAAATTTCTAAAAGCTGTAACTTTTCTGTTGATTTATCTAAAAATATGCCTACGTTTTTAAAACATGCATGGCTAATAAACTAACCTATACACATATTTCTAAATGCTTAAACGTGCTCATTAGCTTCAGATCTCAAAGTATCTCGAAAGATTTTTGTCTAGGGGCAATAGTTTTTTTACAACTTTGCATTTCCTTAGACAAGTTGAGCTCAACCGCCATTTTTCATCTTGTGTTTTCTTTTACAGTTGAAACAAATTTGCAGCTATCGTTAAACCATATGCATCTCTTGAAAGCAGAGAAAATTAGCTTTCTGGAAGTATCTGAATCATATTTATGAAGCTAACGAGCAAGGTACAGTCGACGTACAAATATCACCAAAACTGCTTTCCGTTCAGTTAGAGTGGGATCGCCACCTTAAGGTTAACAGATTGAATTCCAAGGGAAGGGAAGCGTAGCAGGGGGCGATAGAAAGTTACATAGGCGGTTGAGATTAAGAAGTTTGCGAGGATACGGTGGCCACAGCTGGTAAACGACAGGATTAATTAGAGAGGCAAGGGAGAGGCCTTTGCCATGCAGTGGGCGTAGTCAGGCTGCTGCTGATAACTAAAGATCAAATGAATGCTGAGGACAAGTTGAAGTTGACCTTGTATCGATAGGTTACGGTGTTCCAGTGATGTATAAGGCTGCTTTCATTGAGAATGGAGCTTGTATGAGCTAGAAAACGAAATCCAAGTATCGTTGCTGCCAGCCGTTCTTACACTGCACCACAAATCACACAAAATAACAATCGCACATTCCCCTTCATTATTGACGCCATAAGTTTCAATCAAGTGACAGAAACAATGTTCTGTTTTTATATGCGATTATTTTGACAGTGGGTGCATCTTTTGCAGCAGTTTTTATTACTGAGAACAAAAATTGGATGGAGTTATCCTGGGTGTCCCTCTGACTACCTGTTTTGTGACCATACAGCTATGCATGGCTGACTTGAATATGCTGGCCTGTCTTCTACATTGCTGTTGCTGCCAGTCCTAAAACATGCCACACATCACCTCACTGCATGTTCATTAGACAGGTATTTGCCACAACCAATAATAAAGCATTTCATCAAAAGGTGGACCCTAGTTGAATCGAACTCGCTGAATTTAAACCGCCAGTTTATTCCAACTGGCGCTTAGTTCCTGCCAACATCAAGGAATATTTAAAACTGCCGTCATTAATTTGAACACATCGTCTTTATATTTGAATTACTGAAAGTTCACTGTGTGTAGAAGATGCAAATCCGCAGGTATGCATTAGTACATACAATTTGCTTTCTTTGTTTAATGCCTGTCTTGGTTTTTCAGCATAGTTTGCCAGCTTGGCAGTTGTTTTGGCGCCGCCACTATGCCTTATTTTTTTTTCTCCTCTGTAACTAGGTATCTGCACAAAGTATAACTCCCATTTCATCTGCAAAGGCTACAACAGCACTGCTTTCTGAGAACTGCTTTGCTTATTGTGGGAGTGCATCTGAACTAAGGGTGCTCCTGAGCAGTCTTTCATGTGTTTATAATTTTGTTGTTGGTACTTGCAAGCCTGTTCAGGAGCACCAAGCATCTGCAGCATACTGTTCGCAAGCACTTGGTTACTAGAAAAGAACAGGTGTTTTCTTTTCAGGGGAAGTAAAAAAGTAGGCGGACGATTTAGCATGGTTAAGTCAAAGATGAATTAGGTGCACTAGCACTTTGGTTTTCACTTCGATTTCAGTTCGAGTCCCCATTTTCAAGGTCCTCTGCTTTACATTAATAAATCGCTTGAAGTCCTCGTACTGCTCCTGGCACAGTGGTGCAGCGGTTAAGTGATGCACCACTGCCCTGGGATGGCAGATGCTGACACTGGTGGGGCTTGTGAGACCCAAGTTGCTCTTCTCGAGCAACCTCTCGCAACCAGCCATTAATTTAACTGCCACGGTGGGCAGGTTGTGATGACGTCACAAGGGGATGTGACCTAGGGGCGTAACCTAGGTTTGCTCAAGGTCAAGCAAGCTTCAGACTAAGGTTGCCAAAATTGCGGAGTGTGGTCTCAAGCGCTAATGCACTTTGCATAATTGGCCATTACTGCCTGCCCGCTGTGGCAGGTGAGCCACCTACCAGAGGCTTCAGACAGACAATGGCAAAATATGTGAGGGCAGGCCTTAGTACCAACGCACTACAGTGTTGTAGCACTAAGTAGGCTAGTAGGTGTACCAACATTATGCGAGTGACAGCAAATCTTCATAGATGATTACACCTTTAGACAAAAAATGGGCTGCCACAGACCAACCAAGCAAGCATGCTCATATGCATTGGTTTGTATAGAGCAGTTTTGCCCACAGCAGTTTTAAATGTTCCTATTTACTTTTTACTCAGTCCTTACGTTTCGCATTGCACAGTATTGTGCATCTTGTTGTGTTTATCAAGTCTCCCGTGTCATTGTAGGGTCTCAAAATGAGCTGTTTTTTTTTTTCTTTCTTTCTTAAAACTAGTACCTGGATGCCATGCCAACAAGGTCCACAACATCTGGTAATACCATAATCGTGTCATGTAAAGACGATGCTAAAGCCTGTGCACGTGCAAAGAACAACGGAGTGCCAATAGTCTCTGCAGAGTTTGTGCTCTCGGGACTGTTGCAGTACAAGGTCGATGTCGACACCCACCGTTTGGATTAGTACAGAGTCGTCAGCGCATGAAAAAGGAAGGCGCAGTGAACTACTGTTTTATCATACACCATAGGCTGTGAAACATGGACCCTCATTTTGTAATACTGTAGACTTTAAAAAGCATTTTGCATTTATATTTCTTGTACATATGTACAGACAAGCATATGTGTGCATTTATATTGTTTTAATGGCAAACCAGTCGTTTGTAATGTCACAGCTGTGGATTGTGAACTGGTCCCACCCGTTCTTTTTCACCTCTACTTTTTTCTTGTTTATTTTTTTAAGTAAGGTTTTTATCCCCGAACTTGATTTTACCTTCTATGCACCCAATAAATTTCCTTTTGAAAAAAATGTTAAATTTTGTGATACTTTCATTTGTCAAAAACATGCTTCTAGACTTTCAGCAGCTGCCCAAGCTGCCGTACACTAGGTTCACCTTTATTCGCCAGGAAGCAATGCAGAATCTGAAGGCCCTTGGTTCACTTTCCCGCACCTCCTGAAGAAATTTTATTTTGTAGCGTGAGCTACACTGGCCGAGGTTGAGCAGTTTCGCATGGCTCCTGGAAAGCCGTGCTGCATATGCGCGATTAGTAGTGACATCACATGGCGCACAGCTGGCGCGCCGGAGCCGGCATGCGCATTCCAGAGGAGTGACTTCTTAGCCGGGGCAGATGCACTGGCGCCGGCGCGTGCCCAGCTGTGCGCCTCCGTTGCGTAGTAGTCAAATCTGACGCTGCGCCGGAACCGCCCGCTTGATAGCGCTTCTCTTTTGTGTGCATGCGCAGAGGTATCAGTGTGTGTATAAATACAGTGGGGCATTTGCTGGTGTGGTATAGCCATGGAGAAGGAGAGCGAAATTGCTGCTCAGTGGCAATTGATGCTCAGCATAGCTCACTCTACATATATCCTGGCATAGCCGAGCTAAGCCACTGCTAATTTTTTTCTTTGCTGTAGACGTTGCTATTTTATGGTCTACTGGTGACGTGCAAGAGCATGGTGACGTCACTAAGAGATTTTCGAACCACTGCTGCTTGTCAATTTCGCAGGGTTTTGTTGCTGATGAGCCACATGATGCTTCTACATTAATAACTGCCACGACTCCAGTGTACGTGCCAGCACAGTACTACATTGCACTGGGGTTGTTTTCTTTGTCATGCGTATGCACCCTGCTGAAGGACCGCTGCACGTTTTTGGGGAAGAAAGAATCATGTGCACTCCATATCGGCAGGCCTGCACATTTATTCCACGACCGCAGCATGCACTTGAACTGCTCAACACAAAAAAAGACTAGTTAGCATGTAATTCAGCCAGGAGACCTTCCATACTTTTGCCTTTACATGCAAACGGCCATTTCCATGACAATTTATCAAGTGAGCTTTGCAGAGTGCCTAAGTGGAGCATTTACCTTTAGTGCCACCAGATGCTTGTAATGAGTTGTATTGTGAATGCTAGAACTAGCAGCAATATATTGCAGCTTGAAAACAGGACGTTGCGGCTGCATACATGCAGAGGTGGAACGAAAGGGATATTACGCCTTGCATGTTATCAGAGAAATTTATCCGTCCCTTTTTCCCAGGTTTTATGTATCGACCCTGCACCATTTTAGCATACCCTGCTACTTAAACTGGTATGTTTTGATCATTCTGGATAATGCAATTTGAAGTGAGAAATGAGCAGTGTCAAAAAAATTGGCGACCCTGTGTTTCATTTAACCGCATTCAGAGAACTATCCAGGCTTGCTGCCTGCCTCTTCCCAAAGAGCCAACAATCGCGTACATCTTCGCATGTTTTGCCAGCGCAATGACTGTCATCATCTGGAAGACTTGCAGTGCACAACCTAAAAGCAGCTGCTCTCATCAACCTCGAAGCCAGCCACTTGATCGAAAATACAGCCTTTGGATCTCGAGGTTCAAGGGATAAGATCGAGGGTCATTATAAAAGCTACAAGACCATGGTAAACAATATAACAGCTAATATAACAATATAGCAATATAACATTCCTAATGAGGAAGCTTGGGAGTCTCTCCTTTGAAGCTCAAAACTCGAAGCCATCCGCCTGGCGACCGAGGCCTCGAAGAACCAAGAGGTTCACCACACAGGCCTCTCGTCGCGGAGCCCCCAACTCCCTCCCGGGTCTGCGTACCTGAGCTGGGAAGGTAGGCGTGTCTCCTATATCGGTGGGAAATAAAGTTTTTCTGACTGACTGACTGACTGAACAGCTGGCAGAGCAATGAAAGGTGCTTGCCACTTCTGCGGAAGCCAGTCTAAGCTAGTACTATTAGTGGTTGGCATTCTTCAATAGCCAATCAAGCTTGTCGATGGATCAGTAAGTTTTTTACAGCAAGAGCCGTAATAGCACGAGGCTATATGGGATGCCTGTATGGGAGTCCTCTGGCGCACACCCTTAGAGGACAGCTTACTCTTCACTTCTGTCTTTTTAGAGTGATTGCCCGTGATCTGCCTCTAAGGAGAGGCGTCAAGAGGGAGAAGAGCAGGTCACATGGCCAGGAATGACCTTGCACTGGCGAGTGGTGTGCCTGGCTGTGGGCCTGGCAGAGGAAAAAGCGGAGCTACGCCGCTGGTAACGAGACATCCCGGCCAGCATCCAAGTTGGTGCGCGCCTCTGTTGGACAATAAACTTCGTTCTCTCCCTCTCTGTGCACTGTGCGGGCCGCGAAGCTTTTGTTCCCAGCTTGCAGCCGGGACTGATTTCGTGTTGCGTGCGGCCGGCGACAGGATGCAATCTAGGAAGTGTTGTGCACGGTGAGAGACGCACGACTTATTCATAGCGTTCTGCATCACGGACTGCCCCTCTCACTGCGTCCTTCACGGCACAGCCTCTTTTTCAACAACCAAGCAAACGGCCGATGAGGTAAGAATGGAGCCTGACCGCGCACTTTTATAGGGGTTCAAGTTAAACGATGACGCCTTACGAAAATCCTCCAGGAAAAATCTATGTAATGTGTTTGGTAGCAGCGGAGGTTTGTGTAGTAATTATTTTGTATTTTATGGAGGCAAAACGCTAAGGTGCCCGTGTGCTGTGCGATGTCAGTGCACGTTAAAGATCCCCAGGTGGTCGAAATTATTCCGGAGCCCTCCACTACGGCACCTCTTTCTTCCTTTCTTTCACACTCTCATTTATCCCTTCCCTTACGGCGCGGTTCAGGTGTCCAACGATATATGAGACAGGTACTGCGCCATTTCCTTTCCCCAAAAAAACCAATTTTGTTTGTTTCTCCATTACGGCACCTCTTCTTTCACTCCCTCCTTTACCCCTTCCCTTACGACGCGGTTCAGGTGTCCAACGATATATAATACTGATACTGCGCCATTTCCTTTCCCCAAAAAACAATTATTTTGAATTTCGGCGCCTTTGCGCTTTTCTATCTCGTCAGTTTTTGTACGCACCAAGGTGGGCGCTCTTCCGCTGGCCCAGGACCACCGCCACGCTGCCGACGCGCGCGGCAGCTAAGCTGGAGGCGGAGTTTCCTGACGCGGCGGAGCAACGTGGCTGACTGACCGCGGCAGCTGTGTGACGTCTGAAAGCATCCGACCAATGGTCGCTTCTAAACCTAGATAACGTACACGCGCGACATAGAATTTTAAAGAGAGAGAGAGAAAACTTTTATTTCTTTCCAAGAGGTTCGCGGGGATGAAGACTTCCTGGTCGTCTTGCTTGGGTGCTGGCGACTTGAGTCTTCAAGCAAGAGTGGGCCCTCAGTCCAGGGCTCCACTGAGTTGTGCCGCTTCAGTTGCGTGCTTTACCAAGGCCCTCTGGACCTCAAGCTCGCTGCTGAAGAGACAGCTCTCCCATTGCTCCGCACTCGGTGTTTGTTGATTGTGGAATGCTATGTTTCTCTTGCATTCCCAGGTGATGTGATAGAGTGTGGGCGTACTGCCGCACCAGGGGCAGTCTGGTCTGAATTGCGTTGGTGATATCTTGTTGTATGTGTGTAGGTTAGGGAAGGTGTTCGTCTGTAGCCTACGCCATCCTACAGCCTCTTCCCTATTTAGTGCTTTGTGTGGTGATGGATATCTCTTTCTGATTCCCCTATATAGTTGTAGGGTCTCTGTGTAGCCCCCCTCGCATATGAGTAGCCGTGACTCCGAGACGATCGATAAGCCTGCTCGGTAAGTGAGCCCTCGAGCTAGACTGTCCGCCCTTTCGTTTCCTGCTACGCCTGCGTGGGCTGGCACCCAGATTATATGTTGTATGGGTATTCTTTCAGCTGAGGCTGCCGCCTCGCTGATTATTCTGAGGGCAGTGCCGCTGATATTGCCCTTCGTATAGTTTCTGCATGTTTCTTTCGAGTCCGTTAGGATATTTAGGGAGCGACCTTTTCTGTAGCCTTCGGCTATCGCTAGCGCGACGGCAATTTCTTCGGCCTCTGCTATCCCTGACACCCCTACTGAAGCGCAGGTGATAGTTTCCCCTGTACCGTTGACCACCGCTACCGCGGCTGTGCGTTTCTCTGCTCTTGCGTACATAGAAGCGTCTGTGTATAGTGTGCTTTCGGATTGGCCTAGCCTTCTGTTTATCTGTTCGGCCCTGGCTCTCCGCCTTTCTTCGTGTAGGTTGGGATCCATATTTTTAGGTAAGGGTCCCACGTTGAAAGTTCTTCTGAGGTCGTCTGGAACTTCTGTGTATCTGTCAGCCAGACCACTTGCGTTCCGACCTAGCCTTTTTAGGAGCGCCCTTCCTGTGGGGGAGCCCCTGAGCCTCGTCAATTGCGCACCCATTTGAGCCTCTGCTAGCTCGTCAAAGGTGTTGCTGACTCCGAGCTGGAGTAATTTTTCATTTGACGTGTTCCTGGGTAGGTGCAGAGCGATCTTGTAGGCCTTCCTTAGTATACAGTCGGCTTGCTCTCTTTCCGCTTTTGTTGTTGCGTGGTAGGGCAGCGAGTATGTGACCCTGCTGACGATTAGGCTGTTTACGAGTCTTAGGGTGTCGTCTTCCTTCATTCCGTATCTTCTTTGGGATACTCGGCTGATCATTCTTCCTACTTGTTCCGTGGCTTTCCTGAGCAGGGTGATGGTGTGGCTGCATTTGCGGCTACTCTGTAGCCACATGCCCAGAATGCGGATTATGTTTTTCTCCGGGATCGGTTGTCCCTCGAGGACGACGTCCAGTGGGGCTTGGGTAGGGTGTCTCCCTATTCTGATGAGCTCCGATTTTTCGGTCGAGCATTTCAGGCCCCTCTCCTTCACGTAGTCTTCTACGCAGGTGGCGGCTTCCTGTAGTCGGTCTTGTTTTTCTCCTAGCGATCCTTGGGTGATCCATACGGTTATGTCGTCGGCGTACATGGCGTGTTTGATACCCGGGATCTCTTTGAGCTTTCTTGCCAGTCTTAGCATTGACATGTTGAAGAGCACCGGCGATATGACTGAGCCTTGGGGTGTTCCTTTGCAGGGTGTGGCGAAGACGTCACTTCGCAGCTCGGCTAGCCCTACGGTCGCTGTTCGGTTGCTTAGGAAGGCCCTGATGTAGTTATGGGCTCTCCTTCCGCAGTTCGTGTCGTTTATGCCTTCCATGATGGCGGCGTGGCTTACGTTGTCAAAGGCTCCTTTGATGTCGAGGGCCATGACAACGTTTTCTCCGCTTCTCGGCATTTTTTCAAGTACTTCCTCCTTTAGATGGAGGAGTACGTCTTGCGTGGACAGGTGGGCTCGAAACCCGTACATGCTATCAGGGTAGAGTTGGTTTCTCTCCAGGTGTGACTGAATTCTCTTCGTTATTATTCGTTCGTACATCTTGCCTAGGCACGATGTGAGGGATATCGGCCTGAGGTTTTCCACTTGTAGTTTTTTACCGGGCTTCGGAATCATCACCACGACCGCGTGTTTCCATTCGGCGGGTACTGTTCCTTCCTGCCATAGTTTATTGAGGTACGCGGTGAGCTGGTCAATAGCTCCGTCGCTTAAGTTTCTGATCAGTGAATTGCGGATTCTGTCTGCTCCTGCTGCCGTGTTTCTTGTTGCCGACCTGATCGCATCGACCACCTCTTCCCTGGTTATGGGCCTGTCCATGACGGGGTTCTCTTCGCCTTGATATTCCTCTTTGTAACACTCGACCTGGTCGTTGCCGTAGCATTTGACCCGGACCTCCTCCAGTAGTTGTTTATCTGTACCGGTGTATTGGTGCACCAGCCTTCGTATTGCTTTGCCGCTCTCCGACTTGTTTTTGCTTGGGTCCATGAGGGACTTGAGGATCTGCCACGTTCTGGCCGTGCTCAGGGTGCCGTTCAGCGCGTTGCTAAACTGCTGCCATCCTTGTCTGGCCAGCTGCGTCGCGTACTCCTCCGCCTGCTTGGTGATTTCAGCTATCTTGGTCTTGAGCTTCCTGTTCAGCTTTTGTCTTTTCCACCGTGCGGTGAGTCCGCGTCTCGCCTCCCATAGCTTGAGGAGTCGCTTATCCACCTCCGGGGCGTGTTCGGTTCGGTCCACTTCTTTGGTGTAGAGTTCCTGGACCTCCTTGAGCTGTTGGCTCCACTCCCCCACAGATACAATGTCGCCTCCTTGCATCTGTCTACAGTGGGCCCTGAAGGCGTCCCAGTCGACGAGACGGGTCTTGCCTATTTTTCGTTTTGTGTCTTCGGCTGTGATGCTGGTTTTCAGTATATAGTGGTCGCTTCCTAGGTTTTCGAGTAGGTTTTCCCACTCGACCTGTCTGGCGCCCCTCACAAAAGTCAGGTCGGGGCAAGTGTCTGGGCTGACGCTGTTACCCTGTCTGGTTGGTTGGGTTTCGTCAGTTAGGAGATCGCAATCCGTTTGCTCTGCAGCGTCGCTGATTGTTCTTCCTTTTTTATCGTCTTTGCTGTAACCCCATTTTGGGTGCTTGGCGTTGAAATCGCCTGCTATTATTAGGGTGTTGTTGCCCGCTAGTTTTCTAGCCTCTGTAAAAAGCCTGCTAAAGTCCCCATCCTTCTGCTTAGGCGGGCTGTATAGGTTGATAATAAAGGTGCTCTTGGATTGTGCTTTCTTTTTAGGTATAATCTCTGTGATCGTGTGGTCGATCCGAGTGTCCGTTATTTCGTCGTGTGCTGTGGCTACCAATTTCTTGCTTACGAGGGTCGCCGTACGGCGAGCTTCCTGACACGTATAGCCCCTCAGCGAAGGTGTGCAGTTGGTTTCCTGTAATATAATTACGTCTGGCGGGGTTCCTTTGGCATAAATGTACTGCTGCAGGAGGCCTTGTTTTTGCCTGTACCCCCTGCAGTTCCATTGCCATATCTCTAATTGTTGGAGGCGTTCTGCCATGATGGTGTACTAGGGTTGGAGTTGAGGGTTTCTGCGCCGAACCTGCGTTCGTTATATAGGCGTTCTCTAGCGTCGTTAGTCGTTCTCTGCGCGTTCTGATTCTTAATGTGTGTTCTAACGTTTTGCTCTAGAAGGGCAAATTTCTGCTGCATAAATTGCATCTGCTCTTGCGTCTGTTTCTGCATGTTCATTATGAGAGCCTCGAGCTGCCCATCTTGTGGCTGTGTTGCTTCCACCATTGGGGGTGATGGGGTCTGAGTTTTGGGCTGTGTCTGCCCTGTCCTGATTTCGCGGAGTTCTTTAAGGACCTCGCTCAGCTGCTTTCTGAGTTGGCCTAGTTCCTGTCTGAGGGCTTTGTTCTCTTCCATTAACTGTTTCTCGCGAGTGGATTGTGTGTTTGTGTTTGAGTGCGGAGCAAAGAGCGTTTTGGGAGGGCCGTCTCCCCAGCTCACCTTGACACCGCCGGTCTTCTTTTTCTTCTGTTGCTCTTGTCCTTGCTTCTGCTCCTGTTGCTGTTGTCCCAGGGGCGGGAAGGACTCGTCCCGCTCGGATCCTCGACTCCGGCTCCGGTTGCGGCTGCGTCCGCGGCTGCCGCTGCGCCCGGATTCCTGGCTCTCGTCTCGGAACCACCGCGGCCTTCTTCTGCGGCTGCGGTCCCGGCTCTTGCGTTGCTGCTGCAGGGGGCCCCACCGCAGCTCGCACGCTGATTTGAGTCGTTGTTTGCAGTCCCTCGTGCCCGTGATGTGGTCGCCGTCACACACTAGGCACTTGGGTGTACACTGGTGGTCCGTCGTTGGGTTCTGAAGTCCGCATTGTCTGCAGACCTTGGCGTTCGGGTTTGGGCAGACGTCCATGCGATGCCCCTGTTGGCCGCAGGTGTAGCATACCTGCCTTGTTGGCCTGTACGGGTGGCACCGGTATTCGCTGCTGTGGTAGATGACAAACTTCGGAAGAGTAGGGCCGTCGAAAGTGATGAGGGCCGTGCTTGAATTTCCAAGCATTCTTGCCGTTATGACTCTGACGCCCTTGGTGCGAAGTCGTATGTGGGCCTTGAGTTCCTCGGATGTGGTTTTCGGTGCTGGGCCGTGAATAACTCCCCGTAGCGTTCCCTCCGGGGCCGCCGCGTGTGTGTTCACTGCAAAGCTTTTGCCTCCAAAGTTGATCTGCCTGATGTGCAGAACCTTCTTGGCTGCGTCTTCGTTAGCTGTGCTCACGATTATGATGTTCGAGCCGTGGCGAAGTCGGACGAGAAGATCTTCTTCCTTGCATCCTCTTCCGGTGGCCGCAACCACCGCTTCCACCACTTTGTATTGCGGTAGATCCTTGACTGCGAGTCCCCTCGGCCGGAGGACTATCTTGATGTCGTCTTTCGGGAGAGGAGGCAGTCGCAGCCTCGGCCCTCCCTCCCATTGTTTCTTCTCCGGTGCGCCAGCTGCGCTTCTTCCCGCTTCGTCGAAAGATGGCGACCTTCCTGCGCCGTTTCCCGCCAAAATTTGCGGTTTGTCGCCGCCATTTTGGCGTCTCTTCGATTTCTTTGACTGGACGACCGCCCAGCCTTCTGCTTTGTCTGCGTCCATTCCGTTAACTTGTGGTCGTTGTAGAGTCGATGGGGTGCTGCATCCCGGGGCTTGAGTCCCTGTAGCGACGAGGCCGTCGTGGCCTCGCGGTACGTGGGTCACGTCGATGTTGTCGTGGAAGTCTTCTTCCATGTTTTCGGGCGGTTCCGTAAAAAATCCTGGTTGTCTTGTGATTGTGGGTTGTTCCTGACTCGAAGTTTTCGTTCGGGACATCGCTCCGATGCGTCTTCACCGCGGGCCGAGGCCGGGAAGGCCGTGGAGCCCCGAGCTCGTGCTAAGCCTCGTTAGGCTTAACGCCTGGCCGACCACGTGGGAACTTCAAAGTCCGATAAAATCCTAAAAAATGGACCCACCGGCTTGGAAGTGGTATCCTCGTGGTCCGCTTCACTTTCGGCGTCGGTTCCAGCAAGAATTTTGGAGATCCGTAGGGATTAACCGGGTCAGAGGACCCAAAAATCGCGGAGCGCATGTGAGGCACGTCCGTGCTCTTCGACGATCGCAGCGCCCTCTCTAGAATTTTAAAAGTCGCCGGAAGGGGATCGCCAACTTTCGAACGCGGCTGTGGGCTCTGCTGAATGTAGAAGCGTATTTTTTGGTTCAGATATTCATGACAACACCTACAGCGACTGAGCGAGTATTATATGCTCAAACGGTGTTTAAGGGCGCCTTTAAAGGCGTCGCCTTAAAAACGAAACTTTGTTCAGCCGTGCGAAGAGTCTTGCCTTACAAACGTGAGCGACCATTCTCTGCAGCATTGAATGAGCCTGCATTCCAAGTGCAGAGGCATCTGAAGGGTTGGGTAACAGCACTCCCGATTTCGAAGCCGCCGAAAGGTGAAAGCGCTCCTTTGGTGAGTTTCGCTCGGAACCGCCATGCAGCTGCGCATACGCAGAACAATAACTACTACTCCTGTATATGTAGGCCGCCGCGGTGGCTCAGTGGTTATGGCGCCCGGCTGGTGGCCCGACAGACGCGGGTTGGATCCTGGCCGCGGCGGTCGAATTTCGATGGAGGCGAAATTCTAGATGCCCATGTGCTGTGCGATGTCAGTGCACGTTAAAAAACCCCAGGCGGTCGAAATTTCCGGAGCCCTTCACTACGGCGTCTCTCATAGCCTGAGTCGCTTTGGGACGTTAAACCCCCATAAACCAATCCTCTGGCACATGCGCACTCGCGCCCCGCTGTGCCCCTATAATTGATAGGGTCACCTTATACTAAAGGTCTCTATTATTGTACGTTGGCGGCTCAGCGCTTTCCACTGGTTGACCAAACTCGACATTTGAACACTTTTTATTTCGTTTGCAACATATATCTTGCACGTGACGTCACATTACGGGCTCGCTCATGGAAGAAAGAAAAATTGGTGTCAGTGGTTAGGGCGCTCGACTACTGATCCGGAGTTCCCGGGTTCGAACCCGACCGCGGCGGCTGCGTTTTTATGGAGGAAAAACGCTAAGGCGCCCGTGTGCTGTGCGATGTCAGTGCACGTTAAAGATCCCCAGGTGGTCGAAATTATTCCGGAGCCATCCACTACGGCACCTCTTTCTTCCTTTCTTCTCTCACTCCCTCCTTTATCCCTTCCTTTACGGTGCGGTTCAGGTGTCCAACGATATATGAGACAGATACTGCGCCATTTCCTTTCCCCAAAAAACCAATTATTATATCGCCGCTGCGCGTCGGCCATGTCTATGGACCATTAGCCTGCCGCGCGCTCTTCGAGAAGCGGTCATATACCAGGTGTGTTCTGGGCTGCAAGCGGCATATTTTCCGCTTTTTGCGTGGAAAAGCCTCCTCTTCCGTGTGCCCAACCCTTTCACTAGGGCCATTTGCATGGACCACGATTGAATCGCAGCTAAGCTC
Source organism: Amblyomma americanum (assembly GCF_052857255.1). Lineage (NCBI taxonomy): Eukaryota > Metazoa > Arthropoda > Arachnida > Ixodida > Ixodidae > Amblyomma > Amblyomma americanum. Next base: position 25,210,040 of record NC_135506.1, on the reverse strand, counting down.
ATCAGCGCTTCGAAGAAAACGTTCGGCAGCGCGAACACGTCGACCGAGAACAAAGAGCGCCGGCGTCAGCTTGTTATAATAATAATTGGTTTTTGGGGAAAGCAAATGACGCAGTATCTGTCTCGTATATCGTTGGGCACCTGAACCGCGCCATAAGGGAAGGGATAAAGAAGGGAGTGAAAGAAGAAAGCAAGAGAGAGGCGCCGTAGTGGAGGGCTCCGGAATAATTTCGACCACCTGGGGATCTTTAACGTGCACTGACATCGCACACCACACGTCAGCTTGTTTCCGAACATAACATGGTGACATTGTCAGCTACTTTGTGAGCCTCGAATGAAAGAATAGCTTGCCAAAAACAAAGCTCAAAGGCTAACTCCGGGTGTAGTGTTTTCGCTATTACGGTCGACTTTGAACAACGAGACCTTAACAACTACCAATTGAGTGCGCCTCAAATAAATTTTGCACAGTTCATGCCACAAATGTGATAAATATGCATATGTTTTGTCGGTTACATGAGAATCTACTAAGCCGCAAATGTGAGTCATTGTCATTTTTGATCTCTTTTTAGAGCGCCGGCTCTGAACAACTAGTCCTGGAGCCAAACACTGGTCTGCGTATGTCGAGATTAACATTTCATTAGAGCGCTGAAGAAATAGCCTTTTTTGGTGCAGTTCTGTTTCAGAAAACTGCACGCAAGCAGGCAGGTCGAACAAAAGTACTGTTTTATGCACTACGTATTTTACCCACTATCTTCACTCGTACCAACAATTATTGCCATTAACAACGCATACCGTTGAAACGTAAATGCATTTATCTTTCAAATGAGTTAAGCCTTGTCTTTCTATCATGAGCAGGAGGACTACGGCAATTGCGCAAACATTGTAAAAAAACGACCAGTCGCGTCGAAAGTGTGATGCCCCCTCTACCCCCTTTTTTAAGCAGGTTGTACTTATCTAAGTGTGTTAAAGTAGCACTCCCGCAAGTGTTGCCTCCTTTAGAGCTTTCTGATTGTTCACAGTTCACAGCAGCTGCGGCTGAAGATCGGCGCACAGCTGGATCGCTGTATACCCGCCACGGTGATGATGATAATAATAATAATTGGTTTTGGGGGGAAAGGAAATGACGCAGTATCTGTCTCATATATCGTTGGACACCTGAACCGCGCCGTAAGGGAAGGGATAAAGGAGGGATAATAATAATAATAATAATAATAATAATAATAATAATAATTGGTTTTTGGTGGAAAGGAAATGGCGCAGTATCTGTCTCATATATCGTTGGACACCTGAACCGCGCCGTAAGGGAAGGGATAAAGGAGGGATAATAATAATAATAATAATAATAATAATAATAATAATAATAATAATTGGTTTTTGGTGGAAAGGAAATGGCGCAGTATCTGTCTCATATATCGTTGGACACCTGAACCGCGCCGTAAGGGAAGGGATAAAGGAGGGAGTGAAAGAAGAGAGGAACAAATAGGTCCGTAGTGGAGGGCTCCGGAATAATTTCGACCACCTGGGGATCTTTAACGTGCACTGACATCGCACAGCACACGGACGCCTTAGCGTTTTTCCTCCATAAAAACGCTGCCGCCGCGGTCGGGTTCGAACCCGGCAACTCCGGATCAGTAGTCGAGCTCCCTAACCACTGAGCCACCGCGGCGGGGCATTGAAAGAAGAAAGGTGCCGTAGTGGAGGGCTCCGGAATGCCGTTTCTGAGATCACCGCAAACACGAATTCGCCTATATAGAAGTAAAAAGAGTGTAATTAAGCTGTCCTGTAGCGCACTCCCTGTTGTAGAGGACTGTTTACACTATTTTTACTCCTTTTTGTTTTTATTTGGGGTGTATAGTTTCTTCCGGGGCGTTGGAGGCGTACGGAATCCACCCGCGAATCAGAAGCTACGGGGCCTAGCCAAGATTCGTCTCCTCGAGGTACTATTCTAATAGATATTTTGATTTCAACGCAATAAGTTAGGTTAAACAGAGAATCTTTACATAAGAAAATTTTTGACAATAGACTGCTTATCTTTTTTTTTCCTTTTTGTAGTGGAGGGCAACTTAACTCTGTAGTGAAGCTCCGTGCACATTCAGGACCGCCACACGGAATTTATCAGTAACAAAAAAGTTGCCTATTTTTAGAGATTTTCTTGTTACCTAAAAAGAAGCTAAACACGAGGCGAAATTATAAACTTCAGGCCTCTCGAAATAAAATGCCTCTTTCTGGTATGATATAGACAAGCATTAAAAATCATGATTTCATTTACTGTTGTGATTTGAGAGCGGAGAATAATACAGGACGCATGGAGGAAAGAAAAGTTCCTCCTTTCCTCCATGTACAGGACGCCGCGGACCATGACTCATTGTTACCAACTACCTTTCTTCTTTAAAGATATACTATTATATAATTACTATCTCTATTTATATAGTCATTGAAAGGGCTGTTAGCGCAGCGATAAACACTTTTCTCATTGGCCTTCGCCTGTTTCTGCGTATTCTGCACAAAGTGGCTGGCTTACTGCATGTGTGCAGTTCCGCTCAATGCCACATAAAACGTACACTATCCAGCGGCAGCCACACTGTACAGACTACACGGAACCAACTGACCGTTTTCCGGTAACGTCCTGCAAATGCGCCAAGCCTCCAGGTCCGCTATTTTGCCGACTATGGCATCATAGAAATGGGGAAGGAGTTCACTGAGGCGCCCGTGTGCTGTGCGATGTCAGTGCACGTTGAAGATCCCCAGGTGGTCGAAATTATTCCGGAGCCATCCACTACGGCACCTCTTTCTTCCTTTCTTCTTTCACTCCCTCCTTTATCAATTCCCTTACGGTGCGGTTCAGGTGTCCAACGATATATGAGACATACTGCGCCATTTACTTTTCCCCCAAAACCAATTATTATTATTATTCACTGCACGTATTTGACCCGTAAAAGACGTTCCCTCAGTCAACAACTAGACGAACTGTGGAACGATTACAATGTGTTTTCGGCCGTTAAAAATTAACCTTATAAAGTTTTAGCTCCATTCTACTATAGACACGGTAGCTTCGTACGGAAATTGCTACCGTGCCGCAAATGTGTCTAGGCAATCTTAGCAACGGTAGCAACGGCAACGCGTTACCGTATTGTCCGGCTCGCTAAACGGTCTTTAATTTGTTATAGGGTGGGTCCACTAGTTAGTAATAGGGTGCGGGGGAGAACGTGTCCTCCCAAAGAGAAATTTTCTTTTAAAAGCCTCATTGGCTCGTTTTTTGTACGAAAAAGTTCGAGAAATACATTGTACATGGGGTGCGGTGGTCCGGTGTGTCTTCGGAGGGGATGCACCTGCAAGGGTGTGCACCGGCTCACCGTACTGGGTGGTGGGTGACGCTCAACCCAATAGAGCATCTGCCTAGAATGCTGTCCACCGGACCAGATTCACGCCCATTGGCCAATTAAACGGCGAATGTTCCTCGAGGTTATCTCTTTCTCTACCAATATGACGTCCATGACTTAGCCGCGGCTACACTACGCCGGCAGCTTTTCAGAGCTTGTCACTCCAGCTGACTCTGCCATCCTCGGTTATATACATTACTTTCCTTCGTATATATTTGACAAATCTCGGCCGGAGTGCCTACAACTATTCGTTCTTTCCAATAAGTATTTTCTTCAACTTAATCTGAGTCAAAATATCATACAGACTTCAATTTGCTCCCTCATACGAACTGGTTTCTTTGTGTCCTTTAACCTTACACCAATCTTTTTTCTGCTGTCTATGCGACTTTGTTATTAACAAAATGTTCTGTTTCCCAGTCCTATTTGAAGCTGCCGCCTTTTCCTTGCTATTCACGTATGTAAGCTCCGCATTAAAAATATATTATTATGCCTAATTTTATAATTTATATTAAATTAAAGCTTTTGTATAATAAACTATAGGTTTTAAAATTTATAAACATGCTAAAACAGTTAAATGTTGAAATTAACGTAGACAAATCTGCGATCCAGGTGTGCGCGGTGGGATTCACTTTCGGCTTTCGGGCGAAGGGCCGTAGTTCGCGGCTTTTGTGCTTCGTTGCTTTCGTGGTCTCGTCGATCCTCGATCCTCGAAGTGCTAGCAATTTCCGGAGGTAGTTTTTCGGCACGTTTATTGTCTTTTGGTGTGACGGGACTGTCCAGATTGCATTCGTGGCGTAAGCTTCGTTTAACGTGATGGTCATCATGCCTGAATTGAGGCTCCTGGTTCCTCCAGTAGAAGCCGGGATCTTCATATCTGGGTGGCAAGTTCAGTTTCGCGTAGGCATATGAAGTCTCTGTCGCACTGCTGCTCACACTCAAGTAACTAAAACTAACAAACTGCTGAGGCAACAGCCGTACTACGTACTGATCGGGGAGGTCGTAGTTATCCTGATACAATGGCACATGCCCACAGATGGGATCGGCCAAGAATTGGGATGTGCAGAGTTTTTCAGATAATTTTTTTGCATGGATGAAAATAAAATGATTGCTGGGGAAGCGAGAAGTGAAAAAAAAAAAGAAACACCGAAATAAAACGGGAAATGCATAACGCAGGCAGGAGTTGGGTAGCTGGGAGGTCTCATATACAGGAGGCATTATCAAGTTACGTCCTCGTGAGAGCCTGAAGCAAGTGGATAATTTTTTTATGTGGGCGCTACCTCTCGCTTCCCCTTGACGCAGTCACTGAGCAGAAGCTGGCAGAAGTGTTAGTGGTTGGCTCCTTCGCCTGTTCGAGATATTTCTCTGATTCTGCCCATCTTGCAAAGCACGTACTCAACTGTCTTTTTTTTTTTTTTTTACAGCGCAGCTGTTACGGGCCCACTCCGTGGGTTGAGCGCCGGGACAGAGCGAATTAACGACGGTGACAGAGCAGTTCGCATGCTCCTCGGGGTAGATCGTGTGAGGTGATTCCTTCTACACAATGAACGATGCGGCCGCTACAAGTGCATCGTTTGGTGCGGCTGCTGAACGCGCCACCCGCACAGAGGCACAGCGCCTCCGGCGTCAGGATCCAGCGGTGCGCGCTGCCCGAACAGAGGCCCAACGCCGCCGGCGCCAGGATCCAGCTGTGCGCGCCGCCCGAGCAGAGGCCCAGCGCCGCCGGCGCCAAAATCCAGCGGTACGCGCCGCCCGAACAGAGGCTCAACGCCGCCGGCGCCACGATCGCGTGAAATCTGCCGCTGGAGAACCGTGGCGCCAGTGCCGAGAGCACCCAGGAGAGCCCGCCTCAGTAGAAGCTTGGCCCAGCTGCCGAGAGGACCATGGGCATCCCGCCGCAGAAGCAGAAGCTCAGCACTGCCTCCGAGAAGAGCCGGCCGTTCGCGCGGCTGAGGCCGAACCGCAAAGCAGTTAAGGTTCTTAAAAAGTGTGTGTGCAGTGAAGACTTTCCAGCGCCAGCTGAGAGACGAAAGTGTGTGTTCAGTGTGTGGTGGTTGTGGTCTCAAATCACCTGGAATCGCTACCAAACCGACGTGCAGGGTGCATTTCCCAACTTGTACCGATCCAGAGCAATGATTACAATTCTGTCTCAAAGCCAGCCCACGTCTTGCCACAAAACGCAGTGTGTGAGAGACTCGTGTCTCCGTGAATCTCGTTCATGCAACTCCTATGGCTTATGCACATACCTGACGGCTTATGTCTCTGCGGTACCGACGGAATTCTTTATCACGTCGGATGAAGTTGGTGAACTGTGTGCTGCAAAGTTGGATAGTGGCTTGCTCGTGGTGGCTGTGCATCTCTTGCCTACTGCATTCACCAAAGATGTCGTGGATTTCCTGCACCTCACATTAACGACAAATGTTAGTAGAGGGGTACTCAGTATAGACAAAAAGGAAAACAAGAACTTCGTGCTAGTCAAGTACAAAGTCATACCGTTCCTGTGCTTTGTAACTCCTCTCACTGTTGTGACACCCTACCAAAAGACATGCAGACCTCAGGATCAGAACTTGGTCCAGCACCTCAAACACATCTCGTGCCACTTCTCAGTTCCCAAGGCTTCCAATCCATCATGACTGCCAAAAACTGGGAGAGAAGTGCTTGTAGAAGTGCGAGTATGTCTGGGAGATTAAAAGAGTGGTCTTTAAGTGCACCTATATACATGCCTTTCTCAAATTCTTTACCTCAGTCTATTGCAATATGAAATTACCTCGACAGCTGTGCCGAAAATTTGCATTATTGAGTATTCCAATTGTCCAGTAAGTATTTTTTTTTGACAATGTGTTTTATGCTGGCAGCCAGGAGAACTTCCAGGCTGAAATTCTGCCAGAATTCACTTCTGATTGGCTTCAGAAATCCACGCAATATTTTGCTATGGAAATAGGGACCAGTTTTGTTCTGACAAATAATATCTGTGGGTTGCAGTTTTTTATAGGATGTATATAAGGGGACCAAGATGTCGGGCGCCTCTTAGTCAGGTGCCGTGCCTACATATTTTGACTTGATCCCTTCATCTGCTTGTGCTTCCATATCTGCATGCTATTCAAATGGTTTTACATGACATTCTACCAGGTGTTCGGTTTTCTTATTCACAATTGTGTTTTGAGAAAAACGATAAATGAGAATATCGAAAACCCGCCGCGGTGGCTCAGTGGTTAGGGCGCTCGACTACTGATCCGGAGTTCCCGGGTTCGAACCCGACCGCGGCGGCTGCGTTCTTATGGAGGAAAAACGCTAAGGCACCCGTGTGCTGTGCGATGTCAGTGCACGTTAAAGATCCCCAGGTGGTCGAAATTATTCCGGAGCCCTCCACTACGGCACCTCTCTCTTCCTTTCTTCTTTCACTCCCTCCTTTACCCTTCCCTTAAGGCGCGGTTCAGGTGTCCAAAGATATATGAGACAGATACTGCGCCATTTCCTTTTCCCCCAAAAACCAATTATTAATTACTATTAATATCGAAAACAGTAATATTTGCACTGACTCCCTAAGTGTACCCGCATCAGTTTACTCAAGAAATGCAGTCACACCATTACTTGGAGATATCATACGCAATACAACAAGAGCCACAACGCAAGGACATCAATTTATGCTCGATTCCGAGTCTTGTCAAATTTGTAGCCATGAGATAGTGGATTAAAACGCCACACAGGTATCAAACGGAACATTAAGAAAGGAAACATGCTCTGGTATAAAGACTGCATGAAGTTCGTGCAGTGTGAACTGAGGGGTAAGTGGTAGGTTACGTGGAATAATAAACTACACCTGGGTTAAGCCCATCTTTGGAGAATAGAAATCACGCACACACCAAGATTGTTTCAACAAAATGTAATTTTTGCATTGGAAACTCACTTTACATCAAGGTGTATTGTTAGGAAAATTGATGAGACATTCTGTAAGAAAACATCTGTGTTTCCTGCACTGTTTTCCGACAAAACTCGCTTTACACACAGGTTTATTTGCATAAAACAAAGGAAACATACATGAGAACTGAGCAGAGAAGTGGTCAGCATAAATCACTTTATTGTCGTGCATGAAACTCAAGAAACTAAAGAAGCATCATCTCTCCATCTCTCACGATTTTGGGACATTCCTTTCTACCATACCTGGCTCCTGCGCAAAAATGCACTCATTGACTGTTCCCGTGTTTTTATGTTCTTGTGAGAAGCTGCTGTTGCTGCTGCTGTTGCTGACAGGAAAAATGAAAGGAAAGTGCACGGGCAAGCCTACTGGCTCAAGCCGACACACGCTCTCGCTGCCGCGTGCTGAGAGTAGGAGAGTTAAAGGATAGGAGAGGAAAGACAGAAAGAAAAGGTGCCGCGCGGTAATAGGCCCATAAGCCCCGGGCCGATCCCGGAGACAGTGCAATACCGGGTCGACCCATGTCAGAGTGCGTATAGCACTCCGCCATATTCCAAAAAAAAAGTTTAATATCTTGGGTCCAAGGACCAGCAGCAGATGTTAAATCAGTTATCGGAAAAGCTGCTGAACAAGGATTAACATTTCATAAAATTATTTCTTTTCCAGAAAAGCAGACATATTTAACCTTGTGTCTGCAAATGATAGTGTTAGTTGCTTATGTGCCATAAAACCTAACACAACACACACTGGGGCCTTTGCAGGGACTGCAGCCATCATGTTCTACCTGAGTACAGTGGAAGCGCAATGGATAACAATGAATCCAGGCTTTTCTTTGTCCTGAATGAGTGATAGCACTAGAGTATAGCCCAAATTGCAATTTTAATTAACTGCATCAGCTAGCTGGAACAGGACATGCCCCTGTTTCCCATCCATCTGGAACAGGACTAAGCCTGGTGTCAACATTTGACAGAATGGTGGGTAGTGTTTCTTGTTCCCATCCTTTCATCTGCTATCCTGGCAAGTTTCCTTGAGGCTGCTTTTTATCTTCTCCGCAATGACTGCAGGCCACCTCATAGCTGTGGCAACTTGTGCTCAAGCAAATTATAGCTACGTGGGTTAATTGGAGAGACATGGGAGAGGCCTTTGCCCTGCAGTGGGTGCAGTAAGGTTGATGATGATGACGGCCATGCTATCACACCCGTTCTATGTCTAGGTCCTGCTGGTGGTGTCCGTCCTGGCAGCTTCCATGAAGGATGTGACCGCCGGAGTGTGCCCTTGCTCTACGATGTGGGCCAGTACCTATCTCGGCAAGCTTCGACTGGGGTGTTGATGATAGTCTGGTGTTCCTGTTTCATCACTTCCCTGCATATCCACACTGGCAACCAAGTCTGGCTGCAGCAGTGAATCTAATCTGCGAACAAGGATCCACTGGCGGCATATTATCTGAGGGGTGGATACTTAAGCGGCCTCTGCAAGACGTCCGGGGCACAGCATTTTGGTCACGTGATCACACTTGTTCTACGCCCAGGTCAGTTTTCTACAACCTGCTAAATGTTACCATAGTTCTAATAATATTAAATGTGTAATAACGGTGCCATGCGCTCTAGTGACTTCTTCATGGAAAAGTATCTTGCCCACTTGACTTCTGTTACTACCCTGTCAAAGGTTTTGTTGATGCTATCCAGAGCACTTCCGGCTTTATAGAGAGTAACCTGCTTATCAGTAGCTGTGCCAATGCCCTGGATTAATTTGTTTTGCTGCTGTTGTGCTTTAGTTCACTCAACTGCCACTGCTGCCACTAGCTCTGGAAGTGAGTCATGAGTTGAGTTGAGTTGTTGTTTGCTACAGGTGGGATTAGACTTGTAGCTCCGGAACTTACTCCTACGCTGCTGTAGTGCATTCTGTTAACATCCCTTGGCGGCCATGTTTACCAGTGTTTAATCAATTATAGTTGGCTATGGGTGCATGCTTAGTATGTTTTAATGCTACGTGATGTGGTCACCATGTTCTGAACTCGTGATATTACTAACAATTTTGTCAGCTGCGTACAATCGCACGTATTTTTATACTGCTGTGTTATGTTTTGCAAATGAAGCACCCGCACTGTGATGGGAATTCCTTTTGATGAGTCTCATACAACTGTTGTGCGAAACTGGTCGCTCAGCAAGATCTGTCGGCAAACAGAAAGTAAGCTATAGTTACCAAATATAAATGTTATGAGGTGCGAGAGAAAAATGTGCCGAAAATGGCAGCACTTGATTCAAGTTGAAAAGTACTTCCTTTGTTGTTGCCTGCGGTTTTTCTGTGCGCTCAAAACACTTTACACAACCAAGAAAAATTTTGTTTATTCCGGGTGGTTGCAGTAAAGTTGGGAGTCTTGATTTCAAGGAAGACGACATTAAGGGCAAATCCAACACTTTCCTGACATTTGCAGAGATTTTCCAGACAATAATTTCCAGATATTTCTGATTTCAACAGGATGGAAAGAAACTTGCAAATGTCTGTAGACAGATATAGCTCTTGAACAAAGTGGCAAATGTTCCTCGGAGGAGACCCTCCAACCAGTGGTAGCTGCCTATTGTCGTGACATTGCTGTCAGCTGCGTTGACCCAGCTCACACCTTATCGCAGGTGGCTAGCAGGCACAAAGCTACTGACTGCAACTTTATGATGACAGTGAGTAGCTGTCAAGGATTGGAGGGTCTCCTTTGACAGGTTTTTGCTGCTTCATTCTTGAGATTTCTTTACTTTAAATATACTTTTCAGGAGTTTAAAACTGCATAAGAACAAAGAAAAAAATTTATGGTACATAAATAACATACCCACAGCAACAATAAGAAAATAGTCAAATCAAGGTATCAAGAGCTACAATGAAAAGAAAATACCTATACAAACAGCCTTTTTACATGCTTCAAATATGCCACAAACACTTCAGCACTGGAACTATCAACAATGTGCTTCGGTAATGTATTCCACTCGCTTATAGTATTAAGAAAAGATTAACATTTAAAAGTATTGTTTACTGTTCCATACTCTCAATTTTCCTGTTATCAAAGTATGAGTTTGTACTCAAGATATGAAGGGCAATTAGGTTGTGACTGGTAATTATATAATTTGTTACTCATTGGGAACAAGTTGCACTTGGCACATCTCACTTGAACTCAATCAAGACCAAGATGATAACTTTTGTCACTTTATCAGTTCATTTTTGCCTGTTAAACAAATCTAACTGCAATCTAACTGCACTGAGACACTAAGCACTTATCAGAGTTATAGAATGTGTTCCATTTCTTGCATACACTCGAAATTTCTGTACCCTTTTCGCAGTCATCTAGTGAAAAGCTTAATCCTAATATCAGTATCTGTGATATTTTCAATATCAATAACATAAATAAGGAATAAAGTCGACCCCTAAATTGAACTTTGTACTACCCCCGATGTACCCTGCAATCTCTATGAGCAGTACTCGTCAAATTGAACATACTGATAAAGGTTTTCTAGGCAGGCCATAATAAAGTAGATGAGTCCACTGTTTATTCCAATGGTGTGAAGTTTCGGTAATAATTTAATATGAGGCACTTTGTCAATACCTTTGGCATAGTCCAGTAAAATGCTTTTTGTTATTGTCGGTGAACAGTCATGACATGTGGTATGCAGCTGTGTTGCAGTTGACAAACCCGTGCCAAACCCATTCTCGGCCTCTGATAACAGTTTTCTTTCTTCCAGTAATATGGCGAAGTGCGGGCAGATTATCTGGTCTTAATGCTTTGCAGCTTATTATTGAGGTTAGGGAAATCAGATGGTAGTCGGAAACACATGAGTGATCAGTTGACCTGAATATAAGGCATGATGCAAGCAGTCCTCTAGTGTGATGGAACAGAACATCGTGTAAGCGAAGTGCTATAAATCACAAACAGGTAGTGCCATTCTGTATGACATCAGGAATGTTTTCTTAAGGCCACCGGCTTTTTTGGTGTCAAGGTGAAGCAGCAAGTTAAAAATACCTCCCTGGCACATGACTTCTGGCACAGAAGAAAACCCTTCCGGCTTAGTAACGAAGCAAGTATATTTTCCTGGATATGCACACTGGACATATTTTTAAATTCACAAGCAACTTCTTTAACATCTGCGACTGTTCAGCTGTCAGCTATTAACAGAATACTGTTAGATTTGCTTCTGCTTATGTACCTCCAAAATTTACCTGCTGCTTGTTTGAGGAAGTTGTCTAGGCATGCGCAAAAAGAAAACTCCAGTAACACCAGTTGCAGCCCAAGAAAACTTTATTGATGCATTTAGACAAGCACCAGTACTACGCGTTTAGAAATAGTGAAAGGCATGATACAATATACAACAATTGCACAATTAAAGAAGGGGAGCACCTGTGGAGTGACCACGTGGCCGCTGCCCGACACCGGATTGTGCTCGGCAAGCGCCGCAATTGTTCTCCTGAGGGCCGCTCGCCGCCACCGGGACCGGGGTCCGATCTTTCCACACTTCTTTTCGCCTCCTGCTTGTCGACGCTTCCCGTGTGGTGCTTGAAGTAAATCGCTACTTGGCCACTCGGCGCATCTAATGACGTCGGGCACCGGCAGGTGCACCCCTGCCGCCGCACTATGACTATATCGTCATAGATATCGATACCACGACGCAGCAAATGTCACCTGACGCGCAGCTGGGCCTGCCCCTGTCAGCGATATCCCCAGCCTACAACACGCCGACGACTCGCTCGCCTTGAGGCCGCTGCCACCTAGGAAGTACGTCCAGCTGGCCGCGGAGGCAGCTGGCCTAGCAGAAAGCGAAAAAGTTGTAAAGTTTCGGTTTCGTTTGTTTGATATTTTTCGAGATTTTTACTGCTGGTGTTTAGAGTTAGTCAGCTATTACTACTTCGCATTCCACTCATATTCATTGTCCGCTGTAGTGCACTTCATCGCTCTTTTTGTATTCAGGAGATATATGCAGTACTCTTGAGTCCGAAACATGCGCAACTTCTGCAGGACATGACAGCTGCTGGCATGGGTGATTTTATTTCGGTTTCCCTTTAGTTTTTTTTACTGTTCTTATATATAGTTATTATAAGCATTTATGCTGCGCTAAATTGTTTGGTTCATGTTTCTCTCTAAAGTTTGCTCTATAAAGATACTTTTAAATATATTGAAAACAAGAGGGCGTGCTAATGGTTAATACGTCTAGCAGTGTTAGCGCTAAATATGTCTAGTAGAAGATAACCTTATTAGCATCTTACCTTCCCGGCTTTAAATCGTTGCAATCGAAATTTGTTTTTGTTTGGTGCAAGATACGGAGAGAAAACGCGTTTTCCTGTGCGTGAACCAGGCAGGATGGACCACGCGGAGGGCGACCGTGAAGTGCGTATTGAGCGTCTCTCGCCATACATGTCCGTTACCATGGGCTTGCGCTGGCGCATGCCAGTTTGAAATGATTACCCATGGATAGCTCAACAGCTCATATTGCGGCATGTACTTGCGTCTTCTTGCCTGGTGTACCGTTGTATGCGAACGAACGCCCTGCTATACCGCTCATAGTGCGACATGTCCTATGCTGTAGTATGAACGGGATGTTCAAGGCCATTCGGCCGTTCAATTATTGTTCGTTACAGCTGGACGAGCTGGACGCCGGTGCAAAGATTTGATTATAACGTGTCGATCCGCCCATGTCATCGGTAGTTTAATTCTTTCTAGCTTCTGCTTTGCTTTCCTTCTTGTTAGCATGAGCTGCCGCGGGCTCTGGACCTTGGACGCTGTGGCTAGTTTCAAACGAATTGCGCATATGTGGCCGCTGCTGCAAATTCATGTTTTTCACCGCCCAGCTATAGCACAGCGGCTAGGCTGCTAACTATATTGTCTTCGGGAATTTAGGGAGTGGACTCCTCGCCCTTGCCTTGGCCAGTGGTGTTTTTGTTTATCCATCGAGCGTCCTGACCGACCTTTTCTCTATTATACTGTCCCGGGCCGATATAACATAATTCTAAAACTGATTCCATTCCATTTTTGAATTTCCCGCCCGTGATTACTGGCCGCAGCGGAGACTTTACGAGCGGCTCCACACCACCGCTATCGCTAGGCTTGAGCCAGTAATGAATAACGTATTCCCCATGACCTACAAATTTTGGGGCATGACCTTGCGTTTTCCCCTCCGCGGTGGCTCAGTGGTTAGGGCGCTCGGCTACTGATCCGGAGTTCTCGGGTTCGAACCCGACCGCGGCGGCTGCGTTTTTATGGAGGAAAAACGCTAAGGCGCCCGTGTGCTGTGCGATGTCAGTGCACGTTAAAGATCCCCAGGTGGTCGAAATCATTCCGGAGCCCTCCACTACGGCACCTCTTTGTTCCTTTCTTCTTTCACTCCCTCCTTTATCCCTTCCCTTACGGCGCGGTTCAGGTGTCCAAAGATATACGAGACAGATACTGCGCCATTTCCTTTCCCCCAAAACCAATTATTATTATTATTATTATTATTATGACCTTGCGAGATATTTTAAGTTATTCATATCAAATGTTTGCAGATTTATGCAAGGAAAGTGTTTTTTGGCAAGATTAGAAAAATAATAAACTTAAGAACTCGGCAAAAACAACTGCAGCAACTCCACGTCAAGTGTAAATTTTTTGTAAAAAAATTTCATGTGCCTTCTTAAAATATATTTCCATTTATTCGTGACCATATTTGTCAAAAACTGCTGCCTGTGCAATTAAGCACCGACCTCCTCATGATCAAGAATTTTTTGTGCTTTGAGGTATTTTTTCCATGGCAAAAATAATTGCAGATTCATTATTCCCAATCATTATACAACAGACACAAATATCCATGACCTCATGGCCATGATGATGATGATGATTACAAAAATATTTGGTCAATGAACGTGTTTAGCAGTCAACCACTGTGTTATCTAATCTGAAATAATTCAGGGGCAGATAGGGATGAGGAGATTCTTAATAAATTGAAATTTTTTGTCTAAAAACAATGGAATACCTCATTTATGTTTTTATATTCAATGTTACACAAGGTTGAGGCATTTAAGAAAATGAAAATCTGCATTTAATGCAAAATCTAGTTAAATAGCAGAGCCAGTATTTGAGTAGCAGAGCCAAAAGCAAAGAATAGAACTCTGACAAAGTTATACAAACTAATTAATGCAATGTAGCAAGGCATAGCAGATGGCATATTTGTTTATCGACACTTCATTTGCTTTCGAACTAAAGAATGGTCATTAGTTTCTTTAAAGATCAAAATTCAAAGAATTCTAGAACAATGGCAGTAAGCTAGCACACATTATTCATTGTAGTTGGTTCTTACCTTGGCCATTAGGAAGTTATTGACAAGAGGAGAAAACTTGCAACATTCATGGCTGCGTAAACATATCAGGAGAAACAATTTACGGTACTGGCCAATGAAGAATCTTGAATAGGATGCCAATATTTCAAATATAAAGGCACAGAGGTGTTTTACTTCAACATGCGATTCAAATGCTGCTTAGTTCAGCTTTTAAACATATGTTCCCAGGTTCGAGCAGTCCTTAAAGTGGAGCTTGAAGACACGCCTTCAAGGCTCCAGACCTTCAGCCTGAAGCAAGGTGACTATTTCTGCTTTGGGAACATCTTGGGCGCCATTCTGAATGGCACTGGCATATATGTTCGTGGCACTTTGGCTGTCTTCAGCTATAGTTTAATGAGCAATTGTGGCATGAACCCTCCAGTGCAATGTGGATAATGAAGTTTCTCATGAGTTCTTTCGAGCAATTTGCTTTGGTCATCAGGATGAAAGAATCACTGTTTTAGGCTTAGGTTCAGAAATGTTTCGCAGGAAAAAGTACAGCGTGAAAATATACAGGACTAAAGGAGTGGACAGACAAAAGAGCCTTTGTCTGTGTGCTGCTTTAGTCCTATTTTCGCGCTGTACCTTTTCCGGCGAATTGTACAGACTGGCGCAGACAATAAGTACCCTTTCTTCAGAAATGTTTACACACCACCGACCTGCGAGTGCCCTAGGCAAGCCACAAGGACTAGCTGCAGTGTCTGGTATGATTCTGATACGAAGCTTTCGCTGCGTCAGTGTACAGGTCGTGAGGTGCCGTGCGTGTTACTACTAAACCCTCCTGCTCCTTCCTGACTGACCAATGCTACAATCTAATCTGGCAGTGCACTTCAGCTCATGCTCTCACATTGTAGAATTACATGGGACGCAGGAGGAGGAAAACATGTCCTGAGGATATAGACATCGAATGTCGAGGAAGTATGAGGATACCTTTGTAGCTTTATTCCGTGTTCTTGCAGTACGTGCAGTGCCAATATGGAATACTCATCTCTTGAGGCATCGAATAAATCTACTGAGAGGAAAAATTATTCACCTTGCGGAAGTGAACCATTAAACGAATTGCACAAAATGTCCAAAATTTGTGCAAATTTTCGTGTCCACATTTGCAATTTATAGTAAGCAGGAGGTGGGGGAGGAAGCACGAAGCATGCAGTTTAAAAAAAAGAAAGAAAATTTCATAGTTTTGCTGCAGACATATTCTGGCAATAGTTTACTTTCACTAATCATCTGCTGAAAAAAAAAAATGTAAATGCTTAAATAAATCTGTCGAGCCACATTACAGCTAAGGCTTCAATTTACAATCATTGTTGTAGGGTAGCATACCGGGCGCTGCCTAGTTAACCTCCCTGCCTTTCCGTTCGTCTTTCTCTATCTCTCTCTACAACCATTGTATGGAGATATGCACTAATGTGGTGGTTATAAATGTTGTAAAGCACTAGGGCTTGTTTGATCATTATAAATGTTTTTTCAGGCATTCTTTGTGAAATACAAACAAATATTTCTTCTTATATTAAATGTGTTGAATTCATTACTCTACCATAACATATTAGTTTACAACAGGTCGTGTACACTAAATTCTATCAACAGTTTAGTTTCACACATTTGCCAAGTATGATATGCAAGCTAGGGAATACTGGTAAAGTCATGGAAACGTGAATTTTTTTTAATGCATAAAAAGAAAGGCTTGGCCGCTGCTTTTCGTGAAATATGTTCTTTTTGTTTTGTAGCATCCTGTCGTATATTCATGTTGTGGCCTCCTTTTTCAGGTGACAATGTTGTAGGTCGATCCTACTCTTGCGACATCAGGATCAAAAACTCTGTGAGGCACTATTTTCATAGCACGGTAGATCGTGGTGGTTAAGCTTTTGGCTCAGCTCTCACTGTGTCCATTTACAGCTTGTTTCCAGACAACATGCATTGATCAAGCTGAGCAAGTCTGGCATCGTAATCACAGACTTTGGCAGCCGGAACAAGGTCATGATTGGCAAAGTAAGCTTTGCAAGATGTGCTTTTGGTGTGTCAACATGTTTTGTATCGCAATCGTTTTGTTTCACGTCTTAATTTCTGCCAGCGATGCTTGAATAGCCTTTCTTGGGAGTGTGGAGGGGTTTAAAACTTATGTATGGTGCTGAAAACTTTCCTTGTGAGGGCACCGTACCCCAGTCAGCATGCACCAAGATTGATAGAACATAGCAAATTTTGCTAGACATTGTGCATTGGCCACTAACACACACTTCTTTGCACTTATTCGATTAGGCACCATTAGTTAAGTGACGTCCTACTAAAGTGTTTCCAAATAAATGCCGCAAGCATCCTTTCCCTTTGCTTTTGCAAAACAAAAAAGGGACGGGAAACAGTGAAACGTAGCCTAGGGAGTGTCGTTCACCTCCACTCTTTTCGTTCCTTTACTTTCTATGCAGAAAATTCTGAAGCCCCGTGTCACATACGGTCTCAACTACAATGAGGAGTTTTTTGTGGCTGGACTCAAGGCTTGGGTGGTGCAAGACAAAGAGAATGTGAGCAGTCCAACAGTCAGGTGTTCTTTCTTTATTTTTGCATAAAGCTCGAGTTTTCGGTATATAGGTAGGAAGTTAAGGATTCATGATAACTGATACCTTAAAGGCACCAAGAGGACAGCTGTCATGTGTAATACAGAAGAGCCACTTGAGAAGCAAGGAAGAGTTAAGCGTTAGAGTGTTAACATAATATTCGCCAGTCAATAATATATGCTCGGTTCTTTGGTTAGGCATGATCAACACTATTCTGCAGTGAGTACAGTGTTGCAGATTATCCTATGAATGTTACTGATTTCGGCAGTTGTGAAAGCACATTTTTTATTGTTGTGCCATTCTTCTCACACATACTTTGCATAGATTTCCGGTGCACTTGGTGCAGGTGGTGATACTGACTTGGAAACATGCTCAATGTCACTTTTGCCAGCAGTCGAGGTAGCCGAGTTGAGATTTTTTTTTTCTTTTTGTCTCTTCGTTCATGCGGTTTAGTAGTACTTTCCCCCGAGCATACCTTCTTTTGTGCTGCTTTGTGTTCACCATCTGATTTTTGTATAGGTGATGTAACAAGTGAGCCCAGTGGCTGCGTGGGTAAGATTTCTGAACACAATTGTTCAAAGAATTAAAGTTTCTGTTTTGGTATGCTGGCCTTTTTAAAAGGCCACAGGCACATGTCAGTAAGTAGGCGGTGGAGTTTAATAATAATTAGTTTAGTAATACTTAGTGCAGACAACAGTTACGAGCACAGAGCCAGTCTTATGAAATCGTGTCTGGTGTTGGTATGTGGGAAACAAGAGTGCAAATCAAGTGATGCAGACTGGGAATAACCCCTCCTCCCCTTTTCGTTGTTCTCAAGTGCATAGAGTGGCAAACCAGTTTCAAATCCAGTAAGTCTTCCGACCATGCTATTCTGTTTTCAATAGAATGGGGACTGGTCTAATTTCACCTGGCTTTTTTTATGTTGTTTGTTTGTTTTCTTTTTTTGATGTCTTGAAAGAACAATAAGCCTGTTTTCAGGGCAAGACTGTAAGAGCCTTGAAGTTATCCTAAAGTTGAATTGAGGATAACTTGATGCATTTTGCGGGGAAAGTAGGAAAATGGTGTCATTGTCCAGCAGTAAGAACCAAGTTAGGCAGTGCCGGATGCTTCGATGAGGACATTGTTTTTGCATACTTGGTCTACAGGAAGGTGAAATACACCCCCTCATTAACTGCCAACCTTGTTATATTCGAATGCTTTACATTTAGCTCTTAGTGATATTTCGCAGGTGCCTGAGGCTCGCCTTTTAGCAGCTGTTGTTGCTTTCGAATGAAAAAAAATATTTGTGCAACACAAGAAATGAAAATGAGGCACCCTGCAGCTTGTATGTGGACATTTTCAATCTTCTTTTAATGTCGATACATTTAGCTTTCAAATTAGTGCTGTACCACTCTTTATCCTGCTCTCAGTTTAGTTGCTACGCACCAGTATGGGTCACCACAACAAACACAAACTTGCAAGAACTAGCATGTACTAGGGAAAAAAAAAGGACGCTGCGATTAATCGATGGTTTACCTCATGGACATACAACCAGGTATTTATTTGCGACATTCAGTATTGTAAACGTGCTGAATCTTTATAGTCACAGGTTAATTAAATATTACAGAACTGAACAAAAAGCCCACCTAAACGCAGTTTCCCCTTTAGCCTCGCTCCAGCATTTCTGGACTCCATACCCACAACGTTACAAGCCACACTGGACTTTACCTGCTGCATGAACTAATTGTGGCCACCAAATGCTCAGTTACCAACACCCACTACTTTTAAATAGATTCACTGATTCAAATATTGATGTCCTTCATAATTCATTTTTGACCGTTCGAAATTTCATCATTGAAAGAGTCTGTTCCAGCCATCCTTGATCATGAGCAATGCCACCACCACTTGTGTATGAAGCCTTGCATTGTGTGTTATTCTTTGTTGTATTTCCTTCTTTAGTTTTTCCTACATGTGTGAAGATGGTGTTTGTACAGAATGGAAGTGCTTCTCGCTGTATGCCACTGCTTCAAAGGTGGCGAGAACCAAATCAGGCACCTTTGCTTTTTTTCTCACCACCTCCGTCATTTCTGTGCACTATGACGCGAATAAAGATTGATAAGGTGAAAGCCTTTCTTGGCTCATGAGTGTGAGTAGGGAACTTGTACAAGAAGTGTCCACTCCACCTGTCAATCAAATGAAGTGGAAAAAAAGAATAAAATAAAAAAGTAATAAATAAATAAACATAAATGAAAAAATGAAAGAAAATATATTTTAAAAAATAAAAAGAAACTTGGGGGGTGTAACAAAAGCTTATCTTCCGGGCCCATCCATGCCTCTTCACGCACGACCAATGACGTTTGTGCATGTGCGTGTCTCTTTGGTTATGTATAGAGGAATCTCCCGGCACCGTGGTTACACTCCAGATATAGCAATGCATGTGCGCCAAAAATTTGTCTACCAAACCTAGCTGATTTTGTCATGCTGTTCCTTTTCTATCCGTCACTTGTAGTAACAGCAAAAAATTAAACCACTGTTGAAGAGCATAATGAGCGAAAACCTTGGGGAGCAAGAGGAATGTCCAAACAGAAAGAAAGTGACAGATTAAAGAGCGAAAGCGTTCACGCGAACGTAAAATGCGTTCAAGAAGCAATTACTTCAGAAGCACAGGGGGCTAAGTTTGTGCTGACAGGGAAAGGATTTTTTTCCGCTCATAAGCAGACTTAATTGCAAATGAATTATCATCATCATTATTATTGTTGTTGTTGTTATTATAGTGCTTGCCGGCAGGGTTTTGTGAAGCCTTAGTTTTTGAGATCACAAGGGCATCATCATCTCACAGACCTGCCTGTTATGAGTGACGAATAGTGTCGAACACGCATTGTCTTCTCATGCAGAGGGTTGCTCAACAATGCAAGCATGGTAGCATTTTTTGGGAACCAGTAGTGATAATTACATTCCAACCTTGCGTCACACGTGAAGGGCTTCCTGTGATATCTCTTTTAAACTCTACTTCTTTCTGCAGTCATCGCAGGATGCAAACGGTGGTGACAGCATGTTTGACTGCAGCGGAAGCTTCAGCGCGCCCGAGTTGCCAAGCCTGGACTTTGAGTCTGATGAAGAGCATGAGCTCAGTGCACCGATGCAGGGGTTTGCTGGCACTAAGCCGGTCGTTACGAGCACTGAAGGTTGTCAGGTTGTAGCTACACTACCTTATGCTGACAGTACAGATAATGCAGAGGCCCATTGTTCACTGCGTGAAGAAGTGATCGATGTTGTGTCTGACGAAGTGGATCCACTCAGTGCACCAACGCAAGGATTCAGGAATGATTTCTTTGTAGCGCTCGGCGTCACAAATGAAGAAAACCGTCTGACTGCAGCCACACAGCCTTATGCTCATGATGCAACTTGCCCTGACTTTGTAGCGGAAAGTGACTCGGAAAATAGCAATGCAAGTAGGGTCACCACCAAGCACTTGCTGTCCGCTCTTGACGTTAGTGGTAGCACACTTTACGAAGAGGGCATCATTTCGGGCAGCAACACCAGCTCACCAGTTATCGGAATGGTTGGAAGGGTTTCCGGAAAGGAGCCGGAAAGGTGGATGGCAAGCAGTGAAGCTAGGAATGCCACTGCCGGTGCTGCTGGACCGTCAGCTCGAAGAAGTAGCACCCTTCGGAGTGCCTGTTTGAAGGTGAAGTCCCTTCTTCCAAGGAGAAAAAGAAGATCCAGGCAGTCTTGGACTCGGGAGAACTCGCTTGCCGATGATGCTGTAGCAGAGAGTGGATTGATTGATAGTTGCACTGAGGCTGACTCTCGGGCCTGGACGACATCTCGGCGCAAGCGGAAGGCAGTAGCTCCATTGCCAGACAAAGATGGCAAAGCTAGCTCGGGTAAAAATGTGACTAAAGAAAGCTGTGTGGAGCACCAGCCGGAAGAAAGTGCAGGATACAAGCGAAAGCGCACAAGGCTGTGTCCGAGTAAGCAAGGTCGCCCACAAGTTGCAGATATTCCGGCAGAGATTGCGTTGGAGAGTTGTAACGCAGAAGGGGACAGGACATTGCCCCTAACTAGAAGAAGGTCTGCGAGGTTGTCACAGAAGCACAAGGCACCAGTAAAAGAAACAGCTGTCAAGGAGAAAGTCGTTGAGGTAAGTTACATCACAGTTCCTCGTTTCTTTTTTTGTTTGTTTGCTTTAACCTTTTCAAAGAATACCGTGCTCCCTAGTTGAAGTCAAGACTTTTGGAGAAGAGGGTGATACTTTCCCGAAGCTGCACCGCAGGCTTCATCAATTGCTCGTCTTGCTAGTGGCAGTAGCCAGTTTATGGGCCTTCACTTGAAATGGAAGAGCCGGTCGTTATCCAGAGCGGGCATGGGTAGGTATGCTGCATTAACAAAAGCGGCACTGGTACCAAATGGAATCAACTAAAACCCTCTGCTCTTGACAAAGGAAATGGTACACACGATTCCTCTACTATGGGGAAGCGAGTTTGCTCACAGAAAGTGGAATCTGAGTTTAGTTGAACGTGCTGAGGCCAAGCACTGAATTCCGCCACCTGCTTTTGCGTATGTGAAGATTCGCTCAATAAATGTTTTATCTGATGCGTGCACATAAAACACACGTCAATAATCACAATGTCAAAATATGTTAGCCAGTTGTTGGCGGTACAAAACACACCTCAATAATCACAATGTCAAAATATATTATCCAGTTTGCGGTACATTAATTTGCAAGCAGTTTAAAGCCACTGCGGTGGCTCAGTGATTATGGTGCTTGGCTGCTGACTTGAAAGACGCGAGTTCGATCCGGTCGCGGCAGTTGCATTTCAATGCAGGCGAAATGCTAGAGGCTGGTGTACTGCGTGATGTCAGTGCACGTTAAGGGACCCCATCGAAATTATCCGCAGCCCTCCACTGCGGTGTCCCTCATATCCTGAGTTGCTTTGAGACATTAAACCCCATAAAATCAAAGCAAGAAGTTCGAGAATCCTCATAGTTTTTATTACTGCGTACTGGCACAGTTTTTTCTTCTGAGTGCAGGTACATTTGCACTTGGGCAATATAATGTAAGATTTCTTTTTTCCTCTCTCTGTCTCGCTCTCTCCGCAAGGGACCTGCCACTATGGCTAAATGGCTACAGCATTCAGCTGCTGAACCCAAGAGGGAAAGTTGAATCCTGACCACAGCATATGCATTTCGACGGAAGTGAAAAGCAAAAATGCCCATATGCTGTGCGATGCCACTGTACATAAAAGAAGCCCGGGTGGTTTAAATGGATCTGGAGCCCTCTACTGTCTCACTCTTAGTTCACGTACAGCTGTTGGCTGTTAAACCCTACATGCCAAACCTCTGTTTACACGGTTTCGCATGCCAGTATGCCTGTGTCGCATTTTCAGGAGGTGCCAACAAGGCGGAGAAAGCACAAGAGCTTACCAGGTGTTATTCCCATGGAGCCTCGCAGATCATCAAGATTCCAACAAAATGTATGTGCATCACCGCGTCGCATAGCACAGACCCAGGATTGCAGACCCAAGGTCCTTTTCACTGGCATTGACTGCACAAATGAACAAAAGGTACGGTTTGTAATTTGGACATCAGTTTGGGCTGAGGCCAAGCACTGAATTCCGCCACCTGCTTTTGCGTATGTGAAGATTCGCTCAATAAATGTTTTATCTGATGCGTGCACACAAAACACACGTCAATAATCACAATGTCAAAATATATTATCCAGTTTGCGGTACATTAATTTGCAAGCAGTTTAAAGCCACTGCGGTGGCTCAGTGGTTATGGTGCTTGGCTGCTGACTTGAAAGACGCGAGTTCGATCCGGTCGCGGCCGTCGCATTTCAATGGAGGCAAAATGCTAGAGGCTGGTGTACTGCGTGGTGTCGGTGCACGTTAAGGGACCCCATCGAAATTATCCGCAGCCCTCCACTGCGGTGTCCCTCATATCCTGAGTTGCTTTGAGACATTAAACCCCATAAAATCAAAGCAAGCAGTTCGAGAGTCCTCATAGTTTTTATTACTGCGCACAGGCACAGTTTTTTCTTCTGAGTGCAGGTACATTTGCACTTGGGCAATATAATGTAAGATTTCTTTTTTCCTCTCTCTGTCTCGCTCTCTCCACAAGGGACCTGCCACTATGGCTAAATGGCTACAGCATTCAGCTGCTGAACCCAAGAGGGAAAGTTGAATCCTGACCACAGCATATGCATTTCGACGGAAGTGAAAAGCAAAAATGCCCATATGCTGTGCGATGCCATTGTACATAAAAGAAGCCCGGGTGGTTTAAATGGATCTGGAGCCCTCTACTGTCTCACTCTTAGTTCACGTACAGCTGTTGGCTGTTAAACCCTACATGCCAAACCTCTGTTTACAGGGTTTTGCATGCCAGTATGCCTGTGTCGCATTTTCAGGAGGTGCCAACAAGGCGGAGAAAGCACAAGAGCTTACCAGGTGTTATTCCCATGGAGCCTCGCAGATCATCAAGATTCCAACAAAATGTATGTGCATCACCGCGTCGCATAGCACAGACCCTGGAGTGCAGACCCAAGGTCCTTTTCACTGGCATTGACTGCACAAATGAACAAAAGGTATGGTTTGTAATTTGGACTTCAGTTTGGGCAGTTTGTGTGCAGATGAACTTTACTGTGTTCAACACATCTTGGCTCTTTGTCAACGTGACAGGCGGCATATCGTAGTAGAAATAAAAATGATTACCATAATGGCAGACGTGTATTTATAATGTCTCGATTAGTTTGTCTGTCCTCCTTGCTCTTTGTCTTTAGTGTTGCTCATAAATGCTAAAGGGACCCAGAAAGCGGGTCTCAATCGATATGTCAGGGATGTTAAAAGACGGCGGTTCATAATTATCCCCCAGCAAGAATTATTTCAATGCGTTTTGTGGAAGCTGAGTCATATGCAGACAAAATTTGAACTTCCGCGTCTTCGCGCCGTTTCCTCTCTTGCACGCCAAAACGGCGGTGCTCCTCCGCCAGCCCCACTCACTCGGCCCCTCCCCTACCTCCGCCGGCTGCGGAGCGCGCGGAGTGGCCGCGGTAGCGCGTGACATCTGCAAGAATTTAGCTCTGTGAACCAATGATTACGCCCGGCCGCTGACGTCATTTGCAAGACGTGACGTCGTCTGCCAGGTTTTCGCGTAAAAGCCCGGCACCGCGTGTCGCCACGAGGTGCAAAAGCAGGAATTTTTTAAAATTTATTGTAAATTTTCTGCTCGCTTTTGAGGTCTCATACGCGGCATGAACGCTCGGTGCCCTGTAAGCATTTTAAAGTCAAGCTCAAACACCCCCTTTCTGAGGCCCTTTAACTGTGCCAAATGTGTCAAATAACCATTATTAATCTTATGCGAGCAATCTTATGCGAGCAATGCACATAGCAGGGGGGGTTATGCCACAGTAGGGAATTCATTAGTGGCAACTGAATGCAAGCCCTTGTTGCATGTGTTTTATATATATTGCTTTAAATTTGCATTTTCTAATTTTCCTGGGGAATAATTTGTGTGCCTACACAGTTCAGCATACCATATATAGCCATATGCATTCGTCCCTCCCCTCCCTTACTTTCTTTTTAATAAGTGAGTGTGAGGTGTTCATCTGACAAAACAAAAATACTGCACTTCAACATGGTTTAGCTCAACAGCTTCTCCTCGTCTTTACACAGTAAGCATTGAGATGGTGGGTTTAATGTTGCAAGAGTTAGAAGCTGCATTTCCAGAAGGGGTGATACGGACGCAAACAAAAGAAATGGCTTTTATCAGTGTGCCTTGTGGCACGTACCGTATTTACTCGCGTAATTCCTTTACCTGGATTTTTGTAAAAGAAACTTTTCTCGCATATTTCGCGCTCTCTGCTGGGCCAGACCACGAGCATGTACGCGGGTGTGCACAAGGCAGACTTGGGAAGATCGGCGCAGCCATGTCGCCATCTGCGATCGCGAAAGGAACGAGTGGCAAGGGCATGAACTGTGCGTCGTTACCCAGCTCGCTTGTGCTATCGGTTGTTTTTCCGGACGAGCTGTTGCGTGCTTGCCCGAATCCCAAACCACACAGTTCGGTTTGCTGCTATTCAGCCGAGCTGCACGCGAGGGCCCTGTTTTATCGCCCATTTTCCTCCCACTGCTGGCTTCACAATTGTATCATTGCACGTTTATCTTTGAGCTGTGCACACGACGTAATGCCATCCCGTGGGGAACTAGTTAATGTGGGGTGGGGCGGCAGTGGGTATTCGTCTTCTTGGGATTCAACGTTTTGTTGACAAGCGAGGGGTGCGAGATGGGGGGTCTATGTATAGGCAGCAATGCACAGTATATATTGTGCGTAATGACCTATGTAGAGTTTTTTAGGACATGTTAAGAAAAGTTTTGCATAATTTGCTCACCTCCTTTTGAAGCCCTTTTAAAGCAAAAATGTGTGCAGAATGGGCGAGTAAATACGGTAATTGTCGTAGCATTGAAGTTGTTGACCATGCCTATGGACATATCAGCACCAGTGCTTACACTTTTGGGACCTGACTCCTTCGGCCCGTTGCTTTTCATAAATATATGGCTACTGTTGATTGTGATGGAAATTGCTGCTTCAGTGTTTTGTTGCAGCAAATTGCTGCTCAGCTTATGAGATCAAACAAAAGTTTGTGTTTGCAGGCCTGATGCAGCCTATTAGAGCTTTTTTTTTTTCACGACCAGGTCGTAAAAGAACTGGGTGGTGCCGTGGTGACTACGGCATCGGCTTGCACACACCTCGTCACTGACAAGGTGGGGAACTGTGCAGATTTATGTATCAATCCTGCTTTGCCATATTCCGTGTGTTGCTGAAAGGCATGCACACACTCATGCTAAGGCCTTGTATTTTGGCCTGCACATGCCTGCAGCTCTCAGGGCAGCCTGCCAAATTATCTGTGGCCCTTATATTTGATTCTGATATCCTTTTCTTTCTTTTACTTTATTTCTTTATCCCAATTATCATCTGTGTGAACTGCTTGTCGCAACAGGTCAGCAGTTGCGGTGGTCTACTGCTGAAAGCAAGGTCACCGGCTTAGTGCATACTTACCCCACGCCTACCCATTAGCCTTAAGCACTAGCCACACCTACTAGCTTAATCAGTCTTCAGCACTCTTTTGGAAGGTCACCGGCTTAGTGCATACTTACCCCACGCCTACCCATTAGCCTAAGCACTAGCTACACCCACTAGCTTAACCAGTCTGCAGCACTCTTTTGGAAGGTCACCGGCTTAGTGCATACTTACCCCACGCCTACCCATTAGCCTAAGCACTAGCCACACCTACTAGCTTAATCAGTCTTCAGCACTCTTTTGGAAGGTCACCGGCTTAGTGCATACTTACCCCACGCCTACCCATTAGCCTAAGCACTAGCTACACCCACTAGCTTAACCAGTCTGCAGCACTCTTTTGGAAGGT
The DNA here is from genome assembly GCF_052857255.1 of Amblyomma americanum. NCBI lineage: Eukaryota > Metazoa > Arthropoda > Arachnida > Ixodida > Ixodidae > Amblyomma > Amblyomma americanum. The sequence goes on along the minus strand of NC_135506.1, from coordinate 25,183,474 downwards.
CACCGGCTTAGTGCATACTTACCCCACGCCTACCCATTAGCCTTAAGCACTAGCCACACCTACTAGCTTAATCAGTCTTCAGCACTCTTTTGGAAGGTCACCGGCTTAGTGCATACTTACCCCACGCCTACCCATTAGCCTAAGCACTAGCTGCACCCACTAGCTTAACCAGTCTTCAGCACTCTTTTGGAAGGTCACCGGCTTAGTGCATACTTACCCCACGCCTACCCATTAGCCTTAAGCACTAGCCACACCTACTAGCTTAATCAGTCTTCAGCACTCTTTTGGAAGGTCACCGGCTTAGTGCATACTTACCCCACGCCTACCCATTAGCCTAAGCACTAGCCACACCTACTAGCTTAATCAGTCTTCAGCACTCTTTTGAGATTTTATTTATTCTTAATGTATACATGTAAACACTCGCTCTTTGATATAACAAAGCAATGGAGTAGACGCTGGCAATGCAAGGAATGATTGTTGGATTGAAATGTTGAAGCAGGCAGCAGGCAAGTTGAAGCTGTTCTGAAGGACTAACCTGCCTTCTAGCTTTTCCTAGCGTGATCATAGTATCGCACAGTGCACTTAATGTGATGCATTACATTGTTCCACATGTTTTGCACTGCTCATTATGGCACGTGACATTTTCTTGCCTTCTTTCTTTTGTGGTGGTACTGAATGCAGTTTAGGAGGACAGTGAAGTCATTGTGCTGCATCGGCAAAGGAATACCATTCATCGATGTGGCCTGGATAAAGAAGTGCCAGAAGGCCAGGGCTTTTGTTGGTCAGTTTCAGATTTTTTCCTGGTAATTGTTTCTTCCTGCCATTGTTTCGTTGTGTTCATTGCCTCCCTCTCAGCCATGGCATACTAGTAGCACCTCAAACGGCTATCATGTTTACATGACAGTCATGTTGGTTATGTACTGTTTTTAAAGTACTGAGCATAACTCAGTGTAATTCGGAGTGATATTCAAGCTGCTATATCTACCTACTCTAGCGGCCCGAACAAATGCTTTAGCAGCTTCATACTCTCGCATTTGAACACTTTTCATTACTCACTGCATAGCTGAAGTTTCGTAAATGCTGTTGAGCCATTTAAAAAAAAAACACAGTCATTGCACAGGGTGCATTCATTTCAGCCAGCTAGTTGGCCGTGGTGGCTTATCAGTTATGGAGCTTGACTGCTGACCAGAAAGGCACGGGTTTGATCCCGGCCGCAGTGGTCGAATTTCAATGGAGGCGAAATTCTAGAGGTCCGTGTACTGTGCGATGTCAGTGCACGCCAAAGAACCCCAGATGGTCGAAACTTCCAGAACCCTTCACTACGGCGTCGTTCATAGCCCGAGTCGTTTCATGACATTAAAACCCCCTTAAACCAATTTCATCCAGCTGCACTGTGCACAACTGCAGCAGCACTAGTTTGGTGGTCGTCTGGAGTTCAAGCCCCTCGCCGGAGGTGTCTTTTTTTTTTTTCTTGTCCATTGTTTAGGCTGCGTAAGTTCTTCACTCTGATGGAGTCACCATAGGGACATTCATATTGAAAGGGAAGCTAGCTGTTCTGGCTGTTTGAAAAGAAATGTGCAATGCGGTGTTCCATTCTTTTGTCAGTACACAAGATTTTGTGCTGTTTTATCAGTCACGTCAGTAGATGCACTCTGAAAGTGAAGTTTATGAAAATAATTGAGTAAGCAAGGGAAGGGAAATGAGGGGCTCGTTATGACATATGAAGGAAGCCAACAGCCTCCGAAGCCAAGGAGCATAGGGGATCGAATGTTTCTATATTTAAGTTTTTTTTTTTTCTCAGTTTGAGGCGTTGATCAATGGGACATTATTAATGTAATTATTTTATCGCCTGAAGATAATTGATTACAACGTTCAAGAAAAAACAACCACGTGCCGCCGATGGGATCCGAACCCACGACCTCCGAATTTCACGTTCACCACCGCCAGCAAGGGTGGCGCTGGTGAACACTCTCAAGGTTAGATTACACACATCATAAAATACCGTACCCCCGAAAGCAAAAGATTGGACAGCCGTTGCCATATCTCAGTTGGTAGAGCACCGGATGCGGAGTTCGGAGGTAATAGGTTCGGATCCCACCTGCTTCATGCGTTGTGTTTTTTTCTTCTGCTTTCTAATCAATTATCTTTAAGTGATAAAATGATTAAACTATTTAGCTCCCATTGATCAACTCTCATAAATTGAGAAAAAAATAAAGCTTAAAAATGGAAACATTCAATCCCGTATGATCCTTGCTTTCGGTGGCTGTTGGCTTCCTTCCCATGGCTTTGAAAACAGGTGCTCCAGACTGTGGCCCTTGGAGTTTTATAATTTCCTTCATATAACTGCTGTAGCTTTAAATCTAACGAAAAGTTCTGAAACCAGTTCGAGAACAGTGAAACGCAGTGGCCTCTAGAAAGGAAAATAATAGGTAGAGAGAGAGAGGCCAGTGTGGGGTAAGGAACAAATGATGAATTCCTAGCAGGAAGTGATGAAAAATGCGATGTTGAATGGTCATGTAATGAGGGCAGATGACTGATGGTCGGTCTGCTTGGCTTAGCAGAGAGGATGCCCAGAGACGGCAAACGTAGCGGTGCATGGCAGGGAGTCGGACTGTGAAACGAGAGTAGGAAATCTGCAAGGACAGGACTAATTAGGGACCAGAGGGAATTGAACCCCTTTTCCCACAGGGGGCAGAGCTTGCGTGACGATGGTGGTGGACTGCTATGGCCACTTTACTCCTTTTCTACAGATCCCACGCCCTATCTCCTGCGAGATAGGAAGGCTGAGAGATTACACAAGTTCAGCCTCTCAAAGACACTGCAGAAGGCATCGGAGTGTGGTGGCTTGCTGCGCGGCTGGCATATTCATTCCACTTCGCATGTCCAGCCTTCACCTCCGGACATGAAAGGTATTTTAGAACTTGGCAGCATGACCACATTGCAAGCAGATGCTGCATATATCTTTGTTTTGGTGGCTTGTCTCCTAATGGCTCACACTCTCTCTTGCTTCCAGAAATAGTGACATGCGCTGGCGGCAAGGTGAAGTACTTCTTCCTCCACCTGCATTTGCATGCTAGAGAGATGAGGAATGGGAACCACAGAGTTTCACTCTGACTATTCCCTCATTTACTTGCGTAACAAACGCACTCTTTTATGTGCATTGCTGTCGGGCATCATTTTGTCAGGCTGTGCCTGTGCTGCTGCCTGTCGCATGGCAATAAAATTCACCGAATATAGAGGCAGAAAAGTTTTAACTCTACTGCTATACTGTACCAGCATCTGCCTGAGGTTTCTTAGGCCTACACGACAAAACTGGGGGCATTACTTTTGAAGCGACCTTGTTAGCGTTTATATGGCAAGCACTTATGACTACTGATAACGGGACATGTGTCGGCAAAAATCAGTCATGTGGTGGGCTGTCGTAAATTCGAATTCACTTACTTTGAAGTGATGCTTGGGTGCTGCGTAGTGTATTAAAAGGCTCCTGTTAATTCAAACTCTGCACAATTCAAACACATATTTTCAGTTCTGTCGTGTTTGAATTATCGAGAGTCAACAGCGTGGAAGACGCAAAACAGCGGCTATGCATTTTTACTTAGGCATTGAGTGAGGAAAACGAATCCTATTTTTAAGCCTCTCTATTTGCCAGCTTAGCAGTTATTTGCACAGCTTCATTGTTCTTGTTTCCCCCCCTCTCCCCCCCCCCCCCCCCAAAAAAAAAAAAACACACTGTTATCAGAATGTACAACTCCCATTTGGTTTGGACAAGGTAATGACAGGCTACAAGAACACTGCACGCTGAAAAACTGCTGTGCTTATTGTGGAAACTCTTTTGGACTGAGGCTGCTCCTAAGCAGTCTTCTGTGTGTTAATAAATGCATTGCAGATTGCAAGGCAACCCATTATTGGTACTTGCAGTTGGAGTAAATAAAGCTCCTCAAGGACTGATAACATGTACCAAACCTCCAGCGTTTGGAACTTATCATAAAGAAAAAATGAAGTGGGCTTACTTTCCAAAAAAAAGAGAACTGATAATTGGTATATCAGCAGGCTTACCAAATTGTGACAGCACGAACAAACCTCTACTTAGACAATTTCACATTTGGACAAGAGGCAGACAGCCATTGGGCAAGGAAATACAGCGTTACATCAGTGCGTATCTTTTAGCCAAGCAAAACTATATAAAGTTCCCGCTAGTCCACTATTGCTTAGACGGGGCCGCTGCGGTGGCTGAATGGTCATGGCGCTCGACTGCTGGCCCGAAAGACGCGCGTTCAATCCTGGCCGCGGCGGTCGAATTTTGATGGAGGCGAAATGCTAGAGGTCTGTGTACTGTGCGATGTCAGTGCACGTTAAAGAACCCCAGGTGGTCAAAATTTCCGGAGCCCTTCACTACGGCGTCTCTCATAGCGTGAGTCACTTTGGGACATTAAACTGATATAAACCAAACTATTGCTTAGACGATGCAGGGAGAACTGAAGAAAAAGGAAAAAAAGACCGCGCTTGTCCTATTTAGTTCTGGAACTGTTCCTTGTGTTTCACATTGCACAGTACTAAGCATCTTGGTGTGCTTTTTCTCAAATCTTGTGCATTTTATAGTGTCTCAGACAGACCTTTCTTTCTTTTTTTCTTCTTTCCCCACTAGTACAAGGACTACATGCCAACCAGACCTGCAGTCTCTGGTACCACTGTAATCGTGTCATGCAAAGAGGACACCGAGGCCTGTGCACATTCGAAGAACAGGGGAGTGCCGATAGTCTCTGCGGAATTTTTGCTGTCAGGACTTGTACAATACAAGGTCGACATTGATGCCCACTGTTTGGGTTAAAAGAAAGCTGCGCTGTGAGCGCACGAATGGGGTTGGGGAGGGGTGGATGAAGTTTAAATTAATGAAGACATCACCACTCCTGTATGGGCTTTCATAGGTTGTGAAGCACAGAGCTTCGCTTCACACTCCAGATTTTAAATATTTTGTGTAATGATATTTTTTGTGCATTCATGTCTATGAAGGTTTCAAATAGGCATTCTTTACATTGATGTTTCTAGGATGTATGTAGAGAGCAACATGTGCTGGCATACATGCATATTGTTTTAATGGCAGGGCCCATTACATTGCAGTGTCATATCTTTGGTATACATGCATATTGTTTTAATGGCAGGGCCCATTACATTGCAGTGTCATATCTTTGGTATACATGCATATTGTTTTAATGGCAGGGCCCATTACATTGCAGTTTCATATCTTTGGTATACATGCATATTGTTTTAATGGCAGGACCCATCACGTTGCTGTGTCATATTTGTAGATTGTTGGATTTTACCACCTGTTCTTTTTTCACGAGCTTCACTTCATGAGTGTCATAAGTTTCACTTCATAAGTAAGATCATAAGTATTTTCTACATTAGTGTTTCTTCTTCACATTTATAAATTAAATGAGCATTTTTCATGTTGACGTTTCTCGTACATATGTATAGGCCAGCATTTGTACACGCATATTGTTTTAATACCAGGACCCATCACATTGTTGTGTCATAGCTATGGATTGTTCAGTGTTACCTGATTGTTCTACACCTTTTTTTATCCCTTAACCCGATTCTTCCTTTGGTGCGCCATGCATGAATAAATTTTCTTGGAAAAAAACTCATCCTTCTTGCGGACTTGTGTTGAAGAGGTGCTGCATGTGGTAAAGCCTTTCAGTGACTTGCACTTCTAGTCTGTTTTAGATGCTCCCATAGAACTGAAGGGAATAATTTTGACTAAAATATCACAGTGTCAGCAGTGCTTGGAGTTGTTTATGGATGCTGCAAAGCAATCATGCTTGGAAGAGGCAGCTGTGAGGAAAGAGGAAGTGCAATGCATGCAGATCTGTAATGTGCAACTTGCTTTATTTAGAAGCGTGAACATATATTTCTTATCCCTGAAATTTCGTTGAAGAATTTGTTTAATATTTTTTTCTCTTATAGAAGTTCATCGAAGATCCTTAGTACTCATTTTCCAACTTGCATTCTTTATAAAAATGTTATCCACTATAAGCACCAAGAAACATGCAGACAGGCAGATTCTTCTGTTATGAGCTACAGTGTGGGTATATTGGTCTTACTGGGTTCTTGCCTCAAGTATCCGCTCTTGTGCATTTGATTTGTGTGAAGAAAGAGATCAGGATTGACTTTCTTAAATGTGGGGACAAGCAGAAAACATCAGGAGACCTTTGGAGAGGAGAAATGGGGTTTGTGCCCTGCAAGCCATACCACCTTGGTATTGTGCTGTCTTCAAATGGATAAGTTCATTAGGAACGTTTGAATGAAATAAACTGACTTGCATCCTTCAAAATTAAAAGTTTTTGTGTGCAAATGTGTGGCATGCACATCTGCAGGCACCATCATGAAGCACAGGTCAGTGAATTAATGAAGCTCTACTATATTTCACTCCCAGACTCTCTTGATATTGATAATCAGTTTATTCAAGCTGACAGTTTTGTCCCCTTTATATCGTGTGTAATAAAAACGTTTGAAAAAAATCTTTATTCTTCAAGTTCAAATTATTGGCAGTTCAATATAGCACCACGACCTCACATGCTGTATTTGTTGATGGGCAATGCGACTGCAGCAGCTGACAGCCTGCTTACGGGTCACTGTTTTAGGTTGGGAAACGACCATGTGCGCGTTGATATCTGCAAGCCTGCCCATTTACTCCAACATCACAGCATGCATTTGTACCGGCTCTACAGGAAATTCAAGCGAGCATGCATCTCAGCCAGGGGACCCACTATACTTTTACCTTTGTATCTTTATACCACTTTTCCATAAAATATAAAAGCTTGAAATGCTTACTACATTGATATAACACATAAAAGCTTGAAATGCTTCTGAGTACATGGCACATTATCCAAATGTCATATATATGCAATTTATGGAAAAGAAAACGAACAGCTGCTGCCAGGATACAGCCCAGTAGAGCCTAAAGCAATGAACGACAGATTGTTGCGTTTTTGGTAAGGTGACATCGCTAACCAGAAGGATTTGAAGGCTTTTTTAAGATGCCCAAGTAATAAGTCAAGTGATCAATAGAATTCTGCACACTTCCACCGCTAGGAAAACAAAAAAAAACAAGGAAAGCCACGCTACATACACTAACAAACATAAAACAGGCCACACAACGAAACTATCTCCTAAGTCGTTAGAAGAAAAATAATTGCATACTTGTCCATGGAACAAAAACATGAAAACACATCCAGCAGGGACTCTTCAAGCTGCATGCTTGTACACAGAACAAGCTACACTTCATAGTGCTCACAGTCATCAGCACAAATTAAAGAACTTAAACTCAAAATTGTTCTGTAATGATGAAGGAATGTGCTAAATGCAGTCCCACACACATAAAATAGTTTTCCTTCTTTCACACGTGCACCTTGAAGTTGGGCATTTGCAGGTTTGCAGGAACAAAGCATTTCGTCTTGTCTGCATGCTTGCTCATGGGATGGATGGTATCACATTCAAGATGGACAGTTGGTCTTTGAATTTAGTGTTCCATGTGTGCATGAGTAGAAGTGGCCTTATTCGTGTGCTCTACTTATGATGTTGTGAACTCCTTGTTCACATTTGCAAAATGAAATTTCTAGAGTTACCGTCAAGCATCCAAGTAACTGTGAATGTGGTGGAAACCTTTGTCGGCCATGACAAGGTCACACTATAGACTCAAGCAACTCTGGCAGATCATAGTCGGCTGTATCGAACAAGCCACTTGACCGCACACGTATGAAACACACAAAGGAATTTGAAGGTGAAGTTACTTTTAAAACTTCTTCAGCCATTTGCCTTTCTGTTCGCTGCTGCTGGCATTGCAATTTGAAGTCTTTCACATAACCTGACAAGTCTGACAGTTCACTTGAAAGCAAAAGAGCATTGTCTAATGAATTATGCGCCTAGAAAAGCGCTAGGTCAATCAACTGTTGGCATTGTTTCACATGTCGAGATTAATATTTTTTTTTAAACGGCGCCGATTTCGCCGTGGGCTGCAGTTTGACCTTGAACGTCATTGCTGCGCCGCTGCCATAGCAACACATCACGTGACTTCACCGAGCCGAGTCTCCGCCGTCGCTGTGCCGGGGCTCCACAGCCGCGGAGCGAGCTGCTGCCTGACCACGTGATCTAGCCGAGCAGACGAGGCTTGGCGTCTGTAACATTGAGTGCGTTCCGCACGCTGAATAGGCAGCGCGCCCACCCTGATGCCGCCTTGGCAGGCGGCAGTTATGGTTGATCGCGAGAGGGTGGTCCCCCAATGAACGCTGCAGCCTATTGCTGCAGTGCCGCGTGTCTGCCACAACGTTGTCAGCGCTAATGCATGCAGCCCACATCTCTTTCATTCCACCTCCACGTGTACCTATAGCTCTAAGCGCAATTTAGGCGTCCACTGATCCAGGGAGCCAGTTATGCGTTCTTCCTTTCCTCAATATCATCGGCGTCTAGAAATCAAGTTGTCAACGGCAACGCCAATGAACGCCGGCAGCTTTCGATTTGTATATCCTGGATTAGCTGTGCTAATCCACATTTTTCTCCAGTATACAGCAGTCCAATGCACGCAGAATATGGTGTACCCGGTGCAGCAAATGTCAGTCCATATATGTTTCAGTTTCATGAGTATATATATAGGAGGCCTGGAGTCGCCTTCCAAGAGTGCGGTGTGCTGTTTGTGGAATTTGTGCTTTCTTTCGCTTTCATCTAAAAAGTCTTCACTTTTCTAACAATGCCTGTGGAATAACACGGCAGTTGCACATTATGATGAAACGTTTTTTTTTTTTTGTAAAAAGCTGATCAGTCTAAATATCCATCCAGAGCTCTACAATCAACAGTAATATAAGTTAAACCTGGATGAAACAAACCTCCATATAGCGAATTCCACGCCATTACGAAGGTTCTAATTCCCCAACGCCGTCCCCATTGAAGCTTCTGCATTTGTAAACTACATGAGTAATGATATCCGGTTGACCTTGATATAACGAACTAGCTGTCGCTCTACCGAGCTCATGCGACGGCTCTTTCTTGGCGTGCATGTGACGGCTAGCTATCAAGGCCATCACGTACGGCAATAAACATGTACCGAATAGGCTTTCTGTGGTTTTAGGGTGACCCGCCGCGGTGGCTCAGTGGTTAGGGCGCTCGACTACTGATCCGGAGTTCCCGGGTTCGAACCCGACCGCGGCGGCTGCGTTTTTATGGAGGAAAAACGCTAAGGCGCCCGTGTGCTGTGCGATGTCAGTGCACGTTAAAGATCCCCAGGTGGTCGAAATTATTCCGGAGCCCTCCACTACGGCACCTCTTTCTTCCTTTCTTCTTTCACTCCCTCCCTTATCCCTTCCCTTACGGCGCGGTTCAGGTGTCCAACGATATATGAGACAGATACTGCGCCATTTCCTTTCCCCAAAAAACCAATTATTATTATTATTATTTTAGGGTGCCTCAATGCCAGCGCCGCCGTTGAGGCATTCAGGCACCCTAAGCGGTTTCGCTTTGCAGTGCTCTCTCTTCTACGCACGCTGTCTCGAGTTCTACGCCAAGCCGCCAACCGCGAGGTCAGGAGCTCATTTTTATTTCTGTTTTTGTGATAAAGATAAGAGAGTTCCTGCTGCTGTAAGCATGATCATGTCCTGCACCTGGAAAGAAAACACTAGTTGTGCTCGCTACAGTGTACTAGAGTATCAAGAGTACACTCGCATCGATATGGACGGTTGACATCAGGATCGATGTAGACATCAGGCGTTTTTCAAGATGGCAGCGTTCTGGTGCTGCGCCGCGCTGGAGCAATGCCACTTTGCACTGATTCCTAGCTGTTGTTTCATGTAGCGATACGTTGTCGACGCTTTAGCGAGTGCCCGAAAGATAGCATGACGCCTGTCAAGATAAAGAAAATAGAGAAACCTCACGAACACCAACGACTGTACAAATTATAAGTACACGTTTCCCCCCTCTGAGCAACCAGCCTGTTGCCGTTGTCAAAATCGCGGAATATTTTTGTTTCACTGAATGACCACGATCTAGTGGCTCTTGATTGCAAGTTTAGACTGACGTGCGTGTTTTTATGTTCACGTCCCATCAGGTGCTCTGCATCACAAGCATAAACTTTCAGCGACAGTCGCTAATCGTGAGTGAAACTGCATTTCTTCTCTCGTTTGCCGTCTGCTCTCGCGAAGCGTGTTGTTGTGACGCCTTTTCCATAAACACGTATAAAATATAGCCTTTTATACACCGCGAATTTGTGCTTCCGGAAAACGATCTAGACATATCAAACCTCCAAGGTGTTGTTTTTCTTTTCTGCCCTCTGGGAATCGATCTTGAAGTATTCTTTATGAAACCCAACTACGGCGATCTCTTCAGGCACATACACCTCTCTCTCTATGTTTGTCCCGTTAATCGATGGGTACGATGTTCAGTAATCGCACATAACACTTCATATCTGCTTTGTACCTTTTTTTGACAGGGCTTTGTCGAGTTGACTCTGATACCCACCAAGTCCGACCTACGATGGATCAGGATCAACTGCAAACAGAGTCATATCCTTCCGATTGGTGCCTGGTGCCTCTCGTGATTTATTAATTCCTGAACTTTTCTGAAGGTCGCTATTCTTTCAGATGGCGGGCGCCGAACGGGAACCGAGTCTGCACATTGTATACGTTGGGGTTATGAGGTTTCGCAAGCAACGGTTCGCTTTGAAAATCTAGTAATGAAACGTAAGGACTTGGATCCAACTTGCTTGTTTGGTGCGGATGCTTTGCCTTGGCTGCATGCACCGAAGACGCTGTCACTCTTTTCTGTTGCGCTAGCGTTAGTGTAGAGCATGCTGTGGATCAGAGCATTATATAGAGTGACATGTTTACTCCTTAACTGCCAAATACGCGTCTACCGGATCCGGATCAACGATCAAGTAGAGTGTGCCTTCCAATACAACGACCCAACGTTGGACATATGTCCAGGGGAAAACAAGCAGTATGTGTGTTACCAGTCACCATCTCCTAGAAGCCCACTGTGAGAAAATGTTATGTAGCGAATGCGTTGGGCAGAATTTCTCACCATGTTGGCGTTCGGCATTGCATTGCGAAATGCCTGTGCTCTGATTGAATGCCACCTTGCTTTGCTTTTCTTCAATAGAAGGAACATCGACACCTTCTCAGCAGCTCACATGGCTGCTGTCAGGTCAGTCGACCCTGGTTATGGGAATGGAGAGTTGTCGGTCAGAATTCCATCCGAAGCATCTCACTTTGTCCAAGGTGAGCGAGGTCGCATTTTAGACTGCAGTGATTATGGGATACATCAAAGCCGCTTTTGATGTCTCTCCACTGCAGAAGGAAAACCCTTGCGGGTCAGTGTGGAATTCTCCTTGGAAAAACCACAGGGCGGAATTCATTTCGTGGTTCCTGAATGCGAGGGAACTCTTGCTGAGGTAGGGCTCAACCATATCTTTGTCAACGCTCTCTGATGCATTTGAATGTTTTGATTAAACAGCACAGTCAGTAGAGTTAGGGCTCATGATCATTGACAGCAATTGCTGACTTATCGATGTACACAACCTCCTAACTCAAAATGATGTATTAAACCCCAATGCACTTGCAACATTCAGAAGGCACACAGTGATGTAAATTAAGCTTTCCAATATTATGTTCATCACATTGATTTTCTGTATCAGTGGCAGCCAGTACGAGGTGAAATAAAGGTGCTTAAATAATAGGATCAAGTATAAAGAAATGTAAGGAGCCTTTCAGACTTTGAAGTGCCCATTAATAACTTGTCTCCTCCACCAGCAACAACAGCTCAAAATATGTGAGCCTTAGGCTATCATGGCGACATCTTTGTTCTTGAATTGTAAGGGATGAGGGTTGTCCTTTTCACTGTGTTATTCACTATAACTTTACTCCATGACATTTTTTGCAGCGTGGTGTTCACATGTTCACCTATGGGCATGAAAACTCTTCAAGGTAAGTTTTTGTTTTTTGCATCAATGCACTGTGCTTCATCTCATTTTATTTGGAAAAAATGTTCTTGTGCAGCACCACATAAGCAAGAATTAAAAGGTTTCGTCAACTTTGTTTACTGTTATGTAATATGCATGGCAGCATGAAAATGTGTTTCCTGACAAATGAATTTGCTGGTTTTCATGCTAGGACAGAAGTTTTTGTGACCAAAAAAAATGCTTTAGTGCCTTAAGTCTTCAAATGTTTTATTGATAGTCTATTCTTATCATAAAACAGGAATGTCTGGAAGAATTTTGCATATTAGATGCATTTAAGCAGAAATAATTTGAGCTAACTTTTAAGAAGTGTCGCAGCAATAAATTCTTAGCAACTTGAATTTTTCAAAACCCATTACCTGGTTCTACTGCAGCATTATCTTAAAACTCTGACAAAATTGAATTAATATATAGATGGAACTTAAAGAGAAGGTGAAATGGTTTTTTGAGAATTTGAGGTTCTTCAAGAATTCGAATCTATGAAGCTTCAAGTTTTATTTGATTCGATTTGATTTTATTTCCGTCATAACGGCAGGGGCTCGAACAAATGTGAAAGATAGTTTACTTGACGAGGTTCAAGTGCCTGTGTACAAGGCATTCAGCGCTTGTACAACATATTTGCATATATAGTGCTTAATTTTCAGGACAAACTTTATACAGAAAATGGATGTGCAAAGTCACTGCATGAACTGAAGATAACATAATAAAATAAAAATATTGCATTTTCATGTTGCAAGATTGCATAAGCACAATACATATACACAGGATAGAAAAAAAAAAAGAGATACATCATCATTGTACAATTCTTAGTGAAGGTACCATCTCTATTGTGACACAAAAAAAGTCTTCAACATTGACATGCTAATATTTTCTAAATTGATATTATGGCTGTGCGATGGAAGGCACATTCTAACATTTGACGGCTAAAATGTGTACGTAAAAAAGGAACCTTCCAAGTTTCTGGCGACCGAGATGTCAGCCTACCTTCTTTTAAACTTAAGGTTGCTAGGAGTGGAATAAGGGCTTCCTCGCTATGAAGATCTTGTTTATACCTTCTGGCTAAGGTAAAATAATAAAGGCTATGTAAGGAAAGTATTTGGAACTTCGTGAAAAGTCTTCTGGTGTGTGTATTTGGCTCAACACCTGCGATGAATCGAACGGCTTTCTTTTGTAGAGTGTGATTTTGATTTAAATTTGTAAATGTAGTGTTACCCCAAACAACAAAACAGTAATTCGCGTTAGACATAACGAATTAAACAAATGAAGTTTAACAGCAGGAGGTAAGAAATATTTGAATTTAGCCAGTATACCCACGGTCCTTGAAATTCGAGAAATGATGTTACGTATTTACATGGACATCCCAGAACATATGTTAGAGCATGCCAAGTATTTTTTTCACCAGCATTTAAAATAGTGACATAATCGCCAATTAAAACAGCAGCAATAGTCAGGCTTCTGCTCAGTACGGTAGAGAAGTGCGGAGAAACTCGTGGTGACGTCATTGTTGCCGAAATTTCAAATGTCCGCTACCTTCGCCCACGAGCTGCAGTTAGCCTTCCAACACTGCCACACAATGCTTCGTGGGCTTCACCCTTGGCGCTGTTGGCTTACTTCCTTGAAACAACCGTTTATAAGCTGGAAACACAGCGCCACCCTATGTGACGTCATCGTTGCGGCCTTTGCCCATCGCTGCGCACTGCAGAGAAGTTTAACGACCAATGCGGATTTATTCTGCGATTACGTCACAGTTTCAAATCCTGGCGCAAAAATACTTCGCAGGCGTTACCAACAAGTTTCACACGTTCTACCCCTTTAAGGTCGTCGAACTCTAAAACCTCTTCACCTGCCCTTTAAATGTGTGGATGAAGATGTACAGTAACATGGATTTTATTATGGAACATAGAGCTTTGAAACTGTGAGAGTTGTTTCTTGATGTCAGATGTTTCTGTGTTAAAAGCAGACTTATCAAAGCCCTTCATTTGGATTCAATGGTCATCCAGTACACTGCTGTCAGTTTGTGCTGGGGTTGTCAACACCCAGTGCAAACACAGAAAAACAGAAAAAGGTTTTGTTCTGCCGCATGCAGGCTGTGGTTCCCGTGCATAGACTCGTATGCAGACCCCTGCACCTGGAAGATGGAGTTTACGGTGGACTCGAACATGATTGCGGTGTCTTGCGGGGACCTTGTGGAGACTGTTTACACATCGGACATGCGGAAGAAGACCTTCCACTACAACCTCTCGACCCCTACGTCGGCTCCCAAAATAGCCCTGGCTGTTGGGTGAGCTACTACCGAACTCTAAGCTTCCACTTCTCCTTTCACTTTTGCATTGCATTTTCCAGCAGTGCTGCATATTAATTATCCTGAGCAGTCACTTGAAACACTAATGAAACATCGAGAATTAAGCTGAACCAAAAGATATTAAGCCTCAGTGTTTCATGCATGATAAATTCACACTTCTGTTAGCATTCTTGTCAGCAGGAGGTGCCAGCTGTACTACTGTGTGTACTGGCCTCTTTTATTTATCTTTTTTTTTGTTTTCCAGATTTTCTTCTCTGCTGTGCTTCTCTCTTTATTTCTGTCTTTTGATAGGCCCTATGATTTTGTATCTCTTGCTTTCAATTTTTTCTCTTCTATCCAGCCATAATGTCTCTACTCCACAACTGTTTCAAATGTTGCCGATGACAGATTACGGAACTCCTTGGCTGCCCCCTTTATGCGCATTCCTCCCCCATACATTTTCGCTCATTTGTACATGTCTGACACCCTTATATGCATACCTTGTTGCCCAGAGGTAGGAAGCATTCGCTGCATTCAGCCTATTTTCTTCACTGCCGTAATGCTGTGCGAAAACAGTGTGTCAGGTCAAGGCGACCAGTACGATGGATTCCACATGTGGTTCCCTCATTTGCAGACTTGAGATGGTGAACAGTGAGTGCGAAATACCCTGCACACATTTCTCTCTTTTTTTTTTTCTTGGCAGACCTTTTGAGATCTTTGTGGATCCTCAGATGCATGAGGTGACGCACTTTTGCCTTCCACACCTGTTGCCCCTCCTCAAGCAGTGCACCAATTTCCTCCATGAGGTATTTATATTCTCCATTAGTTATTATTTTTGTGCTCACATTTCATTAGCCCCATATAGCACATGCAGAGAAGGTCATGTCTGATTGATTGAATGAGCCCACACAAGGAAGGCCAGAACAACGATGACCCAGGTCTCGCTTGTCATAATGTTAAAGAAATATGTTGGCTTTTAAGTGAATGCTTAAGCTAGAGGAGGACAGGTTGGTATTATTAACATAACTACTAGGTTAATCCTTAAGAGAAATAGTGCCATGTCTTAATCGAAAGTTAGCTGCAGCTTTTTTGTGGCACATAGTCATTTGCCTCTTGTGGCACTCAGCATGCATAATCATTTGGAGTCGAATTTCTCCAACTTCACTTGAAAACTTCCTTAATTTGAAGTTGTGTTTTATCTGTCTTTGAAGGCTGGAATTTGCTTCATGTTTAACTGTTTTCTTTTTGTTCTTCCATTTTTAGCCATCTTCGTTGTTGTAGAGGTACTTAAGCAACCTGTGCACTATTTGTATTCACTTCAGTTAAAGGCACACAGGCCATGATAATGACGAAGAAAGCAATGATGGAGATACTTTACACACATTAAATGCTCTCGCAGGGCATTGAAAGAAGTTCACCTGTTCTATGTCTGAATTTTTTCTTTATTGATTTCTCGGCGTTCCCAATGCCTTAATTACTGTCTCGGGGGGTGAGATTTATGAGTGTTTGGTACATCACTTCTGCCAGCGTGCAATCGCCATCGCTTTCGTTGGTCGCGGTTTGCAGCTTTGTGATATATAAAACGGGCACACACACTGAGTGAAAAATTCTTGGTGAAAATTGTCTACTCTGTTTCTAACAAAACCATTGCAGAATTGAGCGCCTTAGGCAGGAAGCTTTCCGTTGCGGCGAAAAAAACAGGGCGGTTAAAATTCACTGTTCTGTCCCCTTAAGCAATGCGACCAAAATGCAAAGAAATTGAATTATTTCGGCAGAGTCTCATTCCCCGAGCTCTTCACAGCGGGTGTACTTACCTAATTCTGCGATCTCTCTTCCTTTGTATTCAAGGCTTTTGAGTTCTATGAGGAGCTGCTCTCCAGTCGGTATCCCTACTCATGCTACAAGCAAGTGTTTGTTGCCGAGGCCTACGTTGATGCGGACCCATACGCAACCATGACTATATTGAGGTAACTTTTCTCTTATTTGTGAGCCTGTGTGTTAGTGACTTATATTGCTTCCTTTTGTTGCTTTTTTGCCATCAACCTTTCTTGTGGCCTAGTAACACCTATTACTTGAGCGAGCAATGGTTGTTTTTGAAAAACCTGCCGAGTTTTGTTCGGCTGGTGCCTTTCATAGGCGAAAGAAAGGGGAGCCTGTGGAACTGTCTGTTCAGATTACTCTTAATGGTCGCTGCTGTGCATAGGAAATTACACTTTTCAGCTGATCTTATTCTGATGTCAGTAAAATTACAATTGCTATTGTTTGATTACAGCCACATCTGAGTTTCTTGAAAGCTGCGGTAGCTGTCTTTCTCTGAGCTCCCCTATGTCACCAGCCATTCGTGTAACTGGTGGTGTACCGTATTTACACAATTGTAAGTTGACCTAGTTTTTAAAATTTGAAAATCCGAAGTGGGGGGGATCGACTTACAACCGAAACAAAAACATCGCACTATAAGTAAAGGTGAGACAAACGAGATATCAGGCGTGCTACAGCGTGGTTGTATTTTTGCTGCGTGGCTCTGACACATCGCTCTTGGAGCTGACCTTGAGCAGCTGCTGTGTCAACGCGCAGAACTGGCATCCACCTCCCCGCGCACATGGGTGGCGGCCGATGGCGGCTATCGATAAACAGCAAACTGGCACCCCACACGTGGCTGCTGGCTGCGGTTGCTGATAAGCGGTGGCGTCCCAATAACGCAACCACGTTCTAAGGGAAGCTCAAGCGTCCAACAAGTTTTCTTTTTACTTTCAAATGCGCGCTCGGTGCTCAAGGGAGTGTTGATAGTTGATGGAAGGGCCGCTGTTTCAATCGAGGCGGCGCCCCCACTCGGAACGGCAACGTTGCCGGGGAGTGTCGGTAGCCGATGGAAGAGCCGACACCATTCATGCGTAGTTTTTATTTGGCTCTGACGCATTTGACTACTGCCGGCCGCGTTTCACAAGTTTTTAAGTAGTGCTTCGTCAGTCATCATTTGTGCTCCAGGTCCGGCAAGCGATTGGTGCTCGTTCACAGCTACATTCAAGATGGCTGCCATTTTTCACGCTGAAGAAACGAACAGCCGCACGCCGGGCCGCAAGTTTGACGTTCGCAGTGGGTGATACAGGTGCGGCAGTTGCTGCGAGGAAAATTTTCAGCTGTTCCAAGCAATGTCGTGATGTGGCTGATTGCGAAGTGCAGGATTTCGCTGGACGACAAGGTGAACGACGGGCTGAGTGACCGCAGCAGTGATCACGACGGCAGCGCTATTGAGGACGCTGGCGCAAGTGTGGACGAGTAGTCCAGTGACTAATACATTTTCGTTTTGCAATGTGCCCACGGGCACGCCCGCGCGCGGCAGTCAATAGCGGTTGGCGATAAATGGCAGCCACGTTCAACTATTCAAAGGCAAGCTTAAACAACCTCGGAAGCTTTTTTTATTTTTCGGAAATGTGATTGGGGGGGAGGGGTCAACTTACATTCGAGTCAACTTACAATCGCGTAAATACGGTATATGCTGAAGCTAAAAGTGGGGTATCACAGCAGACTGCACACTTTCACACTGACCTGCAAGCCAGAGCAGCAAATACTTTTACTCGATGTGACTTCTTCATGTTGCTTTGAACGATGCTTGTGAGCTTACTCAGTCAACAGGAATAACATTTTTGGACATCTTCGCAAAAGGCATACAGTGTTGTGATTATGTTTGTGTGCTTGTTGTCTCTTTATAGCGTCAACTTACTACACTCAAAGCATATTATTGACGAGGCGTACAATTCTCGCAAGATCATGGCCAAGGCTGTGGCTGAGCAGTTCTTTGGCTGCTTCATTGCTATGCACACCTGGTGGGTTTTAAAAAAAAATATTTATCTCTTTCATGTTTTGATTGCGTATTTCTGCCTGTTTCAGCAGCGTGTCATGTAGTAGATTGAATTCACCGCATTCATCGTAGCATATTCATATCATATCGTTTCTGGGGCTGTGGGGCCATGGCGTTGATGCAGTTTGTACCGCTCCACTGCTGTGCATATATGTATAAAAATTTCGAATGGGGTGTCATGGATGGCCGCACTGCGGTTTATACCGAGGATTGTTTCTTGCAATTATCAGGAGTGATTTATACGAAAAAGAAAGGAAGGAGCTGGAGTACAGTTCCATCATATTTTTTCTTCTTAGTATAAATTGATTGTTTCGCCCTTTGTGGATGTGCTGATGCCTCTTTGGCAGCAAAAGAATGCGAAAATGGCATTTATAGATAGAAATGTTTTTTTCCTACCACTTGATTCAAGCTCATGACATCAGTGATAAAAAAAAAAATTACTCCATGATCACTAGTTGGTAGTGAACAGCAGTGCTGCCTAGCCTCCTCCGAGACCCGCATTAAAAAATGCATTGACGTAATCGCAGTAATCGGCATTGACGTAATCGCAGAGAAGGAGGATCTTTGTGTGCTGGTGCTTGATACCTCATGTTGAATCCTTATATTGTTTGTACTGGCAATAATAATAATTGTTGTTGTAGTATAATGTGCACTCTGGGAAATTTTCCGCTGTGGTGAGTCAGTGGTTATGGTGCTCGGCTTACTGGCCTTAAAGACGCGGGTTGGATACCAGCCATGGCGGTTGCATTTTGATGGAGGCGAAATGCTAGAGGCCCCTGTACTGTGCGATGTCAGTGTTTGTTAAAGAACTGCAGGTGGTCAAAATTATCCGGAGCCCTCCACTATTGCGTCCCCATAGCCTTAGTTGTTGTGGGGCATTAGGCCCTATAAAACCAAAACCAAATTTGATATTTGATTCGCGCACTGCTTTTCATTCATTAAGTTTCTTTTTGATTTGCTTCTGTTTGAAGCGGTCGAAGTTATTGTTGCGTTTTTCAAGAAATGTCCCTTGCAGGGCCGACTCATGGTTGCCGAAAGGGATTTCAGCATACCTGGGTGGTCAGTACAACAAGAAAGCATTTGGGAACAATGAGTACAGGTTTTCAGTTCATAAGGTGAGCCAGTTTCATATAAGGCCTGAAGTAGTTGTTAGGAAATTTGTTTTCAGTGCCATTGTTATAAACTTGACCCTTCGGGGCAAGTACATTTCATGCATGGCATGCTTGTTGGCAGCAATGAGCAGGAGCTGACAAGCAGGCGTGATGAAATGAAATTGTATTTTATAGCAAAGCTCGGTATTGGGTCTGTTTCCAGGCCTGTCATGGGTGCGCTAAAAAACATCCTGAATATAGGTGTTGAGCCCATAGCCTTTAGTAGTAAAAATGGAATGACTGAGGTATATTTATTGAACATTGAATTGTAACATCAACATTGCACATAAAGGTGTTTTGTATATATCATGGGGAATAGGCTCCCCATGGTATTGTTTTTTTTTTTTTTACATTTAGCATCATCCTTTATTTCCAGTGACTCATGTGATCAGTTACGGATCATGAGACTTGTGTGACCAATAATTAATTATGTGACCCATTAAACTTCTTGCACAATACCCATGCCACATTGTGAATGCTCATTTTTTTCATTCTGTCTTTACTGTCTTGAATGGGCAACCTTTTTTTTCTGTTGCCAATTCAAGGCAGCAGTGTTTAATTGCTGGACAGGGTTTGCTGTAATATCGGATTGTATCCACACCTCCCCCCACATGACAGCAACTGAAGGAAGTGACAGCCTACGAGCAGGAAGCAGGTGGCATCATCCTGGACCCGAGCGCGTGCGACAACGTCCCGTTCCACTTTCCGGTCACCAATCTGCACACCGTGTCACCCAAGTACGCCGAGATGTTACGCGCCAAGTCTCACCTCGTGATTCGGATGCTGGAAGATCGCATCGGGAGAGAGCTGTTGCTGCAGGTACGTGTGACGGTCTTGGCGGTCTGTTAGACTCCAGTGTGTCTTGAAGTAAGGTTTGAGAATACGCTTGTGCATTGGAAAGCCACCTCTCCGAAAAACCCTTTCATGTTTCAAGGAAGCTTCAGTGGTAACACATAACCAGCGTGTTTACCTTGCACACAGATGCTTCAGCAGTGCGAGAGAAATGTTGCTCGGGGCCACCTTTATCACTTGCATTGTACGCGAACAAGGACTGTAGTAGTAAAAAGTTTTTAGCAAAAATCAATCAAAGAATCAGTAAGTTATGAAGTGAATCAAATAATGAACAAATGAATTGATTAATGAATACATTAATGAATCAATCTATACTGTTCGCCCTAGGGGGTCACTAGAGGGTGACTGACAGGCGGAATATGCAGATGAATATGGACTTGTTTTGCCTGTCATTTGCTAAGATTTTGTTGAGCGAGTTAAGTCATTTAAAGGGGCTCTGAAACACCTTCCGAAGGACAATGCATCAACTCGCTCAATCATTGCATTGGGTTGTCATGAACACCTGATCCAAGTATTACACTTCTACATGCAGCAGAAAACTCACAATCCTGTGCGAAAGTCTGCGAGTCCTTTCCGGCGACTTTTTATGCTTGCACCCTCCTCCGTCGCACTGCTTCTGAGTATACCAGTTCAGAGATGGCTATTGGTTAGATTCTTTCAGACGCCAGGCAGCTACCAAGGTCGCGGCCAATAGGTGGCGTATCTCCGGCGGGTCAGGAAGCTCCGCCCCCTGTGGTGGGGCCAGCCGAGGTGCGCCGACCTTTCAGCATGCAAAAAATAACGAGAGGAGAGGGAAAGGAGCTAAGACACTGAATTTCAAATTTTAACTGCAGATAATTTGGCTTCTACAAAACACGTCCAAAAAATTTGTGCTGGTGGATATTCGTGACGCTGACATCACAGGCAAACCGCAACTTTATTAGAGCCCCTTTCAGAGCTCCTTTCAGTGTTCCACTGTCACTTTTACTTTTCTTTTTGCTGCCTAAACCGATACATCACCTTAGAATACCACATTCTAGGTGCTCTGAGGCACTGTCAGCGCTATGAGTGGCACATGGAGCATAGTTTTTTAGCATGGCCCAGGGTTGTCAGTAAGCCTACAGCGTGTGCTTGTGCTATGCAACTGCTTACCTTGCAGGTGTTCAACAAGCTTCTCTCCCTGGCCAGTTCAGCAGCACAGCAAAAGGTCACCTCCAACATGTGGCACAACATGCTCCTTTCCACCAACAGTGTGAGTGCAGTTTTGGCACTACCGAGTTCTAGCACCGTCATGCAGTAAAAAGGCTAACTAAGTTACGACCAAATGGCAGCTAAGTAAGTATGACAACAATAGCAACGGCAGGATTTTACCATATTTGGTCGCCCGGCTGTCCAGCTATGCTAAAACTCTGCTTGTGCAGCTTTCCACTCTGTGCGAGGCCAGTGATGGTGATCATGCTGTCTTTGTGGAGAAGTGCGGTGTTAAGGTGTGTTTGAACATGAAGCAGTCGCGCTGGTAGAAAGGCATTTGAGAAGAATGGACTTTCCTTGAGTTTGTTAGATGTCAAAGGCCCACTACTTCGTGCTCTTTACTGGCACAAAATAAGGAACAGTCATTCTGTACAACCTTGGTTAAAATGCACTCTTATCCATTTAATGCAGGAGTTTTTCAGATTGGGTGCAGCTGAATGGACGGGTTCCTCGGAGTGCTTTTGGGATTTCCCAAGCACCTAAATCTGTGCATGCCTCAACTCTCACCTCTGCTGTGCTTCACCTGCTTTGTTTTGGGATTAATCTTAGCACTGTAATTACTGTGATGACAGGCTGTTTCACTGCACATCCAGGCATTGTTTGATTTTGGACACTTTCGTAGGGGCCGTGCATCTGTGTGCTATTATTTTGTGCGCATATTAGGCCTGAAGGGACAGAGAACAAGACACAAAGTGCTCCTCAGGTCCTTTTGAAAACCATTATGGTTACTATAGTTGAGGGCCCCTTGCTTAGTATTGCATTGAGTATGTTGTTTCTGGATCTATTTGTGTGTTTCATGTATTTGTTGTCTTTGCAGTTCCAGAAAGCCATCTTTATAGTCACCGGAAAAGACATCAAAACCTTCCTGGAGCAGTGGGTGTATCCTTTTACCTCATTGTGTCCTAGTAGCTTGGAGTTCCTGCCCACGGCTCATTTCTTTTTTATTGGTCCATCTCGTTAGCCGAGTCAGATGTCTGAATCAGTGGATTCTATCACTCGTTGCTCTTGCAGTAGCTGATGAGAAATGTTTTTGCATACTATAAGGTAATTAATCATCTGGTTTCGTTAACTATCATTGTGCACTTGCCATCTAGCACTGACTGGCAATGGCTTTCGGTTCTACAGAGCCTGCATACTAAGCGTTTTAACAGCTCTTATTGCTGCAAGGGTCTGGGGGAATATGTTTAGGTGCTACAAAAATACTGCAGCTTTTTTTGCTTTATTTAAGTTATTATTTCACATCGAGAAGGTTTTTATTCACCTAGCTGAAGTAACAAACTTTTTGAACATACAGTGCTGCTTTCTTAGCTCGGTGGATGCATGCAGAGTACGACCGTGTGGTGGTTTGTTTTGCCTTGACCCGCCACTTGTGAGCACAGACGGCAAGGAGGGCACGCCAAGTTCAACGGCACGTTTGTCTTCAACCGGAAACGCAATACGGTGGAGCTCGAGATCAAGCAGACAGACACACAATCTCTCGGCATCAAGAAATATGTGGTAGGTAGCGATTGTGGTTGTAGCCTCGGTATATTTAATATTATTACGGCATGTTGCTTTGTGCAGTTTTCATACTTACGATATGTAATTTTATCCTGTTGCTCGTTTCGTTTTCTTTCTTTTTTTTGCCTTCAACATGTAATCAGGAAGCTCTTACAAAGTATGTAAGCTTGCAGAGCTTCATGTTTTTAATTCGTGTATATTGGTTGTCCCATAGGCTACTCAGTCGAAGCTCGTGGTTGAGCATTGTGTTAATCTGCTGCCATGACATTGTGATCTAGCTGTTAAAAAAGAAAAATAGACTAGAGGACTCACTAAAACTCCAGCAGTTTTTACAGAACTTTTGAATGCAGTCTTGGGAATCCACCCAAGGGAGTATTGATGTCTTAATTTTTTTTTCTTTTCTGATCTTTCAGGGTCCCCTGACCGTCACCATACAGGAACTGGATGGAACTTTCAAGCACAATCTGCAGATTGAGGAGAACGCCACCAAGCATGACATCACTTGCCACTCGAAGAGCAGGAGGTGAGTGCGTTTGCTTTGGTAAACTCGAGCGTACGGTGACACAACTGTTCTTGCATTATATTTTCACAAATTGAGGCCTCTTGCACATCAGTGTTGTATACTAGCCAGCTAAGAGAACAAATCATTTTCCTCCTTTATCCTCCTGCTTCTTTTTTCATCTACTTCTCCAAACATAATTGTCGATACTCTTTTCACCCAAGGAACATGAACTAATATATACTACGTGCTTCCTGAAAAATTTGTGAGGAGGTGAATTCTGATTCGTGGTGTGCATGAAGCAGTGTGTTGGATTTGCAGAGCGCCGTACATTTTTCTTCTTCTTTCTCCTTCCTATTTGTCTGCAACAGGAACAAGAAAAAGAAAATCCCCCTGTGCACTGGCGAAGAAGTGGACATGGACCTTAGTGCCATGGAGTAAGTCGTCTTGTGATTTCAGCTACCTTTGCGTGTACAGTGCTTGATTTTGCTTCTAGATGCCCATGCACATATAAGGGATGGTCAACTTGCATGCCTCTGTGCTGTTTATGTGTGATCAGTGTTTCACTTGACATTGCAGTAAAGTGTGTTTCTAAAAGTCTTTGTCTGGCTGCAGATGTGTAGAGACAAAAGTTAGGGCGCTTGGCTACTGAGCCGGAGAGGCGAGGTTCAACCCCAGCCACGGCGGCCGCATTTTCATGGAGGCGCAATGCAATAAATGCCATGCCTATGTGCTGTCAGCGCACGTTAAAGCACCTAAAGTGGTCTAAATTATTCCGGAGTTTTTCACTATGGTTTCCCAATGCCTCATGTGCAGCTCTGGGACGTCAAATTCCACATACCATGCCATGCCATGCCAATTTTCATAGCAGTAAATGCATTTTTCGGTGCCAGAAAAATGCTAAAATATCAGGAAAGAGACATGGAATTGATTTTTTACTGGGAACAAGAATTGGACACAGGTCTCCTTTGTCTTCCGTTAAAGAAATTCCTGTTACTCGAATTCTAATGACTCCCATTGACAGAATGCCGGAGTTGTGGCACTCGTTCTCTCATTTCTACTCCTGCTCCAACCCTTATGACAAGACTAGGGAGTCAGACGTTACGATGTGTCATTGCCAACTTACCGCATCCTTCATGCAGTGCTGACTCTCCGGTGCTGTGGATACGGATAGACCCCGACATGCTGCTTCTGAGGCAGGTGGTGTTCCTCCAGCCCGACTACCAGTGGCAGTACCAGCTGCGCTATGAGCGGGATGTCACATCTCAAATCGAGGTCAGTGTTTAGTCATTTGGCGGAAAGACAAGCCTGTTCGTAAAAATGTTAGGGGCGGCATAATTAGGAGGCACTGTCTCCACTTTGCCAACTCCTGTTTGTTTTGCTCGCTGGAATATTGCAGCAAGGGGTGGTTGCAGTATTGTTTGGTCAGGTTCAGTTTTCTTTGAAAAGTATTTTGCCGAGGCAGTTCCTGGCAGTCTACCTCTGGTGCTGGTATAAGGGAAGGTTCAAACTCTTTCCTTTAGTTAAATTTACCCAGCAGCTCAACACTGTGTGCCCTCCTGAGTGCAACAGTTATTCAAGGGTCTGCCCCGTCGTTGTGTTGATACTGCGTCCAAGTCATTACATCCAGCTTCGGTCTCTTGATTTCCTTTGCTTCCTTAATGGAGGAAAGGCAGGTAAACGCACAACCAGTTTTCAAGGCCTTTCGATGTTCACAAGTTGTAATTATAAGAAGCGTCACTGGAGTGATTTTCATAGCTGTGGTATCTTGAACAAACTGGTGGCAGAGGTAAGTGTGATGGGTTGCTTGCTGAGAGCTCTGTTTGTCCTGATCCTGATGCTCTGGCACAGGCAACACCTTGCAGCGTTCTTGCATGATGACAAGACTTTGCTTGTCATTGGCCCCCCCCTGGAAATCGAGGCCATGCCAGTTCCGGGATTAGCTGTACAACTTAAACAGATCACTTCTAGTCCTTCCCATTATTTGCCCAGAAGTCGAGTTATGTGTGCACATTTATGATTCAAGTATGTTGCGTGGAACGTTCATCACTGGACTTCTTTGGCCACTTTTCTTTATGTGTAGTAATTTGTGTTTCAGATCCAAGTGCCAGCATCCTTACTCCGTGCTTAATTGCAATCTTTGAGTGCCATAATTAGATCCTATTTTATGAAGCGTTTGACGAGTGCTGTCCTCGGTACCAGGAAAGTGAAAACTGATTTGTTCTGCATTGCTCTAACTAGGCAATCGAAGCCCTGTCCAAGTTTCCCACACCGCCGACTCGACTTGCACTGACGGACACCATCGAGAACGAGCACTGCTTCTACAGGGTCCGGTGTGCTGCCGCATTCTGCCTCCGCCAGGTGCGCCTCTGCGTTCATTTCTGTTTTTGTTTGCTTGCCTGGCAAGTGCATGAGGTATTCCATACATGCCAAACTAACAGCTAAAGTTGTATCTGTCATGCTGAAGTTGCATCTGTTGCATTGTGCAATAGCTGCACTTTCCTGCTGCCAAGAACAGCCTCACTCGTTCTGTCTCAGGCTGAGGCTGTGAATAACGCAGAACAATTTCTGCGTTCGTAGGCAACACGAGCGCGCTCCAGTTTAGGGTGTACCACTGTATGTGAGCTGCCTTTCACGAAGAAGCCATAGATGTTATTGTGGCTTACGTATTTACCGCGAGCGTGGCAACCTCCCATTGCTCCCGAGTGTGGTGAGCTCCCATTGTGCAATGCTGCCATTGCGCCAACCGACAGATTCTTTCCCTTCCTCTGCGCCTCAGGGAGGAGAAAGGGGCCTGCGAACAAAGAACAAATCAGTTGGTACGAAGACTTCATGTCGCACGCTTCCCTGAGTCTACTCTCGGCACACGTGCCATCATAAGGAAGTGCACAAGTAACATTGGAAGTGGTGAAGAGTCCTACTGTAAGGCAAAAAGAAATATTGATGTGGCATTTTATTCTGTAAAAGTTGTATTGGTATGGGAATGTGCAGTACGTACTTTTAAGTGATTACCGAAATATCAACATACATGGCAATTTCCGGCTCAGTGATATTTAGGCGGGCATTCCGTAAGTGGAAAGCTAAATCTGTGTTCTGTAATGATTGAGGTTTGAGTCGCTTCGTGGGGAATCCTTGTGAACTAGTTTTTGATGAATCAAGCTTGCACTGAATGCAATTTGTGACTGACACGTAAGTGGCCAGCAGTCCCGTGAAGATAAAAGCACGCTTTAGAAATGTGCTTGTCATATCTTGTACAAGAGATGAAATCGTCTTTTCGTCAGTCTCGGTGGCTGGTAGTTTTCTCTTGGTGTAGTAACAGCTGACCATGTTTCAGGGAAGGCTTTTTGCTAAAGGGGGTGCCTCAAACCACAAAAAAAAAATATTCATTCATCTGCGTTTTAAGTTTTGTGGCCTCATTAAAATGCAGTCACATTGTTTTTGATGAAGCTAAATTTTTATGGTTTTCTTATTTAAGTGATCAAAACTGCTTTGGGGAGTTGAAAGCTTGGCTTTGGGTCGCTGAAATTCACCTTTGGTGCTTCTGCCATGGTTTTGCATCAGGCTTTTTTTTCCCTTAAAAGGCACTGAGGCCAAGAACAGCCAGTTTTTATTCTTTGTGAAAATTGACTCTCCGGTTCTTTCCGGTTATGTCGACATTTGTCTCAGAGCAAGAGATGCATTCATAGCCGAGAAAATTCAGTTTAAAAATCTTTCCCACACTCGATTAAAACTCGTGATGTCAACACCAAAAAGGGCGTAAAAGGACAGCTTAGTCCATTTTTACTCCTCTGTGTTTTAGAGTGTATAAGCTGGCTTTGTCGGCCGTGTAGTGATTTTGAAGAGCTGGCTTTGTTGGCCGTGTCGTGATGAACGGCGGGTTGTGACGTCGTCGTGAGCCTTGCATCCTCATTTGGCAGGTGGCCAACCACATGGTGTCAACATGGGCAGGGCCGCCAGCGATGATGACCATCTTCAGGAAGATGTTTGGCTCGCACTCGTGTCCGCACATCATCAGGCAGAACAACTTCTCCAACTTCCAGCATTACTTCCTGCAAAAGGTACGGTGATGAAACTTGCTGCTATGCAGTAATTTTTGTACATTTTTTTTTCTTCGCTCCTTTCACTTGACTCTTCAAATTAGAAAAAAAAAATATGTTTTCGATGCTTAGCAGTCGTAAGAGCAGTGATAGCCTTGCGCGTTTGATGCCACGGTATTGGTAATAGCCGGTATGGTAAGCGTAAGTCGACATCCTACTGCCATTGTAAACCTCAAGTTTTCTCTATTGTCCTTCTTTCTTTTTAACGGTGGCATGCATTTCATCCCAGGCTGTCCCAGTGGCCATGGCAGGCCTAAGAACTATCCATGGCATCTGTCCGCCCGAGGTCATGAAGTTTCTTTTTGATCTCTTCAAGTACAACGAGAATAGCAAGAATAAGGTCAGTGAATTGGGGCCAGAAGTGTTTGATTCAAGTACCAAATATTTTACTTAGTGCTCAATGAATGGCATGACTGAAGTTTACCTTAATCACACTTAACATGTGTGCATTGCAACATTTAATGTACCGTAAGATCTCGCGTATTATGCCAACCTGAATATAATGCAAGGGCTTGGCCTGTAACAGAAAATAAGGAAACATAAATTGTAATCCATGCGTAATGTGATGAAAAAAACATTGATTTCGCAGAAAATTACTTTTTGCTTTGTGCTGCGTGTTTATTCAGTGTCACTGGTTTTCCTTTCCTGTGAAACAAATCTTTCTCGGTTACTTCTCTTAGAGGTTGGCATCTTCTGAGCCATCCATAAAACTGGAAATTTTATGCAGAGTTGAAGACTGTTTGATCCCTGTTTCACATGAGGCCCTGATTTTAAGCACTGAAATCTTAGGAACAATGCATGTATTGTGTGCAGGCGTTTTTATGGTGTATTGAGTTAACACAGAGCAAGCATGATGGTTAGAATTGAAGCTATTTTTATTTAATCACAGACAGCAAAGTTTTCCAACAAGCTCTTTAGTTCCTAGTTCAAGGGTAATTAGTTCTAACAGTCATGGTGTACGGCACTACTGAGAGTAACTGTACAAGCATGCAGTTGAAGAATATGTGCCGGTTATGTTAATACACAGACGGAGCAGATGGGAGTCTGCGCCTTTAACGGGGTGAAAAATAGCATGTGGTCATTTTTGTTTGCGTGTATTTTTGTGTATAAAGAGAGCTTCAGTGGTCTTCTGATAAAGCATGTTGACACCTGGTATTACATAATTTATTCCTCAAGTGTATAGTGTTGGGCTCATGGGTTTGTCACCTCAGGATCTGCAGCGATACGAACTCATCGTTAAGAAAAAAGGAAAAAAGAGAAATGGTGCAGTGCCAGGGCCAAAGGATAGCTGGTGCCATTTGTGTAGATTTGTATAATTTAACAAGTTTATTTCACGCTTTGTCCTTCTTCTTCGTCATTTTTTTCTTCATCGTTATTTGCGCAGTTTCACTGGCTGTAAGCTGTTATCAGCTTATTATTTTCGTTGTTCATTGTTGGCATGCTTAATAGGAAAAATATTCCTACTGCTTATCTTTTCATCTTTACGGGATTGAAGTTCAGTCATCCGCTATTTATTCCAGCCTCAGCAGCTTTGTTAAGGTTGGTGATTTTTCTTTTGTGTATGCCAGTTTTCGGACAACTACTACCGGACTGCCCTCATTGAAGCCCTTGGTGAAACAGTCACACCAGTTGTGTCTGTTTTGGCACAAGGAGGGTATGTTGGACTCTTCGGTTTCCTTTTGGTTGAAAGTTCTTTGAATGGAGGAAATTTTAGAAGTGATGTTCAAGGAGCGCAGCTTTTAACAGCTTACCTTTTTGCTTGCAGCCAGCCGATCACTGTTGAGTCCTTGTCATCAGACACTAAGCTCATCCTGGAGGAAATCACCCGTTGTCTCAACCTGGAGAAGCTTCTGCCTTGCTATAAGTACACCATAACTGTCGGGTGAGTTCACTTTGTCAAAAAAAGGGGGGGGGGGGTTATCTTTAAAGCGTGTAGGCAATGCATGCCGTGGCATGTCAGAACGATCCAGACTCACAGTCAAGTACTCAAATGTTTTGCTTTTCATGTGGTGCATTTTATATGCCATACAGCTAGCTTACAAGTAGGGGATTGGACTTTTCGGTTTTTATCTTTCTAAAATTTCTCAGCGGACTTTTTTCGGTGTTTATTTCAGAATGCTGCTTCTGTTTTGTTTTTTTTCAGCGAATATTAATTTCTACATACGAATTTTCGGCTTTTACCGCTGAAATATATGATGTCCCTGTGCGATCAAGGGTGACGTACAGTTTACATTAAGATTTTTTTTAAACTAGCCGCTCATGTATCAGTATGTACCACAAGAATGGCCGTCTTAAATTTAGGTGCACTAAAGAAGAATCTGAACTCGTCTTTTTACCGCGGGAACTGTATCTACACGTTCCGGGCATTCTTAGAAGCTTCGAATTATGGTCCTGAGCGGCCGATTGCTCTAATTAAATCAGATTAAATGTCTCGGCTCCCGCCTTTTTTTTTTTTTAACTCGACGCGGTGGTAGGAGGAGTCAACCAACGCGTCAGCCAGTCCCGTGGCGGCTTGCCGCTCTGCCATCGGCGAAGTGATACGTAAATCAAGGAGTCCATGTGTATTTTTATTTCCGTGGGCCTA
Source organism: Amblyomma americanum (assembly GCF_052857255.1). Lineage (NCBI taxonomy): Eukaryota > Metazoa > Arthropoda > Arachnida > Ixodida > Ixodidae > Amblyomma > Amblyomma americanum. Next base: position 25,153,423 of record NC_135506.1, on the reverse strand, counting down.
ATTTGCAGCAATATTGTCTGTGACTGAAACTGTTTATTCACAGAAAACTAAAAAACAAAATAAAAGCCGCCACTGGACTGGCTGAAAGGCACTCCACGCGTTGGGTGACTCCGCCTACCTACCGCATTGAGTTAAAAAAAAAAGGCAGGAGCTGGGATGTTTAATGCGATTTAATTATGACAATCGGCCGCACAGGACAATAATTCGCAGTTTCTAAGAATTCTTGGAACGTGTAGATCGAGTTGCCTTAATAAAAAAGACGAGTTCAGATTCCTCTTTAGTGCACCGATAAGAGCTGTATTTGTGGAAGAAAGTCGTACAGTTGTAACAAAAAGCGAAAATGCCAAAGTTAAATGTTCGGGCCGTGAGACAAAAATGTAAGTAGAAGTTTAGTTCTAAAAACTTGACTGTCACATTCGTGTTGCACTCTGCACTTAATGAGAGGATTGCATACCCATTGCTTCAAGTGCAGAGGCAGCGATAGAACTGCTGCTGCTGTCGCGGAAGCCAGAACACGATACCTTCGAGCCATTTATGCGTGGTTTCGCATTGGCGGTTGCTTGTTACAGTTCCAAAAGTTTTCAATATACTTACTTGCATTGGGAAAACCTACTTAACGAAGCGACGGTCCCAAGTCAGTGATTAGCGAACAAATGGCACTACGCTAACCGTTAGCGCTTAGCTAAATGGTTAAGCCTTCGCATCTGCAGTGAAGTGTCTGAGTCTGTGGATCAAAGCTCATAACTCACAGCCACCGTACTAAGTTCCTGAGATACCTTTGTTTGACGGCGCTCCTGGTTCCAGCACATTCTTGATTTTCTGCTGTGACCTACCGTAACTGGCACTGAATAGCCAGTTAGATGTGAAATGCATGCGAGAAATACTGACCTCTTTCGGTTAAAACCGAATTTCAAAAAATGGATTCGGCGTAAAGTCCAACCTCCTTACAAGCTGCAGCAGCATGCTTTAATTTATAGTGCTGCTGAAGTGCCTGGGACACAGATTCTTGTGGTTGTGGAAACTTTGGAGTCTTTTACCAAAAGATGTGTGCAGGATAGGGTGGTAAAATTCGCAGTAAGGCACTGGAGTGGTATTGAAGAAGAACGGTATGACGATGGTTGCTGTGCTTTGTTCGCCCCTTCTGTAACTTTTAGATCACTGTTCTTCCTGGCATTGGTTTTCCTCTATTACTGCCTGACACTGCTGTGAGGGCTCTGTGTGGCTTCCTTTTCTGTGTCCATGCCAGGTGCCTGAAGGCCATTCGCAAGCTGCAGAAAATGGGCCACCTTCCCAACATATCTGCCCTGTTCCGCGAGTATGCCCAGTATGGACTCTTCCTCGATGTCCGCCTGGCTGCCCTCGAGGCACTGGTTGACTACACGACAGGTCAGTATGTCTTGTGTTTTCAAACCAGCCCACCAGTCATCTCAGGCCATGTGGTAATGTGTGTGTGTGTGTGGTAAATCAGAAGGAACCACTGAGAATACTTTTCTACTGTTGGATACAACCTAAGTCTGCAGTGAAGCTCCGCCCACTTTCAAGACCACTGCACAGAAATCCTCCACAACAAAAAAGTAATCTGTTGAAATTTTTCTTGTTACCTAAACAAAAAGCTAATCGCAAGAAAATATTATGAAGTGTAGAATTTTGATATCTGGCTTGTTTAATAAAGTCGGACATTAAAAAGATATTCAGGCATTAAAGTCAGACATTAAAAAGAAAGAAAAAAAAGACATTAAATTCTTCCGTGTGGAAGCCGAAACGTCAAGAACGAACTTTTTTTCACTGGTCGGCGTCTCTTATTTTTTCAAATTCATTACTCGCTTAGGTAGTGTGAATTCACGGCCGAACTGCCGCTTATTGTCATCATCTGTGTACGGGCTGTTGAACTCATCTGAGCGACTGCACAGTGTCCTGCTGGTCTGTTGTTTGCATTTCATTTTTGTATACTCTGGCTTAATTGTTATTATTTTTTTTTTCAGTTGATGGAAATGCGGATGACCTCAGTTTTCTACTGGACATTGTTGAAAATGATCCAGTGCCACGTGTTAGGTGAGTGTGGTTCTGCTCTGGCAAGCTCTCAGCGACGCTGATGCAGTCATGGATTAGGAAGATGCTGTAGCAGCAACATGCGAAATTTCTAGCTGGCTAGGCGGGTTTGTTTCGTTTAGTATTTTTGTTGCATTACTTTTTTTGTTTCTTTTTCTTATCATTGCCTACTGCTTGGCCAACATCATCATGGTTGCGCAGGTTGGCTCTACTGCTGATGCTGACTCAGAACCCCCCATTCTCTCGGCGCGACGACAGCCCCTTCAACACCGAGGAGCTTGCCGAGAGGCTCTGGAAACTGATGAGGTGAACCAGCTTCGGGTGTCTTTGCCTCTTGCCTCGTGTCTTTCATTTCCTTGTCACCGCAAGGAGCGCTTTTCCTTTTTAACGGAAACCGAGAACAACTTTATTCAGTTTTTGTTCTTAGTAAAAATTGATTGCATGGCTCTTTCGGGCTTCGTTATCGTTTGTTGACCAGCAATCGAGAAAAACCGACCGCCACATTGCCGATGTCGTGATCGCAGTGAGCTGTGGCCATACGGCCATATAAATCTTGTCAGCCGCAACCAAATCTGCGTGAATGCATTTTCCATGCTTCTGCATGTGGATTTAGTTCATTTTGGGTGCTAGAAAATTTCTTATGATGCAAATATTTTTCGCGACCCCGTGAGATTCGTATCATCGACATTTTACTTAGTGGAATCATGTTAATTCAAGCTCGCTTAATTCAAAATGCCAATTTATGCAAACAGATACCTTGGTCCCATCAGCATCAAGTGTATTAAAAAGGTTCCTGTTAGTTGAAACTTCGCTTAATTTGAGCAAGTTTTCAATTCCCGCTGAAGTTAAGATCAGAGAATTGACCAATAAGCCCGTGTGTTGATTTAATTGCAGCTCTGGACTCTCGCATGACTCGCGTCTGCGCTGCGCTGTGGTCGACCTGTACTACGTCCTGTATGGAAAGAGTCGGCCATCATGTCTGCCTGGTCCCGATGCCAACCGTTCATCGGTACGTGAGCTTTTAATGTCGAAGTCCGCTACATGCAAATGTGTTTTGCATGTGGAACGATTGAGGGGGCTGTTTTGCCCCGCCCACTTACAGTGTGGCCCTCGTGACATTGGATTGCTCGCTGCTTCCCAAGGTGGAAGAACACCCGATGCTGCTTTAAAAAATCAAGTCACCAGTTCTGTGCGCCGTTTCTATTGTCAACAGCTCCACTCATTCTTAAACAATGGCATGCAAAAAATGGTGCATCAGCGGCAAGTCCATAACCATTGGTAGGGACTGTGTCAAAAAAAGTGTTTTCCTGGTCAAAAATGGCATTCCAAGCTTAAATTTGGATGCAACACTTTTGGTTATTTCGATTACTGAATAAAAAACCGAGCAGCCCAGGGAAAAAAAAACTATTGCATTCTCATCTATCCACAGAGCATTATGGTGTGCATTCTCAATCACTCTGACAGTGATTACCTTACAGCTAACTTACTCGTATTAAGTGCTCCATGGCAGTTAATATTTGCGAGAAGACCAAACAGAATACATGTGGATGTCATGCTTCTTTGTCCTTAAACATTTATCGTTTTCGGAGGATAAGAAATTGTCACACCAGCAAAAATATTTATTTGTTTTAGTTGACCAGCATGAAAGCTATAGTAGGATACAACTTAAAAAAACAGCAGTTGTTAACACTGGGCCACGATCTGCGGTGTACTGTATTACTCCGCTAGCCAGTCCCAAAAGTAAACTAAATAAGCTTTTTAATGTTTTACTTTATTAAACAAGCCAGGTATAAACATTCTTGAGCTTTCAACTTTTTTCTCGTGATTAGCTTCTTGTTTAGGTGACAAGAGAAGTTTTGACAGCGGACTATGTTTTTGTCGAGGAGGAATTGTGTGTTGGTCCTAAATGTTGGCGGAGCTTCATTGCAGACTTAAGTTGTATGCGACGATATCAACTTCATATTGGCACTGCCTGTACAAAGCGAAAGTACAAAAGAAAAATGGGACATGGATGGATTAATAGAGTGTTGATGGGGTAGAAGCCAAGTAAGGTCTGCATGTATCCTCACAAGTGGATTTTTGAGCCGGGCCGCGGGCCTATTCAAGGAACATGGATGATTTGGTTAGGAGCTAAAGTGTAGCATGAGGTGCTTCTCCTTCTCGCAGTTGTCGATGGTGCTTAACCTAAAAGAAAAGAAGGCCAAGTTCCAAGCACCTGCAGTTCCTGAGGATGACTTCTTTTCGGTGAGCAGCAACATTTTGTTTTCTTGTGTATACTGTGCACCACTGCAAACTCCAGCCTCGCCAGCCAGCGTCATTAATTCCACAATATGGAGCTGAGACTTTTAATCACGTTTTCTTTCTATCTCTGTGTGCCCTTTTTAGTGAGTGAGCGAGGGAGGGAAAGATAGAGAGGGATGGCGGTCATGGAAAAGTGTCTCATTTAAAAAAAACTAATTATCGTTGTCAGTTGTCCTGTTTTTCTATTTTTACAATAAAAATATTCTTTGCAAGCTTGACCACCATCCCATAGAAATCTGCACAGCAGACGTTGTTTCAGAGTTCTTTAAATTTCACTCTTTGGCATTGGCTTCCACTGGCCTCCTTCGGTGCTGGCTGGGTGACCTTAGAATATATCAGGAAATAATTGCTAGAACGCGTTTCATTTATTTAGAGCGCGCACAAATTTCTAATGCTCATATGTGCTTTAAAAGCGGCAGACAGATCATGGAGATTTCGTCTGCTGCGGGTCTTTCTTCCTCCGTGCTGCTTTGTGCCGGCTGGCTTTGCTGGTTGGAAAGACTAGCTGAAGTTCGCTTTTAGTTATTTTTTTTTTCAAGTTCATAAACATCTTTGGCAATGCCTCTCTATGGTTAGCCGAAAGGGTCGACTCGGGATAATCAATCTGGATATGCGTGAAAAAAAAAGTTATGCTGGCCGCCGTCGAGTGACTTGGTGGCGCTGGCTGACACTCCGGAACGGGCGGGTGGAGGCGAATCGCGCTTACGGTGGATCCAGCTGTCGCCAACGCATTTTGTGGTCGCCGAGTGCCGGCTACGGCATTTTACGATTGCAGCGGTCGATCGGCGCGGCTGATAAGTGTGGAGTCTGCTTTTCCTGCTGTTTGTAAACTCGTCCCACTTGCTGCGACACCGGCGCAGTTTTGAGCGCCTAGGCCTCGTTTCGGCCGGAGTAGGGCTGTGAACGTCGCCTCGGCGAAGCCGAGTGGATTGTAACTGGCCATCCCCATGCGCCGGCTGCGCTGCGGTCGCGCTGCGCGAAGCAAACAGCTACGGTTTACTGCCGTCGGCACCGTTCTCGTGCGCAGTTGGATGCCTTCAGTCTCTTCGCCCAACACGGGCGGCCGCGAGGCGCACTTCGGATTTAAACCTCGGTGCAGGCTCCGTGGCGAGTGCCGTGAGTGAGTGCGTGTGGTGTGGTTAGTGCCGCAGGCGCTGCGCGCAGTAGCGTCGCGCAGACGTCGGCGCCCGACCGTTCGATTGGCCCTCTGCGCCCGATTCGGGGCGTTCTCTCATTCACCGGTGCGTCGCCGCGCGGTTCGCCGTCGCAATGAGCGCTCCGGGCCGCCGCCAGCAACCGCAGCCGCGTCGAAAGACGCTCTCCTTCCAGGAGAAGATCGCAGTCATCAACGCCGTGTCGAGCGGCAAGGAACGGAAGAAAGACGTGGCGGCGCGCTTCGGCGTCCGTCCCAGCACGCTCTCGACGATCCTTAAGCACAAGGAGCGCATCTTCACGGCGGTCAGCTCGGGCGCGAACGGGGCGCGCAAGAAGATGCGCGCCTCCAACTACATGGACGTCGAGAAGGCCGTGCTCCGCTGGATCCTGGACATGCGCACGCGCAACGTGCCCCTGACCGGCACCATGCTGCAGGAGAAGGCGCGCGACATCGCCTGCCGGCTCGGCTGCGGCGACTTCAAGGCGAGCCCCGGCTGGCTGACGCGCTTCAAGAACCGCCACGCCAGCCTGGCCGGCCTGCGTCGCGGCGAGTGGCTGCCGCTGCCCGACCTCAACGGGGTGCCCCTCGAGGACGTCGAAGACGTCAGGGACGCCCTGAGGGAGTACCGGGCCCGCGACGTGTACGCCGCCCAGGAGATGGCGCTCTTCTACCGCATGCTGCCGCACGAGACCCGGGCCCTCAAGGAGGACCCCTGCGCCGGCGGCTCGCGGAGCGGCCAGCGCCTGACCGTGTTCCTCTGCTCCAACATGGACGGGAGCGACAAGCGGGTGCCGCTAGTCATCGGCCGGAGCGACAGGCCCAGGTGCTTCCAGGGCTCCAAGTGCGTTCCCATCAAGTACGTGTCGCACCCGAAGGCGTGGATGACGCCGCTCGTGTTCTGCAACTGGTTGTGCGACTTCAACGCCCACATGGCGGAACAGAGCCGTTCGGTGTGCCTCTTGGTGAGCCGTTGTGCGGCCCACGTCACTGGCGACCTCGCCCTGTCCAATGTGAGGCTGTGCTACGTCAGCGCCGAAGGTCATTCCTCCCTGCCCTGTCCACTGAACTTGGGTGTCCTGTACAGGGTGAAGTGCGCCTACAGGCAGAGCCAGATTGAGAGGTTCTTGCTGAACATTCGGCACGGCAAAGACATGAACGTCGACCTGTTTGAGGCGTTGCAGATGCTTGTGGAGGCATGGAAATCTGTGAAGCCCGCAATTATAACGGCTTGCTTCCGCAAGGCTGGGGTTGACGTGAAAGTGGACATCTCCCTGCTTTCTGGGGAGAGTGAAGTCGACAACGTGGTGGCCCTCCCCTCTGCCATGGCAAAGTCGTGGCAGCTTCTTTGTATTAGTAGGTTTGTGCCGGGAGACGTCACCCTCTGTGACTTCTTGTACAGTGACTCTTGGGCTGTTACGACGGAGGAAGAAAATGATGAGGTTATTCTCGGTAGCGTCCAGGATGACTTCTTGTGCGAGGACCAGGAGAACTGCGACACAGCAGTGCTGCCAATTCCAACTTCAAGAGATGTTCTCGAGGCCATTAGTGTGTTGCGGACCTTTGCCGGTTCCCGGGAAGACCTTGATGTGGCCTTTGAAGCAATCGACTTGTATGAAAGCTGCGTCAGAGCAGTGCTTTGGAAGCAGACAAAAGCAGCGGTAATGGTGTTTATTTGATGCTGCTGTTTTTGTGGTTTTTGCCTTATCATAGGAGTTTCTCATTTTGTTATTTGCCTCATTCTTTATTTGAGAGAAGTTGTTCCTTGAAATTTGAAATAGAGGATGCTCTGATGATCTCTCTTGCCTGAGGGAAATATGGTTCAGGGGTGTATGATTTGTTATTGGTTATTCAGGAACTTCTGCTTCTATGTGGCTCTGAAGTAATAGCTAAGTGATTCATTTTATTTTTTGCAGTGTCAGTCATAGTTGCTTACTGTACACATTATGCTATTTTTATTGCAGATGTTTAGTTAGCCTTAGAAAGGAAACCCATGAGAGATTCGTTGTGAGGCGATGGCTGCTACTGGCCTACTGCCGTATCATGCACAAGTTGTGTTCTCTGCATTTCACAAATACTGGTTTTTGAGTGGAAAGAGTGTTGCGGTGATGTCCTTGGCTGCTATCACAATCAGGGACGATACCAGTAGAGCACTTCTGCTATGCATGCAGTTCTGAGGAAACGTTCAGGCATTGATGGATTTTTATGGGTCAGAATTGTGCGCATGCTGCTAGGCGTGCATAAGGATGGTATTTGGTGGCGTACTTATTTAGCTGCTAGAATTTCTTGCTTCTTTCTACACTAGAGTTGCAGATGACGTTGCCACACTAGGCACTGTGGTTTGTGTCAGTGGCTAGATATAGTACAGGGCCAGACATCAGTATCGAACTGTCAAAGCCAGCAAAAGGAAAAATCTGCCCGTGGGCCACAAATTTCTACATCTCTTCAGCAAAAAGAGCTTGTTGGATGTGTGTGGTTTTCCATTACCATTCCGTCTCTTTCGTTGTGCCTCTCTATTTGCATTACTTGCTGCACTAAGCTTTTCTCTGTTGCTTGTTTTATTTAGATGAAGCTGGACCAAGGCAGCATGGTGTCTGGCGTCGAACTGCTCGCTGAAGCTGCACTCACCGCGACGGAGCGGCTTGACACACAGGTCATTCTCTTGCAAGAGCCCGAGACCATCAAGGCAGAGGTGTTTATTTATATTTTCTAACAAAATACTGCAGCCCAAGAGCCAAGCAAAGTTGGCAAACGAGTGTCGAGCCCGGATATATCGAATTATTGATTATATCGAACGGTCAGAACAGCCCCTCGAAAATTCCACGCTAAAGCACAGAACTACAGTTCGCGTTTATCGAACTCGCGTTTAGTGGAAAATTCGATATATCGAACGCCTCGCCGCGCCGCGCCCCTGCAAGGGGCGCTTCTCCTAATGGCGCTCTTCGATCACTCTCCGTTCGCGGAGACGCGGCCTTGGGCGCCTGCTAGCAGCAATAATGCTGTGAAACCGCGTGACGAAGTAAACGTGAGGTGTGTGCGCCGGTGGCCTTTAGCCTTCCGTATGGATTTTCCACGCCACATCGCCGTCGTGCGGTGAAGCCAGCCTAACTAAAGACAATTGGCGGCCCGCGCCTGCCGTGCTTCGATCGCTTCGCTGCCGGTGGCGTTGCGGAAGCCAACCGTACCTTAATTTTAACGAGAGATTATTCTATTTACTGTGTAGTGGCAACATTGCTTGTCCTTTTATGATAGGTAGTGGCATGTTCGAAAGCACAGCATGCGGCTTGTCACAGCTAGAAGCGCGTCACTAGCCTGGGTGCACTCTATTCTTGCTTCTAGGTTGCAGATAGCTTATGCGTTGCCGTTTTTACATATATGTCGAGTTATAAATATGTTGAACCATTTCTAGATTCCCTTCGAGTTCGATATAGCCGGATTTAATTGTGGAATGAAGTAAACACTGCGGTATATTTGACTGTCGTCGTCACGCCTGCCGTTACGCGCAGGTCAGAGTCGTGGCCTACAACGTAGTGTGCAATAAGCAGAATTCTTGATCGATCGATTGCCCTGTCGGCGACATCTCGACTCTGTCCGACTACAGGAGCTCTCCACGCGCAATTCCGCAAGTGAGCTTTCCCGCGTAGCACAGTTGCGTGAAACGAGGTGGCTCAGCTCGAGCTGGAAAACAGTTGTGAAGGCGATAAGTGGCATGCATGGGTGTGGGCGGTAAATATGCAACACATTATGGAAGGATCAAACGCAACGGCTAGCTTTCACTTTGTGAATGTTCAAAGAGGGTGGTCGGCCATCTTGGTTGGCATCGCTTGTGTTATGTGGGAAAGCCCACTTGCGCAATTTTGCACAGGGTCCAAGCCTATCAGCGTCGAATGTGACCGATCCGCGCGATAAACAACGGAGACGAAAGCTAAGTGAACGAATTGGTACCGATTTTCCTTACAGTTTGTACTAGATATTAGGACAATTTTCTCAAATATTGTTTTGCAATGGTCGTATATATGAAAGTCTGCATAGTATTCGATTACTGCCGAATATTTGGAAAATTTCGATTATCAATTTATTGAATAAAATATGAACTGAATAACAAACATTCGACTCGTATTTGATATTTTGGTTATTCACACGCCTCTACATTTCTTTTTTTACATTCTCATGTGGCTGTTTAGAACTAAAACTAAATTTTCTTTTTCAAAGACTGCCTTTGAAGACTTCACCATGTCATAAAATTTGTGTGGGTTTCTTGTAAAGAGTAACTTTGTAAAAGGTCTTGTAGCTTGAGAACTATAAAAAAATCCTGTAAATGCATTTTTGTCCTGTGCCTATTGTTTTAATTACACATGTGCAATTTGAATTCTATGCTTCAATACCCATTATTATTTCAATTATCAGGTTGACTTTCCCCTATGGATTATGGACACCAAATTTTTGCTTTTATGGTTTTTCCTTTCAAGTGATGAATTACACATTATATACATGGATCAGCCCACGATATTCGTCTATGACTGCTAAGTAAATTATAATTGAATATCTTCTTTATGCTGTTTTGATTTCACGGACTAAACTATGGCTGTGATGTGTTGTTGGTGTTTTGGTCATGTGTAGCACGAAAAAAACTGCAGTATAACTGCTGATACATCATCTGTTGTCTTTTCAGTTCTTGAAGCAGGCAGGTCTAAGTGTCTTAGTCAATTAAAACTACATAATGGCATTTATGTTGCACTTTTCTTTATGCCTGATGTGACCTGGAGGCCAACTACTCATCACAGCCTAATCTGTTATAAACTATTTAGTGGTTGTGGGCAAATACCACGTTGCGATCCATCTAATTCTAATGTCTAACACATCATTTGAAAGAAGAAAACGCGCAACTAATATTAAATGTCTGTAGTTCCTTAAGCAAGGTATTTTTAATGCGAAAACATTATATGTCCCATTAACACAAAAGCCGGTGTCCGTCGCCGCCCATGGCATGAAATTCGGGTGATGTCAGAGTGCTGGTGTACAAGGTCACAACACATGTAAGCGAACATGTGTAGTTGTGAATGATGAAATGTAACATATGAAAGTTATGACTCATAGTCGTTCTGCAACATAGCATGCACTTTAATGCTTTCGCATTCTGACACATAAGCAATTGTAAGTGCCTGTGCTGAAATTTTTGCAGTAGATTATTTTCTTTGATGATTCTCTTAACGGCTTACCAGTGCTAACAAACGTATAGCCTTTGTCAACAGTACAAAATCTCTGAACCATGCTGGGTAGCTGGTTATGCGTCTCCATGCATTCAGAATCTCTCGAAGGTGAGGGGAAGTCCTCCTCACCCTGAATTTTTGGTGCATGTTGAAGAAACACAGGCTGTCGATATTGGTTGCAGCGTTCCCCAAGGCATGTTGCATTGTAGCCATTTTTTTTTAGCTGCGTGACGTACAAGTTTGCTAATTTCCTGGCGTGCAACCAATTTGTGCCTTCCTGCCAGGTGGAAGAGATTGCGGAGCCGTTGCCAGAGCCCCTGGAGCCCGCGGACACCGAGGTCCACATGGATCCAGAGCCTTGTGTTGCCGACGAACAGCCGCACCAGCTGCCGGAACCAGAGGAAGAGCTGGTCGAAGTACTCGAGCAGCACCCCGAGCCAGAGATTGCCGTCACGCAGCAGTCGGACAGCAGCCGGATGGAAGTTGAGCAAGCCGAGGTACTGCATTTATTCGAATCTAGGCCAATAGTTTTTTTCAAATAATCATATTCCAAACTTAGATTCGAGGATTTTATAAAACGCACCAGTTTTTCATTGAAACTGCTAAATATCGTGCATAGCTAGCGCCATGTAGAAATAGCAAAGTCAGTATTGCAGCCGCTACTAGCCGTGCCAGTAGCCAACCGTACACAAGCAAGGTCGCCATTTTGACCTGTGTCGTGTCGGCCGTATCGGTGTGCGGCGTGATGTTATCGCGATGGCACAAAGCAGGAGCGAAAAGTTGCGATAGCTGCAGAGGCATCGTCGAACCTTCGAGCCGGGCGGGACTTCGGCGTCGACGAGAAAAACGTCCGTTGTTAGAGCGGACAGCGACAGCAGCTTTTTGCGTGCGCCGCAACGAGGATGGCATTTAGCGGGCCAAAGAAAGGCCGTCGCCGCGAAGTGGAGACAGTTTTGGCCAACTTTGTTTGGACGCAGAGAGCAGCTGCCCTTCCAGTGACAACAGAAGTGCTCCAAGCGAAAGCTAGGGGAACTTTCGAGGGAGCGAGGCCCAACGCCGAAGGATTTCAAAACCAGTCGGGGCTGGCTTCAGAAATTCATGAAGTGCTTCGGCTTCAGCCTCCGACGTCGCACTTCAATCACCCAGAAGCTGCCAAGCGATTTCGAAGAAAAGCTGATAGCTTTTCAGCGCTACGTGCTGCGAAAGAGAGAAGCGGCAGGCTACAACCTTGGGCAAATCGGCAACGCCGGCCAGACTGCTGTGTATTTTGATATGCCAGTGGCGTACACCGGGAATGAAAAGGGTGCCAAGGAGGTGAAGGTGCGCTCTGCGAGCTACGAGAAGCAGCGCGCAACTGTGATGCTGTGCTGCACTGCTGATGGACATAAACTCCCTCCTTATACGATATTTAAAAGGAAGACGCTGCCTTCTCGAGAAACTCTCCCAAGAAATGTCATTGGGCAGGCAAATGAGAACGGGTGGATGACAGGTGCGACGGTGGAAGAGTGGGTTTAGATTGTGTGGCGAGGCGTCCAGGAGCCCTTTTGACAAAGAACTCGCTCCTTGTCGTCGACTCTTACCGTGGGCACTTGACCGACAACGTGAAGGCTGCACTCGCCCAAGCGAATACGGACCAAGGGAACACGGCAAGTTGCAGCATCAACAAACCTTTCAAGGATCGTCTGCGGAAATATTGCACGGACTGGTTGGCTGACGAAGACCACACGCTGACAGCAACGGGCCGCATCAAACGTGCATTACTGTCGCAGCTGGCGGGCTGGGTAGCTGCAGCGTGGGACGACATCTCAGGTACTTTGATCGTGCGTGCTTTTAAAAAGTGCAGCATATCTAATGCGCTTGATGGTACCGAAGGTAGTGCACTGTTTGAAGGTGACAGTGACAAGGAACACAGCAACGAGTCTACCAGCGACGACGACGCTGAATGAGCTCTGCACGTTCAGATTCAATAAATGCTGTTTGCATTTTGTGAATGCTGTCCTCGCTTTTTTTGGTAAATACGGTACTTACCAGATAGCTCACAGAATTCTAAAGATCAGAACAAACTGCACAAGTGAAGGTTCCTGCCGCTACCCTTTGGCTTTGCTTTTCACTATTTTGTGGGCAGGTTGCTTTGTAAACAATTTGTAACTGAAGAAGTGCAGGTTATGGGAAAATTCCCCCCAAAACTTTTTATTGCGTCCGTAGGGGTTGTTAGAGTTGTGCCGAAGATTGCTCCGGGTGGTGGCTAGGCAGTAAAAAAAAATTATAACGCTGATGTTGTTTACAGATTTTTTTTTTTTTTCAGTTGAGTAATGCATCACCCTGCCACCGGCTGCTGTGTTTTCTTTTAAAGCTGTAAACTGCATTTTTATACGTATGTAAATGCGAGCGGGGAGTTCCGAGACCTTCTGTATATATATATATATATATATATATATATATATATATATATATATATATATATATATATAAAGATAATGCTTTGACAATATGTTCAAGCCAACTACAGCGGAGCGCTCGGGGGGAAAAAAAAAGCGGAGACGACGTCCAAAAATACGAACGCTACGGATACGTGTATATTCTCCGAGAGGCATCAAAGAGTGCATCCACCGTCTCCTTTGCCCTAGCGCACCATGCGGCCAAGGAGGTTGAAAAGTCGGCTTCTCCTATCAGCTCGCGAATGCGGTGGCGAAGCTCGCCTTAGCTTTCGTGAGCAGCAACGAGGAAAACGCGATATATTCGTACCTTGGTTCCGAATACAACGCGAGGTGCGTTCTGAAACCGACGAACTAAGAAAAAGAAATCGCGTTATATTCGCGTAAACGCGGTACTTTGGCTTCTGCTGCTTCCCTCAACCTAAATCCACCTGCCCGCTGGTGAAGCAGCGGCAGGGAGGATGGCGAGTGAGGGCTGGGGAGTCGAGCCCGGATATATGGAACAGTCGGAACATATTCTTGAAAATCCTACGCAAAAGTACGGTACTATTGATCGCGTTTATCGAACTCCCGTTCCCGGAACATTCGATATATCGAACGGCACGCCGGGCCCCTGCAAATGGCGCTTCTCCGCCTAACGGCCGCTCTTCGATCACTTATCGCGCGCAGAGACTGGTCAGCTGTACGCGGCCTTGGGATCCTGCTAGCAGAGCAGGCGCTGTGAAACCGCGTGACAAGGCGAACATGGGTTGTGCCCGAAGGTGGCCTTCGGTCTCTAGAACTCGATTTCCACGCCGCATAGCTGTCGTGCAGTGAAGCCAACCTAACGCCTATCGGCGGCCCTCGCCTGCCGTGCTTCGATCGCTTCGCTGCCGAAGTGTTGTGTAAGGCAGCTGTACCTTAATTTTAACGGGAGCTTTTTTTATTTATAGTGTACTGGTAACAGGATTTGACCTCTTGTGATAGGCAGTGGCTAGTTCCAAAGTACCGTTCACTGCGACTTCGATGCGGAGCAAGTTAGGCCTATCAGCACCTAGCGAGCGGTGCGCTTCCAACATGATGGCGGGCGGCACTTCAGCAAGAAAAGCGCCACTAATGTGGGTGCAACATATCCTTGCTTCTACGTTTCCGATAAGGATATGCGTACCTGGCCGAGTTCGATACGTCCGGGTTCAACTGTATCAAGTAAGCGTTAGCACCGTGGCAGCTGCTTTCTACTGGAGGTGTGCATTTTGGAAAGAATCGCAAGGGTGTTCATTGCTCATTTCAACAAATTTTGTTTGGTAATGTGCGTATGATTAGGAGTTGTATTGGTTAGGAGTTAGAGATGATGAACGCAAGCCACCTTACAGTAGTACTAAGTTATAAAATTGAAACAAATTACCCCTGTAATGAAATGCCTGGTCTCTGACGTAGGATCCGGGCTGCAAAAATGTGAATAGTTCATTCATGCTTGCACAGTGACCGTGTTTACCAGCCTCTAATGTGCCTCTGCCCCCCCCCCCCCCCTTTTTTTTTCGCAAAAATCCGAGGCAAAACCAACCTACAAACTGCCCCACCGTCATTATTCTCTTAATATGCCCGTTAGGTAGGCCTTTCTGTGCCAACAGTTGGCATAGTTTTTTTTTTTTTGATGTTAAGCCAGGCCACATGCATTGCTTCGTATAAATTGACCTCTTTTTTTTTTTTTCAAATGTGATCGTCCAAAATGTGCCAAAGCCATAGGCTGCACGCACCTAGTGCTGGTGCCTGCTCCTGCCGAGGTACGCGGAGCACAGAGTGTAAAAGATTAAAAAATAGTGTCATAAATTTGTATACAAATTGATTCCAGCAATGAAAATTCAGTCTGTGCATTATTTACCGGCTCTCTCTCATGGTGGTAGAGTCCTCCCAGATGAACGGTAGGTAGTGAGAGAAAATAAAGGTTTTTGTTAGTGGTTTTACTTCCGATGATCTCCAGAGTGTGCGTTGTGCTAGAATCTGAAACTGCAGGATCGTTTGCAATTTGGTTTGCCACTTACCCGTCTAGTCAGCTGGACGTGTGCGAATGTGAAAGGTATGAGGAGGATGTACATACTCTGTCCATAGGTAACAATACCACGTGACGGCGTCACATGGCAGAGCTATGCAGGAATTTTTCCCCAGAGCCCATAAACTTTTTTACGACATTCCGTCTCGAGTGTGCGTGAGGCACGTTTAAAAAATAGGCTTGTGTATTTATTTTACATTTATTATGCTTCAACACAGTATTGCCAATTCTTTGTCCTGTATTTGTGGAAATAAAGATTTTCCATTGTGGAAAGTTTTAATTGCCAGTCATAGACATTCAAAAATGATCATACTTTACCAACTTTAATTACGCAGCGCTAGCAATAAAATGCTACAGGTTTATCACTTTTATGCGACGTTTCCGTTGCCTGGCCTTTAAAAAGCAACACCTTAACAGCGGCTCCAATGCAGGCTATGTGGCTGGAAAGGAAGAGTACGTCCTGCAGTCTTTTCCAAACCTGTTGCATTTAAGTCAGTGGAGGGCCTTTATACTGGAAGAGTCCACAAAGTGGACATGTCTGAATTGGTGTGCCTTAAACTGTGCGCATTCCTTTACTCCGAAGAAGGCAAACACCATCTCCAGCGCCTTGGAACACTTAAGTGTATAAGGTCGCAGTGACTTTAAATCAATTCCAGATGCCTGTTGCTGCTTTCAAACGCTTCAATGTAAACTGTTAGCGCATAGCGATTGTTGGAGCACTATATTCCCTTTTAGCATTGCACGCGTGGTTGCTATGGCGGGCACAGGTTCAGCCAAGATGAAATAAAAGGAAAGGTGCATCATCTGTTGTCATGTAGCCGTCATGTACAGATATGGGGCTCGAATGAATTGGTGCAGACTGAAATGGACACTCCCGGAGTACAGAATGCTGGTATCGTTCCGCTCAAGGTGTTATGTGCCTTCTCTTGTCTTGTTCCGCAGGAGCCGGCAGTTGTCGTGCCAGTCCAGCAGCAGCAGCAGCAGCCGCCGCCACCACCGCCACCAATGGTGGTGCAGCCGGTGGTGCAACCGGCGGTGCAGAGGGAGGCCTCTCACAGCAGTGGCGAGTTTGGCCTGGTCGCTGCACCCGTGGTACCCATCCAACCAGTTGACATCACTTACTCCGACGACTCGCAGTCCAAGTCCCTTCCGGGGCTCACAGGTGAGCGGACCTGTTACTCCCTGCCACCCGCTTTGCTTACCAGGTAACTCACAGAGAGGAAGACCTTAATGCAGTAAGTACTGCATGTTGCTTGTCAGGAATACTGAGGATCCAATTTTTGTTCTTGGGAAAGATGATTGCATGTTTTTTTTTCCTTTCTTGTTTGCCTGGCGGTGAAAAGTGCAATTACTGCTGAGAAAAATCAGATTTATAAATGGAGCACTTTTTCCTGCTGCTTCATTTCAATGGAGGCGAAATTCTACAGACCTGCCTACTGTGAGATGTCAGTGCACGTTAAAAGAACCCCAGGTGGTCGAAATTCCCGGAGCCCTTCACTACGGCGTCTCTCATAGCCCGAGTCGTTTTGGGACGTTAAACCCCCATGAACCATGAGCTTGGCTAAGCAAGACCAAATTGGGCAGCTGTTAAAACAATGGATTGGCACATAATGGGGCTTATGGCAGTAATCCAAGCAGTGCAGTTATGGTGTGCAACTCTGGACTTTACCTAATGTAGTTAGGAAGAGCTGCTTTTTATTTGTTTTCTTTTGGGGCAAATAAAAAACAACTAATGTAAACATGGCTGGGGAGAAGAATTGTAAAGTATTGCATTCTTTCTAAACACTGTTGACGAGCTAGAAGCTTGTGTGAACTGTAGTTCAGGTGGCTTGCTCCTTTCCCAACTTTATTCTGGAAACACTCAATTGAACGAAACTAAAGCAGAAGTTTCAACTGGAATGCTTCTTTCTTGCATTGTAATGCTATGCATGTTGCTCTCATGCCATAATTTTTGGAAAGGATGCGTAACATGTTCATTTCTAAGCAGATGCTTCCAAACTTGACACATTCTATAGTAGTTTGGTGCACAGGGATAGACATTTTGTGCTCGGAACTTTTGGCTTCAGATGTGCCAGTAAGCTAAAATGTTAAACTTGTTAACTTGTTCGTTTTTCTTCTCCTGATGCATCTACCAAAAAAAAATAATTCTTACTTTTACAGGAGCTTCGACTCATCACCAGCCAACCGGCTTCGACTCAAGCATGTTCAAAATGGGCACACCGGTTCCCGAAGCGACACCACTACAGCCACCAGCTGTACATGCAGACTTTATCCCCACACCAGTGCCACCATACCCATCCACCATGGTGCCGACTGGCACATTTCCGCTTGTCGCGACACCGTCGACGTCCCTCGGAGGGGTGTCTTCCACCGTGGTGGGAGGCGAAGCGGACGACATGGGCAGCAGCAGTGTCAGTTCCAAAGTGCATAAGGACAAGAAGAAGAAGAAAAAGAAAGACAAAAAGCACAAACACAAGCACAAACACCGCAGCCATGACCGGCTGCTGGAGAAGGAGCGCTTTTACAGCTCGGGAGGCAGCACCAACCAGTCACCAGCACCGTTTGGAGGTGGTGCTTCAGGGAGCCCCCAGCACGAGATCATCTGAGGGCAGATCCCACTTCTCTGTTTAGAGCTGAATTTTTTTTCCCCTGCGCCATCTTCCTTGTTCTGATTGTGCAATCGAGTGCATAGTTGAGTTTTTTGTTGGTGCATTCAACATGCAAAGTTAGGGTGTAGAGGTGGGGAACAGCCCTGCGGACTGAATGCTAGCAGCCAACCAGGAAAAAGGCTGTCGACGGATTAAATTTAATGGGAGGCATACATTTGGTGACACCTGGTGACAGGAAATGCAAGCTTCCCAGCAGCCATGGCAGCCCTAATAGAAGGTCCCTTCCGGCCTCAAGATGTCATCGGCGTGCAAGTGGTACCATGTCACTGTCTGTTTAGTGTGCGGAGTTTCCGCCATTGTATATAAGTTTTTGTTTCGCATGCGGTTTGCGGCAAGTTATTATGAATCTACCAACAAAGCATGTATTCTCAGACCAATGCACAAACTAGTGTGCACCCTCACCGTGGAGCAGAGGGCGGTCCAAGCCATTGTTTTTAGTTCAGTGTAAGTGCACATTGTGGACTGCTGTTGACATCTTCATTGTGTAGTGTATATACACTGGGGCTGTTTTTCAGTGCACATCCCTGAGCTTGGGGCAAGTGTTGTGAAAGTGTACAATAAATGAATTGCATATGCCTACTACATATGAGGTAAGCCTGGCTCTGTTTTTCTGGATCACCTTTCGAAAATATGATTGCCCGGACTAAAAAAGAGCTCAGCTTCTGCTTGGAGGGACAGTTGAGCATTAAAACATTGCACTGCAGCGAAGTTACCTAACCATGAAGGATGGTTTGGTTAGTATTGGTAATAGCAGTGTCTTGCATTGTTCCGGGAGTATGGCACGCGGGAAGGACCTATCTCCTTTATTGCAAAGTATACAAAAGGCTTCCAGATAAGTACTATTGGATTATCAGGGCAACTTCTGTGCAAAATTGCTGTGAAAGGCTTATTGCTTTCAGGTAAGTTGCGTTCATTCTTGCATATCTACAAGCCTAAGTTTGGGTGTTTGGATTAACGGGCCACTTTTTTGGTGCATGTTAGCCTCATGGTTAACATGCATATGTGCTTTTACTGATGCTACTGACAGTCGCATACTGTGTTTCTAGCGTAGCAACAAAATCTTTGCATGTGCATTTGGATGCCTCAAGCTATATTCTCCTGCTTGCAGCTTGCTACTGAAAATGGCCTCATTTTATTTATTGCATGGATTCATGCAAATTGGGGCTTGTCAGTTTTATTATACCGTGAATGGTGCAGATAATGCAGTGACATGTTAACGTTTAGGGATGGTTTCCGCATAGGGAGCCATTGTTTGGTTCTTGCCATCCACTTCCTGCGATTTATCAACTGTCTCATCAGTAGGCACAGTTTGGCTGGAATCAAACGCAAACACCAGCAATAAACGAAAAATCTTTTCGTTCACCTATAGTGAGCATTCAGGAGTGATTCACGTTTGCTTCAGATGCTAGATGCGATTTGCATCTGTTAATAGGTCACCTCACAAATGTCATGGTACTTTGGATGTCCTTAATAAGCTGTAAATCATTCCAGCACAGTCTGCTTGGGTGGTGTTTTGCTGTTGCACTAGTGCAGAAGTGGCTTTTGGCCAAAATTTAACTTCTGCTTGTGGTGGATGCCACCTTGACGAACTAACCATTGAAAAATTGAAACTGGTTTTTTAAGGAAAAGAAATGGCACAGTAATTGTCTGGCATCTCAGTGGACACCTGAACTGTGCTGTAAAGGAAGGTGGGAATGAAGGAAGAAAGAAGTAGGGAACAGTTTCGACCACCATCAAAATGCAGCCTAATCGGGCCAGTCGTAACTCTTGAAATTCTGCATACTGTTATGGGTGACTCTTGGAGGGTGGTTACAAGGGAAGGGTGGTACTTGCACAGTGCATTTTTTTTAAACTTTCTTGGTCCAGTTAATGGAAAATGGATTCCTCACTCTGAAAAATCTTGTCTGGTAGTTGGGGAGGGGGGTCACGCTTCCTAATATCTCTGCCTGTTAGTGGAATCACCACTGCATGCACTCTGCCCAGCCAACAGCAAATGTCCTGAGGATGTCCTCATCCCGGACAGGACATTCTGAGTACATTTTCAAGTGCATCAATGGCTAAATGTCCATGGGAATGTCAGTTAGTACTTAGCTGGACAGCTAGAGGACAAAAATTCCTTAGATATCCTATAATCGTCCTATTGCAGGGTAATACTGTGGAACCAAACAGGTCAATCTAGCTTTATCTCTCACTCTGCTCTCATTAATTGAAAACTGCAGGTTTTATTAAACGATATGTGCATACAAATGTGATCTAATGAAGGAAACCTTTTTGACCCCAAAAATTATGCCTTGGGGAGATATCTTAAAATATTGTTGCTTTTACACCTGCTGTTATCTCATGCTTCTGATGGGGTTGATTTCTGGACCACTCATCTGTTCCATTCAGGCAGCCTCTTCTTTTTGGTTATTCTGGTTACCTTCACTTGCAAGTTAGCTTCAAATACGGCACTCACACACAAAAAAAAAAGCTCTTGAACGAATTCTGTAGTACTGAAAACGTCCCCAAATATGATCAAGCCATCGTGAGTATTCGCAACGGATGGACAAATGCATCCCTGTTGGACAGCTTGAGAACCAGTAGGGAAAACCTGAGGACGTCTGAACGTCCTGACGCGGACATCCTGAGGTCATACTCCGGATGTCTTAGCGTTGTCTGGGCCATGCGTGGTGAACGATCATGGCGCTCTTGACGTCATGTGAAAGCCATCCAATCTGCTGAGAGTTCGAAAAGCATTGTGCCTTACACACCTAAAAGCGGTGCCCGATTGGTCAGTTCTAGCTTCTGCAGCTGTGCGCCGGTTCCTGACGCTAACGCATTTGTCGCCGTGAAGAAAATGTTAATCGCGGCTTTTTTTAATAGCATGCATCGGAACTCAAAATGAGCAGCAGCACGTAGGCGACTGGATTACTGTAAGCTTGCGCATAAAAGCGCGCAGCAACATTATTTCTTCTGCGCAATGTGTAACGCCATCAAATTAGCATGCACTTGATTTTTAGCACATTAAATGCAGGAAGGGGTCCTCGCACAATAATGCGCTGCAGCAGCACGATGTTTTAAACGCATATTTTTTAAACGGCGAGCGAGCATGAAAACTTAGCCAGTCCATATTACAGCCTGCCACAAAAAGCAGCTGTGAAGACCTAAAAATAAAGAAAATGAAATGAGAGAAAAGCCAACAGCGTGGCACTTTGGAATGGTCCAGTCACAAGAAGAATACACACGTAGCATAAATGTCGGCTCAGCCAGGCTTTACTTGCCTTTTGATCACGTTCGCTGCAAAGAAAGCACCGCTGCCCAAGGGGCGGCCGGCAGCTCGTTTTAGTAGCGATTCAACGTGGTACACCACGGTTCCTGGCGGCAGATTCGCACAAACGTTACATAGCCTTGCAGTGGAGCGCGCACAGAAGCATACACACAACAAAATTTGAGGCCTGGAGAGCAGCTAGTTCAGATGAAAAAGCACAGGCCTTAATTTCTAGGCTCTGCAACACTCACAGCTGGCCGCTTTAACGCACGCCACGCACGCTGATAGGTCAGTCCGTGGTTTCAACATAACCGAAGGATAAGAACGCTGCGGCAATACAAGCATTACAGTGCTGGCGCTCTGAAACGTACGTTTAAAATGATCTCGGCCAATATTTCGCTGTTGAGTGAGGTCAAACAGCTTCTCCGTGTTTCTATCGTACACTACCAAATGCACACGTTACGAACGACTACGCCCAACCACGAGTAGCAGAACGCAGCAGCCGACGCCAAGCGGTGCCTGAATCGGAACGTTCCCATGATGCCTGCTGATTAAATAACGCATGCGCACTCGGGTCATTGCAAATGGCGGATTGTGTTATTGTTCCATGGCGCACATCACGGGGATAAAATTATGCTCGAAAAAATATCTCAAGCAGGTGAGTTGACGTTCCTTTTGCTTCCACGCCGCACCGGTTATGAAGTAGGTTTTGCACAGACCACTTTTTCGTCCGCTACGACGCTGCTAAAGGGCTGATCACCGCCGAGATCAACGGGTGTTCAGACGATTTTTGCCATCGACCCATTTGAGCCTTTTGAAAATCGTCGCTCGCGTTGACGAAACAGTTTCGATACGTCATTGCCTTTGAGTCTGGTGCCAGCCGTACACCGTAGGCAGCGTTTCAGCCGCGGTTGACCTCTGTGCGGAGCGAGAGTGTTGTGTTCGGCAGGGCAACTTCGAATCAGTTCCACTCCCCCCCTCCTCCTGTTTGTTGCGTTGGCTGGACGGGGACCGCAGAAGCCTAGGCACTGTTAGGCTTAGCTGGAGCCCGATTTTTATCCCGTATCGCGAACGAAAACGCTTGCAAACTGCCGCCAACGCGTCGGGCACTGTCGACAGTGTTTCGGGGAATGCCAGTGTGGGGCGATCCCGGTCCCAGCATGGCATGAGGCCCAATGTCGTTCCGGCCGCGCGGAGCGATTCACAGCTCAGATGTGATGCACGGCTCATCTGTTCGGTAACCTTCAGCAACCAAAACCAGCAATCGCTGCGATATGCGCGCCGGACAGGAGGAACCCGACAGCGGAATCACGCGAGCAGCACCGCCACACTGGTTTTGCAACCTTTTTCGCGCAGAAAGTCGCATTTTTCGGCGTCCTTCACCACGAAACCGATAGCTCGGCGCTAGGCAAAACCCTGCGACGCTTGTTAACTCCTCAGCAGAGCCGCTCTGTTCCCGGCGCATTAAATACGTGCTGCGTGTCGCACGTTTTGTGCGTGTGCATTGGAACGTTTCTGGGTGCGTTGCCAGTTTGTCCGAGCGCGCTTGGTGCTGCGGGCAGCATACGTGCGCTGTCGGGCAGGCCCGCTCTTACGGGACCCCCATCGATTTTGAGCGACACGGGACGGCGTTAGGCCTACTTCCCTACTAGTCCTAGCGCTAGACGTGCGGCGGCCACTGCCGCTGGTCATCATTACTGCCGTCGATTCCGAGCGCCCGGCGTCGGCGCCCGGGCTCTCGCCGCGTGTGCGGACGCGTCGCTCGACTCGCGATGTCGCCCGATGGCGACCTGAGGCTGTCCTATCGGACGCGACCGGCGCCAGCCCGAACTCGGTTTCGGGGTCCGCAAATTGCGCGTCGCGCGGGGTTGCCTCTCCTCCGGGCGCTCACGGCTTTTCGCCGTCGCATCCCTCGCGCTCTGCTGGCGGTGCGCTCGCGTTGTTGGAAAGAAATGCGCCTGGGAGTGCCGATCTCTATTTCAAAGAGAGTTCTAATCCTTCGGAGCACCCCCCCCCCCTTTTTTTTTTTTTCACTCGCGACTGCGGAAATGCCCCTTCGGAGGACGTCGTGTGCATGGTTCCAGCGTGGCCGGGCGCCGCGCTTGTTGGTGGGGGGGGTGCCATTTGGCGGACGCTTAATGGGTCGGTGTGATTCGGAACAAGGTCCGGGCTGCGTCCGGGCGGACCTGGGGTCCGCTTCCGAGGAGGAAAAACAAGCGAGAAATACGCGTCAAAACAGTCGGGCGGAAACGCAGTGCGCCTTCCGTCGTGCTCTGCGTCGTGTTTCACTGCTGCGTGCTTGACATCCAGGCACGCCCACTTGGCCGAATTAATAACCCGGGCTGCGCCGCGTGCCGCGCCCGGGTATGATCGCCGCTTTGTCGAGGCGTGTGCAGACCCGTCTGTAATTTCGCTCCACTTGAGGTGCAAGTTGGACCTCGTCGGCGTTGTTCACGTGTGTGTCTGCAGGCCTTTTCCTCTACACCTCGCTGTCTGCTTAAATTTTTGTTTCTGTTGTTTGTCAAACGTTTGCTGCGATTTGTGGCGCTGTTCTCCGGGGTTAAACATTCGCAGGCGCTCACGTGAAATTCTAAGCGGGGCTGCTTTAGAAATGTATTGACATCAATTGATCGCTAAAGGCCCTCGATTCTGCCGAGGCTGTCTACAGCTATATACTCTCGTCATCTTCCTGTACTTCCAAACTAACTTGGATGAGACGAATAGCTTATCCTTCTATAGCTACATCGCCTTGTATAAATGTATGCATAAATGGGTTTGAAAATGCGAGCCCACTAGGGTGCTTTCCTGCGTTTAAATGAAAAAAATGCAGTGCTGGTGCCTTCAGTTGTCTTCACACGGCAGTGTTATCCTATCGTCACCTGAAAGCTGCACGCATGCAGATGAGGTTTTGGCACTTTTATGGCATTGGGCACACGCACCAGCCGAACAAATTTTCTTGCTGCACTTGCACAACGGGAAAGTTTTCTGCGGAAACATTTATGGGGGACTCACTCACTTTAATTGAGCGCGAGCAGGACAGGACAGTTGACATGCCAAAGCTTGTGACAAAAAACAAACTTCGTTACTTTTGCAAAAGCAAGTCTAATTAAGAAGCCATTGAAATGGTGTAGCCTGGTTGTAATTTTTTGACAGTTTTGCAACTGCAGAAGTGGTCAGTAGCAAGGGCAAGGCTTACCTTGTCATGTGTTTGGTTGCAGCCAAAAGGCACAGCTGTATTTTGGACTGCTAAGATCGAAGCTTGATTACTACACTGCCATTGCACAGGTTGATAGCAAATCTGCAAATATCAGAGTGACTTCCATACACATTTGGTGTGCAAAAATTCATCAGGTAGTGCAGCAGAATGGGCCATCGAGATGTCATGCCATGTGATTCTTCTATTTGTGAAATGAAAGCAATATGGCTTGAAGGGCTTGCATTGCTGTGGTGGTGGTTGCCCTGGGTGCTGTTCTTGGCAGAAAACATAGCTGCTGCATTGCAGTGGTGTCCTTGAAGGGGAAGCAATTTTTTTTCTTTGTGTTTTCTCCTCTATTTAATTTCATCTGTCTCTCGCATGCAGCGGCAGTAATGTGCGGAATAATGATGCCTATCTTGATGTCTTGCAAAGAACCAAAATAAAAGATTGCATCCTTACAGCTTTTTATCACGTGTAACTAGTATTCAGAGAGGGAGCCCAAAGTATGCTAAGGAGGGGATGTAGCAAAATTTGTCTCTTGGAATTTGTTGCAAAAGCCAGAATTGTTGCAAGTGGCATCATGCGCATATTATTGTCTGAGGTGGGGTGTCACGTAATTGAGCATGAGCAAGTATTGCTTAGCAGTGACAAGGTTTTCTAAATCTCAGTGGAAGACTCACGTGTACTGGGTGTCCCATTGTTAGCATCCTTAACGACCTCAAGGCTGGGAAAAATAAGCCCATTCTATTGATGGGATCTGGACATGAGCCAGGACGGTTTGTTTACATCTGCATCACAAAGCAGGAAGTAATAATGGCCCAAACGTTGTCTCCTGAATGGAGGTGCCGCCCGCATCTTATACATTTTTCCAGCTTGAGCCTCATTCTCTATATTCCTCTTGCATTGATGAGGAGTGCGGAGCATTCTTATTTTCACTAATAACTTCATTGCAAATGTATGACAGCCGGTATGTTGTTTTTCCTTTTTCGTTCCCTTTGTGCTTTTGTTTTCCAACCTCTCACAGTGAGGCATGTTCTAGCTTCCATATTTTAGTCGTTGCTCTTGTTCCTTTTAATGCACAGATTCATTCCATGGTTTGCATATCTGATTTTTAAAAGCCCACTCTTACGGCAGGAATTAATGGCAGCACTTATTGCATTTGCACTGTAGAGGCCACCGGGATAATCCAGATCCAAGATGTAGTGTAATCAGAGTCCCTAGATCACCTCAGTAACGATTAAGACCCTGAGTGTACTAAGGGGGACACTAAGTTCAGGCGCATCCATTTTTTATTCTTAGTGAAAATCGGTTGTATAGTTTTTTTCTCCGCGCTGATGCTTGTCTGGCAGTGAAAGATGTGTTCCTTGCCGAGAAGAAACTGGATTTCTAGCTGGAACATTTCCTTTCCCGCCACTTGCTTCAGACTCGTGGTGTCGAGAGCAAAAAGGGATCCTTGATCATCGCTTGAAAGTGAATAGCAGTATTTTCCTGCCTCGGTGATCCTGCATTCAAAAAAAAAAAAAAGTTGACACACCACAGTTTGCTTACGGAAGGGGGGATATGCATACCGAATTTTTTTTTTCTGTTTATAAAAGCGCCAGCCCAAAAGTGTTTACTTGCACGCTCTACTTCCCTGCGGGGTTTAATGGAAAAATTAAATGTCTAATGTTGCACTTGTTGGAGCACTGGACTAATTAAGGTTGTCCATTACTGCTGTTGAGCTGTGATTGCCATCAACGTATGTGTAATATGGAAAGGTTTTATTTTTGTTTTATGTTCATTTTTTTTGTTCAAATAGGCATTGGTTTATTCAGGCTTGACAAAAGGTGTGAAAAATTCAGCCTCCTTCAGGTTGCTGTGGTATGGGTTTGCCAGAGACAAAGAAATTGAAAGCATACGGCAGGTGTGTTTTTTGAGGCATTGTTTGCTTCAGAGGAGAATTGTTCCAATAGTGCCTAGAAAGGGGACAGAACCTGGCCTGGCTGGCATGCATGTGCAACTTTCTTTTGTGTCACTTGAATTATGTCCTTTGGTAGTTCTGAAGTTACATTTCCTGGAAACTTGCAGACTTGCTGCTTAGAAGCTTACCTCTGTAGTGCTGTTCTTTATTTGGGTGACATTAGTTTCTCCCAACACTTTTCTTGATTTGATCATTTGTTCGTGCACAAGAAGTGCAGATTGTATTTCATATGTGCAAAATAAGGCGTCATATGCTCAGGGGCTCCCATTAGTTCTAAATAAAGGTAAACTGTTGGCACCATGTACAGTGAGATGATTTGCAGTGACAGGGTTCAAAAAAGCATTCATAAACTTAGTAGCAGTTGTATTGAAATGGTCAGTGTTGCAGCAAATGCCCCCAAGGGTGCTATGCGGATCTCAACCGACGCTGCATTCGAAGGCTGCATTTTAATTTTGACCATCTGGTGTCCTTTGGCATGCGTGGCTGTTCTCATGCCTTAGTCTTTTTGCTTTGTGATGCCTTTGAAATCCAACTCCCTATCCCTGGCATTGAACCTGTGGTGACCGGCAGCCCTCTAGCAGTGAGAGGGCTGCAGCCTTGAGGTCAGTCTGGCTGTTGTATTGTCAACATTATTCTTGGCAATTTTCTTAATGGCAAAATGGGAAAGGTTTTTTTTTTTTTGTAAACGTGTCACTTAAGCTTCCAGTGCTGGACTTGCAGTGATGACTTATAGTTCATCTCACAAGTTGTTTGCAGCACTGTGAAAGGTAGAGCTCACTCATCCAGTCAGGGCCCAGGAAAGCAACAAATAGTAGTCCCTGAAGTATTTGTGGAGTGTTATGACTATTTCTCTAACAATTGGTGCAGTAATTGAAAAGGTAGTTCAAGATGCTGTATTGAAAGTACAGTGAGCATTTCATTGGCTGATTGCGCTCATGTCTCGTGGTGTTCCTATGTGGTGTTGTCCCCTTGTCTAGAATGTAGCGCTCCCCAGTCTCAGTACGATTAAATTAACAGAAAATCCGCACGAACACAGTGCTGCGGAGGTCCTGCTGTAAATGGGTGCGCCGCGATTTGAAAATATGGCGTCTGCCGACTCGGCCAAGTTGCCTGCGCAAAGCAGCTGGACACTGGTGCTTTTTCCTTCCCTGTGATGTAGCCACCAGTCATGGGGAGAGAAGTGTGCGGATGGAACATGTTTTTTTTTTTTTTTTGCAGCTCGTGCCATTCTGATTGGCTCAAATCGCTGCAGCCGTCACAGTGCTGAAAACAACTTGTGAGATGGAGTTATGGTGGCCATGCCATTTGGCTGCTGAGCTCAGTGGCACTGATTCTAAATCCTGGTCAATGCAGCAGCACTTTGATAGAGGCGAAATGCAAAAACAGCCTTGTGTTGTGCAATGTCAGCACGCATTGAGGAACACCAGGCGGACGAAGTAATTCTGGGCTGTTCCCTTCGGTGTCATGCCACTTAAGAACATTGAACTCTGCACATGCCAACTGCGGGTTAGGACAGCTCTGCATACAATGAATCTGGTCGTCCTTGTGGGGGGAACAGTGTGTGGTTGTGGTTTAGTAAACGTGTACACTTAAAATGTTTTTTCAAGAACCACATTGGGTGTGTTCTCTGGATGTGTTCTCTGCAGATATGGAGGAAGGGGAAGGCCAGGACCTAGCCACCACAGTACTGACCTGTGAGGGGGACCTGCGCGACCCCGGATTCCCGGGGCGTCTCCAGAGCCTCGTGCTGCGCCTCAGGGAGCTCATCTCCGATGGTGAGTGACAAAGGCCTGGTTGGTCTGGCCCATGATTGACTTGTGTCGTCATTTTTGAAGGATTTTTTTGTTTGTTTGTTTATGTGGGGTTTAAAGTCCCAAAGCGACTCAGGTTATGAGGGATGCCATAGTGAAGGGCTCCGGAAATTTCAACCACCTGGGGGTCTTTAACGGGCACTGACATCGCACAGTACAGGGGCCTCTAAAATTTCGCTTCCATTGAAATTCGACCGCCGAGGTCGGAATCGAACGCGTGTCTTTCGGGCCAGCAGCCGAGCACCATAACCACTGAGCCACCGCGGCGGCTCTTTGAAGGATTTTGTCGCGTCAAAGAGTGCTAGTTTCTTATAAAAGATGTATGCATGAGGAACTATAGTAAATGCTTGATAAGTTAGGTTATATGTTTGTGAATGTGATTGTTTTTCGGAGTTGATGTAAATGTCCAGCTTTAATGTCATTTCACATCACAGTGGTAGCGCATGCAAGCCAGTCAAAAATTTTACCGAATTTTAAGCTGTGCTCGTAACTACTGAATCTCGTCAATGTTGTCCAGCAGTAATATTAAAGACTTGCGAAAACTTCCTCTGTTCTTTGTTTACAAGTAAAAAAAACTAGCTATAAATTTGCATATCGGCACACATGCCGAGAGTGCCAGTTACAAGTCGCTGTAAAAAAGGGCATCATTGATAATGAAAATGTAGTGCAGGTGGCTCATATCACTGCATGTTATGATTGAAACATTTACTACTACTTGATAGGAGGTTGTCTTTAACGAACTTTCATGCTTTCCTGCCGCGGAATAGGGACGAGAGTAGGGATTTCGTGGGCAAATGAGTTGTGGCGAACTAAGTAGGTTTCGAATCGCAGTGTGGTTAATGCTATTAAATGCATGGGACTGTGTGAACGGCATTAAAACTCGGGGCATTGAGCACTTAATGGCATGAAATTTGCCCATGTGGCATAGATATTAGTTCTGTGGCTAAGTGCTGTATGCTATAACAATTTTTGTACCTTTAAATGGGGAAATTTTTCAGATTAAGCTTCGTTAACAAGACTTTAGCAGCACACACTAGTCTAGCTAGGGCTTGTGCTTTTTAGCATAGAAAATAATGAGATGGTTGCTTGACACAAGATTTGGTGTTGTCTTGCTATCTTGTGACACACTTCATCACATTCTGCATTATATGCACTTGAGCACACACATATATGGAAACCGCGACCACCTATGAGTGGTTCGTCTCATTTATTTGAACGCCTTTATTTTCGGTACCATATACAGTATTTGATGCGCATACTGCCAAGCATGCCATTTTCTGACATTGTCACTGTCGCCTGTAGTCTAAGGCTCCTGTTCACGCACAGGTGCAGGTATATTGGGACATTCCTGTCAGAAATGATTGCGCAACTGTCAGTGGTGTGGGAAAAGCCACATTAATACCCGTCACACGGCCAGTTACAATGGCGACCGAGTCGAGGGTCTTCGAAATTCTCAATCGTCATCGAACTCGAAGGAGTTGTGTCGCTTCTACACGGCAAATCTCAATGGCCATTGAAATGGTTCTCGTGTCTTAGGCCAAGCTTGTGTGGTGCCACAATTGCTACTTTGGATTTTGCAAAAATAACAAAAATATTTGATAAATGTATACTAAATGCTGAAATACATGCATACGAGCATGTCGTTTAAAACCCTTTTAATTGCACGTACGCAACGGACAGATGCAGACACTGCTGTAGCCACTCGAATACAAGATGAGCCAAAACCAAGCCAGTCCAACTGCGTCGGAACGCTGTTTCGTCAGGCTTAACTCCTGGGAAATCGCCTTGATATAAAACAAAAGCTAAAAATCGAAGGCGAATACAACAGTTTGGAACACGAGATTGCTTTGAGGGATTAGCGACGAAGCTATTATCGCTGTGAAGCGGGCGGGCAGGGCGCTGCCATGTTGTCACCGCTAAGTACGCAAGGAGCGCAAAAACCGCAACGCAAAATTAATGCGCTTAATGTACTTAAAACCACTCTGATACAGTTTTAAAATTATTGTACAGACTGCTTGCATGAAGGTTTAGGCGAATAATGTTTGTTCATGCTTTTGTACCGTGAATGTATTATGTACGAAAGTGTGCTTGGCGCCACTCGAAGCAACGCTTGCAACCTTGGGCAGCACTTGAAGGCCCTCGAAATCACAATGGCGTTCTGCGCTGCTCCGTTGACTCGATTGCCATTGAAACTGCCCGTGTAGCAGCGCTCGATTGCCTTTGAGTCAATAGACTATCGGTTTGAGGGATATTGAAATGGCTGTGTAACAGGGGTATAACATTAGGTGACCTCCTAGCCAGTTGTATAGCTGCAAAGATGGTGTGCAGGTTGTGTTTGTGATACGCACGTTCTTGCGGAATTGAAACATAGCCTTGACTAGATGGTTAAAACAAAAACACCATCTTGCTCTTTCAGCTATTTCTTTAACTCTTCTTGTTTTCAGCAACCCGGTGTTTAGGTATCCCTTAGGCGTTCCAGTACAGGCGAAATGTGAAAGGCACCTATGCACTGTTCAATGTCAATACATATTAAATAGCCTCAGGTACTTGAAATTCGGAGCCCTCCACTACAGCGCCCTTCTCTTTCCCTTCTCTCTCTCTCTTTCCTTCATCCCTTCCCCCTTGGCATGGTTAAGGCATCCACTGAAATAGTTAACTGCATCTTTCCTTTCCTTACAAGAAATCTTCCATTTTTTTTTCCCCTTTCAGTATGAGTGAAGGCACAACCTGGCATAAAAGTATTGCACTGACAAAAGGATAGGCTCTGGAGGTGACAACTGGTAGCTGTGAACAGATTAATCCAAGAAATATGGGCCATTTAATTTTCCAATTTTATTTTATGTCTATTTGTTGTGTTGCTTCATTAACATTAGGGCTTTTAAGCAGTTGCAGTTTAATTTGCGGTTTAGGAATTGTTTAATTTGTACTTCGTATCAGAAGAGACATGCACAGTTGCATTTGTTCCCTGTCATTTGGCCAGGAAATGTCAGGAGCAGCTTTGAAGATGAGAAGCTTCTTTGTGGGCCTTACCTAGTAGTGATAGTAATCTTCTTTGCGGGCCTTACCTTGTAGTGATAGTAATTTTTATGTTAGCATTCGAGATAGCCCAACAACCAAAAAGGTTCCTGGAGCACCCCTGGCAGAGATTCAGTGAGGTAGATGATCTGATACCTCAGGTTGACATTTATGAAAGGAAGTCTGGTTGAGGTATTATCTCCAGGCTTCTTTGTGCCTTGTGTGAACAGTAACCAGCATTTATTATAAAGATGCCTCCTTTGTATGTGGCATGATCTGTAAGTTATCGCTGGTGCTGTTAGGCAGTTTTCCCTGAAATCTTGGCGACTTCATTGTAGTGATGCAACATATCGGGTGTCTAAGACCTATTCTTTCCACCAACTTGATACACATGCGTGATGCCTCATTGGTTATCTAAATGCATTTTGCCGTCACAAAAATTAACCACAGCGGTGGCCAAGTGGTTGAGCATCCGCCTCGCATGCGGGAGGTGCGGGGTTCGATCCCCAGTGCCGCCGGGTACCCACCAGTGATAGAATGGGTAAAAGCCTTCCCCTGGTCTGGTGCTCGGCTTCTTTAGGGTGAAATGCTTGGGAAATGGGTCTTTGACCCCACCTTGAGAAATGAAAAATACCTTGTGTCATGGCGCTCTTTGGCCGTAGATGCCCTTGCGCCATAAAAATCCATAATCGTTATCATCACAAAAATTTCATTTTCAATAACTAGTGATTGGGTGAGAAAATTGTGTTGTCAGTAAGTTAAATATTAGCAGCGTGTATGGGTGTGTGCATTTCAAGTTTTTTTTTTCCTCCTTTGCAAGTATCCTGAACGATTCTGTAATAAAAAGAATATACATATTTATTTTCTCTTGGCAAGAAATTTTGATCATAAATGCTTAGTAAATTCGAAAATATGACAGATACTGGGTCATTAGAGAGCACGGTTTCTACAGAGAAGAGAAATATACGATAACCGAGATGAAAATTAAGTCTGGCAACCTTTGTTCGCATTGGTGGTTGTTTTCGGTCGGGTGTAAAGTGTTTCCAGTATATATTTCAGGCAGAGAGTTCGAACACCAGCTCAACTCCCTTCATTTCCTCTTCTGAAGATAATTTTCTTTGTTGCGCAAGGTGGGGATGCTGAGTACTTTTTGAAATGTCTGAACACTGGTTTAAACTTCTCTGCGGCTGTTGGTGTTCAGGCCTCTTTGACCTTCCTTGCAACTGGAAAGCTAGTGTGTGCTTAGGAGGCAGGAAAATTGCGCAGGAAAGGCATTTACTGCTGCGTGCTGCTAGAAACGACCTGATCTTGTGCTAGTTCCTTCGACGTTTTCTTGTAGCCCAGTTGTGCTTTCTTTAATTGGAAGCTTATTGAGGCCATAACAGACACCCTCTCTTGTTTAGTGTTGTGTTGCGGTGTTCAACTCGCGGTTGAGCATTTGAGGTTTCGAACTTGCTTGGCACTTGAGGTTCAGTCTTAACGGGACACGGAGGACAGCTCCATCCAATTGTTGTTCTCTGTAAGAATTGATCCTCCGGCCCTTTCTTGCTATGCTGACGTTTGTTCGGCAGCAGGTGACGGATTAACCACTGAGAAAGTTGTGCTTGAAAACCTTTCCGTCATTTGATTCAAACTTGTGAGGTCTTTACCGAATAAGGCGGATTGCCTTCGCTTTGAAGTGAATGGAGTTTTGTAATGTAGCCTCTGGGATCCGCTTGCAAAAACAGGTGTCGACGCACACAGTTTACTTACGAAATTAGCCAGTGGTGGCGACACCCGTGTTTCGTTTTTTTTTTTTTCAGCTCTCAGGTTAATTTATTGAATAAACGGACGTATGAAATAAATAAAAATTATTGATACAGGTGGCAGTCCCAAAGTAAAAACTGTCTGAGGGGCCCCCTGTTATTTTTTTTCTAGCTTATAAAAACTCTGCTTTTGGTCAGAGTGGCCTATTTATGATTAAAACGCGGTGTCCTGTTAGTCCAGACCAGCTTCTGTTTGCCTTAGTTTTCCTTCAAAGGTAAAAAAAAAAAGATCGCATGTCGGAGCTACACTCTGGCTATAAGGCAAACCATAAAAGATGGTTTAAAACCACCTTTGGCCATTTAGCATGCGCTTAAATCTTGGTATATGAATGCTTTTGCATTCCATCTTGCATCATAATGTGATTTTAAGAGGTGGGAAGCAAACTTGCAAGCTCGTGTGCAGAACAGAATGGCATACCTTGAAAGCAGGCTTATGTAACAAGTAACAGACAAGACTACATGGGACATAGTAGTGGAGGGCTCTGCACGATATTTAGACCACCCGGGGTTTTTTTAAGGGCCCCGCAAGAGGGTGTTTGAGCTTGGATTTAAAATGCTTGCACTAGTAGAGTACAGGCCACCAAGCATTCATGCGGCATGCGAGACCTCAAAAGTTAACGGGAAATTTTCTATAGATTTTTAAAAATTCCTGCTTTCGCACCTCGCGGCGACGCGCAGTGCCGGGCTTTGAGCAAAACCTGTCATACGACATCATGCCGTGCTAGTAGCGTCAGCAGCCAGGGGTTATCATTGGTTCACGGCGCCAAATTCTGCCAGACATCACGCGGCTACCATGGCTGTGGCCACTCCATGCGCGTCGGCAGCCGGTGGAGGTAGGGGAGGAGCCGGGTGGATTGGGCCGGCTGAGGAGCATCTATGTTCTGGCATGCGAAAATTTACGAGAGGAGAGGGAAAGGCACGAAGATTCAGAAGTTCAAATCTTGACTGCATATAACTCATCTTCCACAAGACGCATTAAAAAAATTTCTTGCTATTTGTGAAGCTGCATCCTTTAACATCCCAGACATACCGCAACTTTACTGAGAGCCCCTTTCTAAGGCCCTTCAACGTGCGCTGACATCGCCCAGTGTGTGGGCATTTTCGCACTTTGCCTTCGTTGAAATGTGGTCACCATGGCCAGTCTTTGATCTCGTGACCTTGTGACCAGCAGCCAAATGTGAAAGCCGCTGAGCCACCACGGGGGCTATAATGGAATGAAATGGTCATATCATTAATCATGAAGGATGTTGCCATGCCTGGCTTTGTAGAAATCCCAAAGTGGAATATGACTGAAATAATGTGTTGGAACCATCTGTTTATGAGATTAGGATGCCAAGTTCTTGACAGTTGAGGCATCTTGGGTACCACTTTGGTATCTGTGTCAGTACAATCTTTTTGACGTCATCCAGGTAGCCAGCTCTTGGAACACTTGGAACTATCTCTGGTGTCACACTGATTCCAGTTTCAGTACTGTCTTTATTACCCTTCTTGGAACCTTGCTTACCGACTGAGTAACGAATGTTGAATGGAACTTTTCGTTGACGCTTTAGGTAACAAGGTTGCCAAGAACGAGTTGGTCACCTTCCTTGGCTTGTGCTGTCAGCATCTTCAACCCCTGCAGTTTGGATCAGCTGCGGTTCTTGGCAGTTCCTCTTCTGTTTAGGGGGGGGGGGGGGGGGGGGGGGGTATTGTCAAAAGCATGGGGTTGGCTGAAATCTGAAAGGGTCTGCCGTGGTCAGTGTGCTTTCACAACAGTGTCCCGAGATCTCTT
Organism: Amblyomma americanum; assembly: GCF_052857255.1. Classification (NCBI taxonomy): domain Eukaryota; kingdom Metazoa; phylum Arthropoda; class Arachnida; order Ixodida; family Ixodidae; genus Amblyomma; species Amblyomma americanum. The sequence continues at coordinate 25,118,772 of NC_135506.1, read as the reverse complement.
GCGCCGAGGTTGCTGTTTGCTTTGCCACCTGTCAGTGGCAGTGTTGCTGACAGTGAACCTCTGGTGTTGGATGCAGAGGAGCAGCCGTTGTGGGTGAAGAAGGTGGAGCCGTGGAACAGCGTGCGGGTGACGTTCACACTCCCCCGTGATGCGGCGCTGCGGCTACGGCAGCTGGCCCAGCGTGGTGACCGGGCGCTCCGCGATCTCGGCATTCTCTCGGTCCAGGTCGAGGGAGACCAGGTGGGTTTGTGTGTTGGGCCCCGAGCGGTCTTTGGTACCTGACATCTCTGAACGTTTTTTTTTTTTCGACGGAGCTGTCCTAATTCCCTTGTTTTGCTGGCAGATTCATCATCTGCCACATTTGTTTCTTCTAGCACTGCACACTGGTGCAAGTACTCGTTCAGGAGTGGCGCAACAATGCAGGTGCAGTGTTTGGATAAAAAGCAAGGGCCATAATAGGTGCTGCTGAACAACTGAAGTTAATTATAGTCATTATCAAAGTCACCCTCGAGCGAGCAGGTTAGGAACTGAATGGCAGGTGTGCAATTAGCTTGTCACTGTTAACTGACAAACCTGTCAAAATGATTTAAACCATCCCGAGGCACACCGCTTTAGCTAAATATAAATAGGAGGGGCAGGGCAGCAGCAGCAGCAGCACCACCACCACCACCACCACCACCACCACCACCACCACCACCACCACCACCACCACCACCACCACCACCACCACCACCACCATCTGACGAACAAGATCCTGGTCATCATCAGTAAACTGGTCTTGCTGCAGTTTACAGCACTGAGTGGCTATTGCAGAGCACTCTGTCAGCTCCTTAGCAAAGAACTGTCTGGCTGAAAGGGTGCTCTGTTTCTTTGTATAGAGTGGCACTCTCTTCACATTTATGAGAGCGAATAAAGGGTGAATATGCTAATATGTTTCGTGCAAAAAAAAGCAAAAAAAAACTGGTAGAATGCTGGCAGGAGTGACATGGCCTCTGACACGAGGTAGTGGTAATACTGCATCATGGCCTCCACAGAAACTTGCACTCAAGCATGATGCAGCAATAGCAGTCATGTCTATCGTAGGGGATACCTATGGCTCGTGTTAGAAACTGGAGCTCAAGTTGTAACTGCAACTGCGAGACTCTCTGCACTTTCTGAAATGTTAAGTGTACAATTTCTGAGGCCTCCCTCTTTTAGAGCACATAGGTGCACAATTTCTGGGGCCTCCCTATTTTAGTTGCTGTTTACAGTTTCTTTAAACGTTGAGTGGAACAGTTGGAAGACTGCAAGGAAGAGCAAAGTGAAACCAACTCTATGTTCTGTAGAGGTGCACACATCGACTGGCTAAACTAACGACAGCAAGCAGTTAACCATTCTGTTCAAAGTGACCAGAAGCAGTCTTGACGTTTTTGTTCTGTAAGAATAATGCAGGTGTCGGCCGAAAAGCAATGTTTCCAACATAGCACATGCGGGGTTTCCCTTCGGTACCATCTAAAGTGCATGAAGCAGGTATCAGCTAACAGACATTTGCAGCACAGCAAATGAAGGGTTGTCCAAAGAGAACATTCAAACTAAGGTTACAATATTTGCAACTTTAAATTAATTTAAATGCAACTAAAAAGCTGCATGGTTATGTAAATTATTGCAGCAGAAAGGAAAACCCACAGTTGCGTTTTATAATAAATGTGAACACAGAAGAGCTCCCGATGTTGCCATTTAAAGGCCAGCATGGCCACGCATAGCTTGGTGGGGTGCTACACGGGATAAGTTCTGACACGCTCGTTTCTTTTTGGGTGCAGATCATCAGCCTCACCCTCGCTGGCCGCTATGGAGAACCGCCGAAGGAGATCATCATCCAGAAGGCAGCTGAAGAGGGCGAGCAGGAGTCTCCGGCCTCTCCGCACGTGTCTGGGGTGCCGGCCTCTGCGGCTCACGCCAGCACTGCGCCCAGCCGTGCGGGCAGCACCTCCACCGTGCCCGCAGAGCCCAACTCCATCCCGAGGAGCCCCGCCTTCGCAGCGGCCACTTCAACCGGTGGCGGCAGTGCCTTTCGTTCTCCCAACGTAGTCGCCCCGCCACCCCGGGAGCCGCTGCCCTTCCTCTCGAGCGGCTCATCGCGGCTTGTGCGCCCCAGCACTAAGACCCGGCCTCCATTCCCCTTTGCGAGCATGACTCACTCGATGAAGCAGAACAGTGCTGCGGCAGCTGCTACGACCACAAGCGGCAGCAGGTTTCCATTCTCACCGTCTCCTCCACTGGCTGCCGCACTCGGGGCTGCTCAGCGCCTGGGCGGCAGCACCTCCCGCGGCAACGTGGCACTCTCTAGTCCGCTGCTGGTGAACCTCCTCCAGAGCGAGACTGGCTCCGGACCGCAGAAGCTGATGATGCCGCCGCCCCTGGACACTGGCCAGTCAACGAAGCGGAAGAGAAGGCCGCCCAAGGGGAACAGGGGTAAAGAAGGAGCGTCCCCTCCCAACTCTCCATCGCCCCCACCCCCAACAAGCCCGAGCTGCGATGCTGCCAGTGTCCTTGGCGGCCGTGGCTTTCCCCTGTCCTCCCACCACATTCCTCTGTCGCCACCCCGCACGCCTCAGCCGACGTCTACGGTCTCCGTGGCCCCTCCCTCACCCCCACCAGCCACTGCGGCCGAAAGCCGCGCCACCACGCACCTCATCAACCCTTTTACCGGCCACTTGGAGCCCATGCCTTCCGACGAAGAGGATGACGAACCAGTTGTTCGAGATCTCGAGACATCTGAGTCGTCGGAGAACGGGGGCCACTCTGAGCGCAGCCTGTCGGACGGCGGCAGCGGTAAGGATCCTGGCAACCCGTCCTCCGACACGGATTCAGGCATCGGCAAGTCATCATCGTCGCAATCCTCCAACGACCCTGAGCCGCCTCCTCGCGATGAGGTGCCTCGCGTCTCCTTGCCGCCCACTGAGGGTGAGCTCAAGCTGCGGTTGAAGCTCGATTCAAAGAGGAGCATCAAGCCGGACGTGGAAGCATCACCGCCGCCTTCACCTCAGGGCGAACCCCCTCGTGTTCCGCCATTACACATATCCTTGCGGGGCCCAAACGTGGCAGTAGTGGTGAGCCCGCGGAAGCCAGATGCCCCCAAGAAGCGCTCCCCACGTTCCCCGCGGTCTAGCAATGCAGAAGGCAGCGATGCTCGCAGGGGCTGCCGCAGCGCCAGGGCCCGCGGAGGAGACAAGGCGGCCGAGCGGATGCGGGAACTGAGCCTGTTGTCGGGCGGTGGCATCGTCCGGGTGCCTGTGTCCATGTCGCCGACGGTGGTTTTGACACCGCTACAGCTGCAGCACCCACTGGGCACCCGACGAACCCTGCCCTCGCCCTCTTCCTCATCTTCGTCCTCTTCGCCCTCCTCTTCGTCGCCCTCGTCTGCCTCCTCATGTGCACAGAGTACAAAACCTGCCTGGTCTGCCAACACCACCTCACTGGGGCCAGAGGCCGACTCTTCCGTCAGCGGTGAGTGCCTGCCGCAAGCCTGCCTCAATGCCTGCTCTCAGAGTGGCAGGTGTAGTGCCACTGTAACACAGTGTACTGTCACTGTCACTCAGTGTAGTGCCAGTGCAGGTGGAGGTGTAGTGCCGCTATTGCCTCGGCAGGTACCACTTCGGGCATTGCGGTGAAATTCAGCAAGAAAAGGTGTCTTTCAAAACTGACAATGATGACAGTTATAGTGACATAAGTGCTGTGTTTTCTGTACATAGTCGGCATTTTGAAGAGAAAAAGAGTGCCAAACCTTGCACCAAGCAAGCATTACTTTGGCAGCCACAGCGCACAAATCAAAAGATACTGGCACGTGGCATTGATGTCAGTGACAGAAGGTAAAGCAAATGCAAGTTTCTGAACAGTGTACTTATTTTTTTTTCTTACTGAAGTGCTCTTAGGAACTTTTTTTTTTGCCTATAAGAGACCATTTTCTACTAGTCAGTACACATGAAGCACATCCGGTACTTGGACAGGCAGTATTATAGAAATATTTGACGTCTGCCGTGTTTATTGCAAACTTTTTAATGCTTTTTAGCTAAAGAGTAAAATTCATAGTACGTTTAAAAAAATAGAAGCATTGTTATTTACGAAAATTTCTATTTCTCCTCTCGGTGCGCTGGTAATTGAGCCTGCACATGTAGATATTGTGGTGCATCATGTAATACCCCGGTCAAACACACAAGTTAAGTGCTCATACAGGGAGTGTCACTTGCTCTAAGTGGAGTGTCACTTGCAGAAGATGTACTCTGGTTAGTGTGGTCAGAGTGCGTTCACAGAACAGACTTCACTGGCTGTGTGTGCAGCCTTGCCAGCAGCGATTCCAAACGCACAAAAATGTAATGTATAAGTAAAGCACTCACAAGTTTAATTGACTTGTTGTAAAGCTGTTTTTTAAAATTTTTTGTTATGACATGCGAAACAACGCAATAAAGAAATGAGATCAGATGCAGCTTCTCTTTATGCTGCCATGTTATTTGTTGTCAGAATTCTGGATGGGCTAAGTCGTCTCCTTGGCTGGTCTTGCCTCTCAGTACCTTAATATAAAAACATCTATTCGTTTCATCTACTACTTCAAAACTCTCACTTGTTGTCTGTCGCCATTTTTGTTACTGTGAGTGACACTGCTTGCCCGTTAAGTGCCACATTACCTAAAGTGTCTTTCAAGGGTCTGAAGCGCACTCCCTTAGTGCACATAACTTGCACGCTTGACAAGGGTACGAGCTATCCCGCTGAAGTAAGTTATCTCACTTAAGTGCACTTCGTAGCTAGTGTCACCGTAAAGTTCCATGCCACTTTTTGCAAAAATGACACCAAGCTGGCTGTTGGCCTTGTGCAAAACAACCACTTTAGCACTGTGTTTGAGACAGACGAGGTATCGGTAGTACATTTGAACCCCGCTACAATGAAATTCAGGGAACCCGTGAAAAATTTCGTTGATGAAACTTGGTTGTTACGAAACCAGACCAGAACATTAATCATGAAACCAGACCAGAAAGTTGACAGATTGTATTGCTCATAAACAACCTTTCTTTCCAAAAATCAGTCAACTTTGGTCTTTTGCCATTTTTAATTTGCACGATTTTCGTGTACTCTTGAAATCTCGAAAAATGGCCACATTCGCATAATAAAGCACCTGCTACACCTGGCCGTCAGAATTATTTTTTTTCCTTACGCATTATAAAAGCGCTTAAATTATCAACATGCAAAATTTTACTCCAAGACCGTGCTGCCTTGAGGCGTATTGGCATTGTCGAGATGCGTGTGTGCACTCGCGTCAATGTGCATTAAATAGGGGTCACGTGCTCCCTGAAATGATGCTTTGGACGACAGGGCAGAAACTCGATTGCTCCGATTCTTTGAAGACGTTTTGGGATATGCGGTATGAACTTAATGGCTGTTTGTTGTTTTATTGAGACCGCGATAACTTTACCATTTTGCCATTTAAAGGAGTATAGACACCAAATTTGGGTTGCTTGTTTTCTTTGTAGGGAAATAATATACAACGCATTTTCTGCCCATGCTGTTTCCGTTCCAGTTTCAGCAGCTTTGTGACATCAAAGTTTAGTGCAGTTCAAGTGAGGCGTGAAAATAGTGATATAATTGCAGTTTCTTCATTTGTTGTCGTTCTGGTCGGCTGGCTTTAGCGTTGCAGTGACATAAAATGGTGAAGCTGTGGCGGCTCAATGGTTATGGTGCTCGGCTGCCGACGCGAAAGACGTGGGTTTGATCGGGGCCGCGGCTGTTGGATTTCGATGGAGCTGAAATGCTAGAGGCTCGTGTACTGTGCGGTGTCAGTGTACGTCATTGCATGTTAGTTAAGGAACCCCTAGGTGGTTGAAATTATCTGGAGCCCTCCACTACGGTGTTCCTCATAGCCTGAGTCGCTTTAATGTTAATCCCCATTACCCATTTCTTTCGTGCCTCACACGACCTACTTCACAGCCATTGTTTGGCCGTTGAAACTGAAATAACATGAGAAAAAATTCAGTTATAAATTATGTAGCGATAATATCGTTCATGTCTTTCACATTACTGCAAAGAAGAAGCATACAGCCAAAATTTGATGACCATACTCCTTTAAGTGAGCAGTGCCTGTGTCGGCATTTGCTCCAAAAAGAAAATAAAAAAAACTCGTGATGCTTGCTTGTGGCACGAAAGCACTTGCCTCTTGGTTACTTGCCACTTGCTCGGAGTCGCTAGGCTTAATGTGCTTTGCTCTGAAACTGCAGTGAAAGTGCTTTGTAGCAAGCCATCTCTTGTCATGAAAGTCTGGCATTCTCACCTGTAACCTCTTATACAGTAATTTAACATTGAAATGAAAGTGCATCTGGTTTCTGCCTTCGTCAGCGAGACAAGGGAAAAGGGGGGCCAACAGAAAGCTGCCTTGCACTGGCAGCATTGAATCGCACGTGCGAGAGTCCGAGCCATCAGCAAAACCGTCACAGGCAATCGTGCACCAGATCACATCCTTATGTTCAGAGGTGTGAGCATCAGTTCCGATCCTGTAGTGAATATCAGTGGCATCGTTAAAAGTGTGAGCTGACTTTGGCGACCGTTTTCAGTGAAACCGAACGAGATACAGAGCTATATATAGACGCATGAAAAAAAATTAAAAAATTGGTGCCTTACTCGCAAAAACCTCGCAGCAGCAGAACTTCGCTTTGAAAATTGTTTGTGGTGGGATGAAATAATTGCATTGCCTTGTATGGTTTGCTGACACGGAATCGGGAATACTTAGTTGTGGCGAAAATTTTGTTGTAGCTGGGTTGGACTGTATCCTCTCCACTGTCATTTCTGCTGATAAATTCTACCAATCACTGTGTGCACTGTCATTGATTGTAAAAGGCCTGCAGACCTGCGGCCCCCTATATGTTGGAAGTTCCAAAAAGAGGTATTGCAAAGAATGAATTGAAAATCAGTCTTCAGTTGGGAGTTCTGTGGTTTCGCTGGTGCCATCGATTCTTCGTTGCTGAATGGCTGTTCAGGTTCAGTTGTCCATTTACACAAGAGCTCTGCCATCAGAAATGACATCACTCCTTTGAAGTGCTGCAGCTTGGAAGCCGTTTTGAGGACAAGGAAGTAAAATATTTTTATGCTTGTCATATTGGGGGTAAGCAGCATAGTTAGTCGTTCCTTTACTTGATTTCCCCCCCCCTCACTGGCACGTATGGCATTCATCAAGAAGCACATTAAAAAGCAGCTGACCCTGTTAGAATTAAGAATGTTGTTAGGGCTTTATGTCTCCCAAGAAGATATGGGATGAGTGGTTTTCATCCCAGCATGCACATATTTGACAGTCGGCATTGTATGCCTTGCTGCTTGCTGTCAGCTGGGCTAGCTGTCTCTGCTCTTAGATCTGTTTGGTCAACCATCTGAATATTGGTGTAACCTCATCCACATCATCCTTCAACCTAATTTGCTAGATAGATGATACCTGCACTTCTTCACATTGAGTGACCCACTTAAGGGGGGAGTTGGTCTTGAAGAACATCTTTTGTGCGCTAGCACTTGTAGTGGCCATTCCCCGCATTTAGCCATTGTCTTTGAAGTCTGCTACTGGCAGGTGGAAATCTACCTACTGGGTTGTGGGCAACGTGCTTAGGTGCACACACACACACATATATATGGTGACCTAGGTGGCGATTGAGCCACCCCTTTTTTCGCTCACACACAATATTAGCGCATATATTTGCATTTGTCTGAACTACGCTAATCGGCTGCCATTTTTTTAGTCCGAAAGCACCATTAGCCTCCTGCCCTGCAAAGTCCGCCTGTTTGCATGAAGCCTCTGAGAGTCGGGAAAGGAAAGGCGCATATGAGGTCCCTCTGGGTCAGTGGACACCTCAATCGCGCTTTGAGCCATGTGGGGGTAGTGACAGAGAAATGTGCGCTGCATGCGTTGGCATTGACAATGTTGTGGCAGAGACGTGCCACTGGAGCAATAGGCTGTCAACATTCATTGAGTTCATCGACGTTGACAGTGTTGTAGACTTCGGTGATATTGAAGAAGGGAAAGGCGCATAGAGGGGGTGGGGAGGGGGGGGGGGGGGGGGGGGGGGGGCTCCCTGATTCAGTGGACACCTCATTTGTGCTTTGAGGTACGTGGCACTGGTGTCCACCTTTTAAAAATCATACTTTTGCACAATATTCTATGATTAGCAGTGCTAAACTGCCAGCTAGTTTTTGTAGCGATAGCTACATTACAATAGCATTTCGAGTCTTCAGCGTGGCGGCGCTGCCACACTGTCACATGGTTCGTCACGTGGATCGGAGCAGCTGCCGGCGGCGTGGCGCCGTGGCTAATCACGTGGTTCGTCACGTTGTTGGTCACGTGACCAAGTTCCACTCAGCCAGCTGTAGCTATCGCGTCACTCCTGGTTTAACGAGAGCTAAACCATCGCCAATTTTTTATTAATGCAGTCATAGTTATTAAATCTTTAAGAAATGTATATTTTTATGTGCCGATTCTAAATGTAATTTAATTTTATCTAAAACATTTCCTTGAGCATCTACTTATACTCCATTTCATACATCAAGTGCAACGCTGTGAAAGGTACGGAAGTAGTCTGGACGGGAAAATAAAGGGAGGCGTGTTACTCCGCACTTGTTCTGTGCCCGAGCGGTCTGTGACACGAGAAGGTGACAGCGTGTTATCAGCAATAACAGTGCATTTAATCATGATCATGACAAATGTGTCGCATGGTAAGCCTACAGGCAAAGTATTTACCATGTTTCGCTCACCACAAATAACGCACTACTTTTTGGTCATGGATGTAGGCAGCGTAAACAAGAACACTAGCTTTGACAGCGTTGCACATGATTTTTGAAACTGAGTATAGTATACAAATTTTTTTGTGAAGAGCTTTTAAGACATTTTGCCGCAGGAAACTTGCTAAAATGCAAGCCTTGGGTTTCTCTTGACATCAGGAAAGGCAGTGAGGGTAAAATTATCATCCTCCGTATTGAGTTACAGGTATCGAAGCTGCCACTTCAGAAACGGAAATATAGATTTTTCTTCCCGCTGCTGAAGTGTTTCCATTACTGAAGTGGCAACTTCAGAACCCTACAACTCTACTCCTATGATAGGCAGGATGACAATTTTACCTTTATTGTATTCTTTGATGTCAAGAGAAACCAGTGGCATATATTTTAGCAAGTTGCCTGGAGCAAAACTTGTTAAAAACTCTTCACAAAAGCTTTCATAACATTACAGAAGTCCTCAAGAAATTGTTTTGCATAAAATAAAGTGGCATATTTAGAATCAGTACTCAAAAATGCGCGTTTCCTGAAGGTTTCTTAACTGCGACTACATTTATAAAAACTTTTTTTTAAATATCCATCTTCCCCCGTAATGGTGGGTCGTCACTATAGTCTTACAAATCCATTGCAGCGCAGCTTCTTCCACTACCAGCGCTCACGTTTGTGTTTGGGCCACTTTTTTTTTGACAGGCTACTGAGGTCTCTTTGTAGGCAACTATTCCATGTACATCTGTCTTCATGCTTGTGTGGGCCTGGTCTCTGGGATTTGTCGACGCAATCTTCCATCCAAAATTGCAGCAGGGGCTTCTCTTGCATTGCTCGTGCATCTGTCTTAAACTTCCCTTTCTCTCTGCGTGAAAGGAATGAGTGTATGAAAGATAAGAGTTTGGCCACGGCTCTCCTTCTGCCCCGCTATTGTCATGCCGGAGACTGCCGCTGCCGCCACAAGTGCAGTAAGTCGAGGAGCAGTGCAGGCCTGCAGATCACTTCATGCGAAATCATTTGAAGGGAGCCGTTCTTAGAATTGTGACATAAGCCATGGCCTGCGGAAATGCATGTTAGCTGGGTGGGACCTTTGGACAGGATTGAATCAAAGCAAACGAAAGAATAACTGAAATTGAATTGGCTAATGCCTGCTGTAATTAGCAGCACTTGTTGCTACTTTTCAGTAGGATTCACCCTTAGGCTTGCTACGGCCGTCTTCATATGGCACAGGCAGTGCATTCTAAGAGTGATGAGTGACACGTAGCACGAGGGTGGCATCTTTAAGCACGTTGAAAAATATTGCCCCCATGTTTGGGCACACAGTCTAAGAGCAGGGTTTAAGTTTTTTGCTTCAGCATTTTACATAGTCGAACAGCACACAATGTTAGAGGCTTTCGTTTTGTGTGTTCACGGATCCGTGCAGCAAATGGCAGAACTTCCTGACTTGTCCCATGGCCACTGCTCTACTGCTTTAGTTGCTAGATGGAGTTCTTGCTTGCGATGGCTACCATCGCACGCTTTTAATGCTTTACTGTGTGTACAGCTACACCCAGATCCTTTTTTCGAAGCGTGGAAGCCTCAAAAACCTTAATTTCTTTGCGTTCTTGGCATGCAGTTAAGAGCTGAAGCGTAGGATCTGCAGTTTCCTGTGCAACCTGCACAATTGAACCATACCTTCGGACAGCAAGGAAATCATTTTTTTTTTCATTCCGCAAACTTCTATGGGCACCATTGCATGCATTGTAGAGATTTGATTGATGAATATTCAGTATTTTACATACCATTAGCATGTGGACAGGTCGGGCTTCTTTTGGTTAAGAAAAGTTAAGGATTGTAAGTTTAAGTGAAAGTTGCTGTGTGGCTGCACATTTATGTTTTATCTCCATTTTTCTTTTGTGGAATGGTGTTTATACTGTAAGCATTGCAGTTTTAGTTTTTATCAGTTCCATCTGTGCCAGTAATTACTAATCAAGACAAAAATAAAAGCAAATATGTCATCAGCTTTTTTTAATTACTCAGCGTCTTATCGAAGTGCTGGCAAAAAAATGAAAAACGTTGCACAAGAAATAGACTAAGCCACATAGACATGGTGATGACTGACATCTTAATAAATATTGTCTTGCTACATGTTTATATTTGTGGGAGGACAACAAAAATAAAAGTCTAGCACCACAAAACTCTTGCATGACCCACTGCTGCTGCTTGATAAGGATCATCGAATTCTTGCGATAGAAATGGCTCTTACTGGCATGCACGTGAAACCAGGTAGCCTCATGGTCCCATGGTTTATTTTTACTTTCTCCACACAGATACGCTACAACTATTTGTTGAAATTTTCTGTCAATGCTGTGTCTGTGGGCCTCTGCCTTTCCACTTTCCTTGTGTCCTTCAGGCTTTTTTTTTTCTCCGTTGCCTTACTGATGCACTCATAAGTTCATCCTTGTTGCTGACAAACATGCAGGATGATCTCTGTAGCGTCTTGTGTAGGGCGAATTTCTAAAAGCTTTTGGTACCAGATATCCTAAAGCATGTTGCATTCCCACTTTCACAGATGGCTCCAGCCCGCTGCGAGACCGTCAAAATCTACCTCATGCCCTGCGGTCCGCGGACCATGACTCTGGCGCTGCCACTTCTGCAACGACGACAGCGACAACAACCGCAGCAGCACCACTCCAGGTTGGCAATGGTGAGCCTGCTGCGAACAGTGCCTTGGGAGCCCTTGAGTGCCACACGACGCCACACCGAACCGTGCGGCCTGGCAATGTGCCAACACCAGAGACCAACGGTGTGCTGCACACGGATGAGGAAGAGCAGCGGTCACCCAGCCCGTGTCGTGCCTCCCCTTCCCTGGCAAAGACGACCAGTGCAATAGAGAAGAAAAATCCTGGCCTCTCTGGCTGCCTTGAGGGAGGTGGAGGAGGCACCAACCACATTGGCTCAACAAAGGGTGACGATGGGGTCAGCGACCTCCGTGAGGCGGCAGAGCGGCGGTTATCCCCACCCGTGGCACGGATCATCTCACTGGACACGGTCACTGCCAAGAAGAATGCTTTTGGTGGCCCCGTCTTCGAGGTGTCTGAGATGGATGTGCCTGCGGCGCTCAAGATCGGGGGCTTGGTGGGTGGCAACCACCGAATGCCCCTGCTGATACCCACCGGCGGCGGCAGTGGAGCGTCGTTTCGTGGCGATGTGGTGCTTCGCCAGGAGTACGCCGCCGCACACCACTCACCACTCCACCACTTCCACTGCACCACAACCAATTCCGTCCTCAAGCCAGGCATTGTGCGCATGAACCGGCTAAGGTTCGGTACGGGCTTTGCTGCCACCGCAGCGGCGACACAGGCACGGGTGGAGGCAACGGCTAGTGTGGCGGTGAAGACCAATGGCATTGTGTCGTCACCACCGCAGAACGAGTGCGACTCAACGATAGACGCCGAATCGAGCCTAGACTCTGATGACGTCGTCTCAAACGGGCCGTCCTCGACAACGCAAGTGTCGGTTGTTGCGGCATCGAGGTCTGCAAGTGTGACATCACAGACGCTCTCAGCGGCAAGTGCAATTGTGTCCAGGTCGGACGGGTTTTCAGGACTGCCTGTGTCTCGCAGTGCATGCGATTCTTCTGCCACCAACGGCATCGCAGAGTTTGCAGTGGTCGGCAACGAGAACAGTGTGACAACGACAGGGAGGGCGGAAGAGAATGGGAATGGTGTGTCACCAGACTCGCACCATGAACTGCTACCACGGGATCGCTTAGGCCCCAGTGACACAGATGGTGACAGGAGCGGTGATGACGAAGAAGCGAGCTCGGCTCTCTCTGAGAGGGGTGAGAGGACTGTTTTGTTGCATTAATGGTGTTGCCCAGGGCTGAGATCAAAAGGGGTGTGCTTTCCTTTTGGGGACGATGGCGAGGGGTGGTATTAAGGTTTCACTCAGATTATTTTTGCACTTAAATTACCCATGCCTTTGGTTGTTCCTGGAAAGAGTCAGGCGAGCTGATGGCTAAACTAGAACAGAATCAGGCGGAAAGAACTGTGTCATAGCGGTCATCCACTGCTTACAAGCAAACTGAGAGCATGAGGCATGATTAACTGCTATGAGATGACCAATGCATGACAAAATACAACCTTATTGTTTTCACTTTCAACCTGTACATACAATTTTAAATCTATATTAATATTCGCTGTAGTGGATGGTTAAAAAAATTTCTGCGCATGGAAAGGGTTAAATGGCGCAGCTTAAATTTAACACTGGAGCAAGTGACTGGCAAGCTTCTGTAACTTGTTTTCTGTAAAGCAGTATTACAAAGTGACAATCACTGGGTCAGACCTTCTGGTTTTGTCATTTGCTCGTTATACAAGAGTCTTCATCGTCTATGCTATGAATTTTTAATTCTTGCCGAAACCTCCATCAACTGCCTATTGCTCAGCACGCTTTCATGCAGGTCGCTTTCAAATGAGAGAGCAAATTTGTTTTATGCCCTCGAGAAAAGAGACTGCTTGGCTTGCACAAGGTAGCCAACCACTGACAAAATTTTAAAACAAGCACGATTCTATACCCCAGGAGTAGTCGTCCGTAATGTTGCCATATGGGATCAATTTGGGCGCCCCGTTTAGGTTGCGAAAATCACCAATAGCTCCATCTGGTTATGATAAATGCAAGTGTATCAGCTGCTTACAAAACACTGCTCAGAATGTACAACTGCACTAGATAATCCAACAATTCTGCCGTTTCACTGTACTGCTGGCTTCTGCGCTTTAATTCTCGCTCGTGACCAGTTGCAACTAGTACACAACAGCCCTCAGGCTGTAGTACACATCTGAAGGATACTGACCTTTTTCGCCTAAAACCGAATTGCAAAAAATGGATTCGGCGTAGGTTATTTTTTATGTATTTATTTAAACCGAGAACTCCAACCTCTAATGTATGACACCTGTCGGCAGTGTTGGCTAATGTGGTGAGATGCATATCTTGTGGCCGCAGTTTGAAGGTGAAGTTTCCTTGTCTCAAAAGTACCATTTTTACAGGTCTTGCTTTGTGCACAGAGCTTCTGGCATGTTCGTTCAGCCAGTTTTGAAATTGGAAAGAGAGGCAAGGAATTGGTAACAAATGTTTTAAGAATGGACGGCTACTTTAAAATTGTGTAAGTTGCATCTGATGCAACAACCACTTTCAAATTCAGTGTTGAAAAAATGGCCAAAGCACTGTAAACCATATTTGGTTTGCGGATGGGTGCTAGATGTTTTCTCTCTTTTTCTCACTAGTTTAGTGTGAAGTTATTTCACACTGCAGCAGCTGAATTCATCACAACTTTATGACATGAATGTGCATTTTTTTTTTCTGGTTTTCATGCATCTTATGCTTTGCATTTTATTTTTTTGTGTCACATGTCTGGAAAAACTGTAAAAGAAAAGTCTAGTTTGAGCTCTTTCATGGTGTTGTCTCTTATGAGTAAAGAGTTGACGATATGCTACTAACCTTACTCTTACCACAATTACTATTTCCAGTTCTGCAGAAAAGAGTGTGATGGGTTGCCAGGGGTACTTGATGTTCCAGTTATTTTATGTTCGAACACATTATCTGCACAGCAGGACACTGGTGGGTCATGTTACCAAGTCCCGCTACACTGCAGTGCATGCCTAGACCTTTGTGTAGTTCACTAGGGGTATAAATGCATGGAAAGGTCATTTTTCTTTGCCAGCCTCAAGGCTAGGTCTACTGGTATGGCCCACCAGTTACTGACAACACTTAAGAATGCAGAACTATTCTGCTGCCATGTGTGTCATGGGTGCTTAGGGACCTGGTTCAGACTACCACGGTGCTACCATCTTTTAAAAGCACCATTGGGAGCATGTTTGCTCTGGTAGTCAATAGGTGCCACTACTGACATGTACAGAGTGGACTCTCTCTAGTTTGTGATTATTGGTTAGGTTAGTTTGTGGTTAGTTGTCTTTGCAGATTTACTAGAGCCATTAAATGTTCAGGCTTAACCCACTTGTGTTTGGGCTGTGAAAGTTGCGATGACCTGTCAGCCCTTTATTGATAAAGAAACGGTCCAACTGAAAATGGCATAAAGGACACAATCACAGTGCTGATGAAACAATAATAATAAGAAAAACTAACCACCCATTACTACGCTTGTGTAGTACAGCTCTTAGAAGTGACTCAATCATGGGTTTGGCAGGGTTTGGCAGGCTTTGGCGTGCCTTGTTGGTGTAGCAGGTGGCTGACCAGTTGGTTGTGGCTTGCATCGGTTGATGCTTTAGAACTAGCTGTTGAGAATGGCCTGTATCCAAAGAGAATTGTCACAGTAGTCGTGTAAGGAGCTGGAGGGAAAGAGCCCTAACTTTTCCTTGAAGTGGCCTTGCATTTTTGTCAGTTTAGTTTGTAAGGAACATGTAGCACACCACTTGTTGAGTTTTTTTTTTTACGGTAATCAGAAGGTGACGGGTGCTGCTCAAGCACGCTCCAGTCTTGTGGGGCTTAAAAAATGCTTTGATAAGACTTGCAGCTTGCCTCGTGCACACGTGCTCAGGTGAAAGGAAAAAAACAGTCAAAACAAAACTTAAGCCTGGCAGCCGCCTGAGGTACCTGCCTTCTTTTTCCTGCTTCAGCTGCAGTCTGAGAGGGTCTGGAATGGAGTGCATAGTGGCGTAAGCATAGTGGCGTACATGTCACACATGTAGAATGGGCTTTGCCTTCTCGTTTTCTACCAGGGAGCTCCA
Organism: Amblyomma americanum; assembly: GCF_052857255.1. Taxonomy (NCBI): domain Eukaryota; kingdom Metazoa; phylum Arthropoda; class Arachnida; order Ixodida; family Ixodidae; genus Amblyomma; species Amblyomma americanum. Next base: position 25,103,293 of record NC_135506.1, on the reverse strand, counting down.
TCTCGCCGCCGAGTGAAGACCACCCCAGCAGCAACATTCCGCCCGACCGGCCATCGTCGGCACCGCCACCCGCCGCCATGCCTTCTCATTCTCCCCCACCTACGTCGTCCACCACCCCGGAACCCTCCACGGTGGCCTCTAGTCAGCCGACGACGACGCCCTCTCGGCCCGAGACAGCGGCACCTTGCTCGTTTTCGGCTCCTGTTGCAAGCTCCTCGTCCTCTTCTTCCTGCGCCATGCCTTCTTCCCCCACAATGTGGGACTCCACGCAACCAGCGGCTGATGTGGCAGCGGCAACGCCAAGAATGCAGCCGTCCACTTCTCAGCCTGCCGGTGGCGCGGCCGATGTGCCTTCGAGCACACAGCAGGTGAGTGGCGTGCTGCTCAACACTGCCTTTGTTTCGGCGAAAACCGGCACAGTGGGAAACAACAGTTACTTGGACGTGACACACACGGTGTGCCAAGCGTCTTGCGGAGTGTCAGCTTCATTTCCCTGTCATTTTTTGGTGCACCAGTTTTCATTGAAGCATACTGAACAACTTTCTCAAACGGTTACACTTCTTGTTCTTGTGCTTTCAGATATTTCACGATTTTTTTTTTTTTCAATATGAACCTGTGAGAAAGCGGTGAACCATGCCACATGCTTAGCAGCACTTTCTGAAAGCATAGACAAGTTGAAACTCCAGCATTCCTGCCACGAGGCAGTTCACTGCAAAGAACCTCGTTTATTGGTTGTGACAAGGAGATAGAGTTCTCTGTCATTGAATGCTCGATGGGTTCCCATGATTTTGTCCGGCATGTGGCATCTGCATTCTATTGAAACTACCTGTCTACAGGCGAGGAAAGGTGTTATCTCCTTTTGACAGTGGCAGAGGAAGTGTGAGAACCTTGACTGCCCTGGCTGCACTATGAATTGCATCTGTATTCTGCAGTCTTCTTATTACTGTACATTGTCCATGCTCATAGATTTGTGATTGAGCTATCTGAACCTTTTTTGCCATCCCTGTGGGGGGCATTGTTTGAGGCTGTCCTGTTTTTTGCTTTTTGCATGTGCAAACACTTCTATTTCATCTTGAAGGATGTTGCATTGGAGCGTAGAATTCCAGGAGTTTGGTTATTCACTGCTGCAATCCTGGAAATGCTGTGATGAGTGAGCATAGCATAAATTCATTAATTATACAAACATGAGTTATCTTAAACTGCTGCACACATAACTCTGTTAAGTGTACCTTGAGGAGGACGCACCCACGCTGCCTTAAGGTGAGTAGTTGGCAACTTCCTCGAGCCTGGTTCTTGCAGGTCCCTGGGGGCCGAATGATCTCGCCTTCCAAGTGGAGCACAGCAGGCAGCGACCCACAGCAGCGGCTCACGTTCATCTTCAAGGGAAACCTGACAGCAGGCGCCCCTTCGACGTCCGCCTCCAGCTGCCACACCACGACACATCCGGTGCTGGCTCTCCCAGGTGGCCCTCCCAGGGGGTCGGCCAAGACGGTCCCCATCAAAGTCCTGACCCTTCCACCGGGTGCCTCTGGCCTCGCCCTCAAGTCGTCCCTTGCTGAGTTGATCTCGCCATCCGGCCAGAGCAGCAGCGGGCCAAGGTCGTCGGCAGCCAGTGGGTCTGTGTCACCGCCGATTCGATTAGTTGTCTCCAAGATGGCGTCTGTCAAGGCTGCCAGCCTCAGCGGTCCCACCAGCGGGAGTAGTGCCAAGAGAGCACTGTCACCTTCTGTCTCACCTTCGCCTTCTGCCGCTCTTGTGAACATGGTCATGAAGTCAGTGATGGTTGCTGGTGCGACGACATCATTAAAGGTTCGTTCGCCAGTGCCCAGCACTGAAGCTCCCAGTTCAGTGGTGCCGTCAAGTACGGCATCGTCAACCGACATGCTGTCGTCAGCGAGGGTGCCTGTGCTCGGCTTGCCCGAGCAGCAGCAGCCAATTGTGAGTGGTGCCTGTGAAATGCCGGTGGGAACGCCACCCGTCACACCTGACGACTCGAGGGAAGCGATGTGTGCAATGGCAGCTGCGCCATCTGTGGTTGTGACTGAGGCAGACACGCACGGGGCGTCGTCGTCTTCTTCCGTGGGGGTAGTGGTTTCTGCAACGGACGACAATGGTGGGGAGTGTGGTGCAGATGACGCCTGTTCCGCGGAAGAGCGCCTCGCGTTGCCGGCGACCTGTGTGGACGTTGCGGAAAGCGGCGAGGATGAGCTGGCGGTGTTGAGCCCCACAGTGATAGCCAACCATGTGGGATCACCCCAGCTTCCGGATTCACTGTCTACTTTGCTGGACATGGCGATAGACCCGCCTGATGACGATGACGACAGTGAGTCGGCCAGTGGCCAGGCATCGCCAGCAGCGCCGGTGTCGCTCCTGCTCGCAAACCACAAGGATTCGGAAGAGGAAGAGGCAGCAGTGGCAGAGCACGATGTTGACTTAGAATTGCTTCGGACATGTCCTGAGGCCTCTGTGTGTGCACCAGGAGACGAACTGGGGGACCCTGATGGGCTGCTCCGGAATCAAAGGCGGCGGGCAGCACAAGGTAGCCTAGCCCGCTATTCCATTCACTCTGCCTGCTCCATCAGTAGAGGCCAATTCATGGTGTGATTAATTACTGTACATGAATCGTTTGCTAGTTGATTATCATATCTAGCATGGCTGGGATAGTAGCTGACGTCCGTTTCTGCTGCACATGCGGCAGTAGCAGAGTGTTAGCTTTGGAGGTGTTCACTGTGACGTTGGATGCTTGTTTAAGACGGTAATTTGGATCTGGCAGAAAAATTGCTTTGTGTGAAACCTGGGTGGTAATTTCAAACAGTGAGAGCAGTGGGCTGTAAATGTGCTTTATGTTTAACAGGTAGCTGCAATATCCACTCGTTTTTAAAAAACTCCACAAGGGCCGTGTCATATGTTGTCATACCAGTTAAAAAAGAAGACGTGCGCTTCATGCTGATATTGGCAGTTTTTGTACTCTCGAATGGCATGAGAAGTGCAAAATGGCAATTTTTGCGAAAACCATTGCCTACATGGCCAGATTGCCTTTTTTAGATGTTTAAGACAGTAGCGGTAGGAGTGTTAATTTACCGTTGCCCTTGTCTGGCATCTTCTTTAGCTTCAATTCTGAGTTTGAAGAGATCCGTAAACCCGTTGTGCCTAATGCTGATATAAGCCAGTGCTTTGTGAGCACAAAGCGGTCCAGAAGAATAAGGCGATAGTCATAACTTCCGGTTGTGTAGCGCTGCTTGCTATAAAGGATGTCGGAAGCTAAGAGCAGTATCTTTTTTTTTTTTTTTTACTACTCAGTGCCAAAAATAAGCTGCGCTGCAGCGCCTAAATCAGATCTGGTTTATTTTAATCTGGCTTTGCTTGCGTGCATACTGGCCTAATTGGGATCCCACTTAAGGCTTAATTTGTGTTCAATCAAGAAGGGGAAGCAGACACGGTAGGTGATACTTGCACTGGTCGTATGGCTTTGGTAGAGTGAGGAAGTCTGTAGCATTAGCATGTTTTGCGGTGTGTTAGCTGCACTGCACTTGTTCTTTTGCGAATGATTGCTGCCGTACTTCATAGTGTCTCATATTACTTAGAAGTACTTGCCACATGCTTTGCAATGAACAGGAATAAAAGAATGACATGGAAACATTGTAAGAAATCAGTGAATGAGAACGCAGGTGCTGCTAGCAAGGCAGAATGCAACCATTTGGTTGGACGTTGTAACAGTTAGAGCACGTCAAACATTAGCATTTATAGAGGGCTGTTCTTGGGTCTGGTCGCAGTGATAGCAGACCCGTCAGGCATTGATTGTGTAGCACTCCCTAATGCTGTCGTGACTCGTGTAAATGATGCTGCCTTTCTCCTGCGGGTAAATTTAGTTGCTGTGCATCTGTCACTCAGAATTGGTGCATTTTATAGCCAGTCATGTGGAAAGCTATATCAGTGCCTGCAGTAGAACACTCTACAGACATTATGTGTACGTTGGGAGAGTTTGTGGCATTTGATCAAAATGCCTAGCTTCAGTGGTTGGCACCTCCCCAGGTGTAGGAGAAAAAGGGAGTGTGTTTGTGTCCAAAGAGAAGCAATATTACAGTTGGAGTAATATATTTTGTTTGTCAAGAGACCTTTCTGGGAAGCATTCTCTGTGTAGGAAATATTCCTTGGAAACTTGGAAAAGCAATAAAAAATTTGCACTGCCTGTTTTCCTTGGAAATCACTCATGCCATCGGTACAAAAGGCAGTTTCATTTGCCGCTTCCATGCAAACCAGAGTAATAACCGTGTCACACGAGCAGGCTCAGTTTTGTAATAGAGTCGAGGGCCTTGAGATTCTTAATTTGTAGCGAATGTGAAGAAGTTGTATCACTGCTGTGCGACAAACTCTCCCGCCATTGAGAGGATGCACCTGTGGTGCTGCCGTCCCCACTGGTATTGTATGTATGTGAACAGTGTGGCCACAAGTTTAACCTGAAAAATGTTTGCTTCTTAAAAGCAGCCTTAATCGCCGTAACATCTACTATTCTTTCGACATGCTTTAGCAGCACTTGCACATTTTTCAGCGAGCAGCTTTGTGGGTTTTTTAAAACTGAAATCGCAATTAATTCTGCTTGTAAAAGGGGGGGGGGATTTTTTTGGGTGTATTTCCAAGTTCAGTAATTTCTCAGAGATTTTGGTGCTCTAATTTTTTTCCCAGTGCATATATCCATGCGTGCACACTGCCATAGAGTGGACGCTACCACCACAACGGCCCCTGAAACCTTGGTAGGGTTCCATGGTGTGCCATTCACTTGATAGACTGCTGACTTGATGGCCATTGAAGCCGCGGGCAGCTCTTAATTCACCATTGGGTCGATAGAATGTTTTTTCGAGCGCTTACGAAATGCTTGTGCAATATCAGTATATCACACAAGAAAGCAAAGGCACTTAGCAAAAGAAGCAGCCCATTTAACCATCCAAGAGGGGTGCAGTTTTGCCACAGATCACTGTGTGAACTCTCGCTGTTCAATGTGCCTCGCAGTGCCCTCTCCCGCTGTCGTGGCCGAGGCCGGAGAGTCGGACCACTCGAGCGAGGAGGAGATGTCTCTGAGTGAACTCGCGCACAAATCGCGGGTGCGGCAACCTCGGCTGCCACCGCCGCCACGGCAAGGCAAGGAGAACGAAGGGCTTGTCGTGACGGCAGCAGACTCCCCCGCTCCGACGACTCGTCGTGAGGATGGTGGCCCAGGCCGGCCAAGGCGGCTGACGGCAGCGGTGGCGGCGGGAGAGTCCAAGGCAGTGCGGTCTAGGCTGGGCCAGCAGCAAATGCAAGGCGGCCAGCAGCAGCCACAGGCGTTGGCAAACCAGTCACCAATGGCCATCGTGGCTTCCCTCCCCGCCGAGCGGGGCTCAAGGCGGTCCCCAGCCACAAGTGAGCTTGCCCTTCTTAACACAAAGGTCACTCTCACTTGCCGTCCTTGGAGAGATTATCGCTGCTTTCTGATGTTTACCAAATGCTGAGTCTACAAGAACATCATCAGGATGACTTTGCATGAAGCAGTTTGAAATAGAAAAAATCGCTGGTATCAGTTGTGTTTTCATGTTTTCTGCAGGTAAAAATACCTTTATACAGCAAGTGGCAAAGCCTAGCGAACCTACTATAGTACAGTAAAAGCTCTATCATTCGGCATCAGTTGATTTGAAATCCTGGATACTTCATAGAATTTCTGTGGCTCCATAATTTCTAATGTAAATTTTTTTCGCCAACTCGAGAATGCCCATGTTCGACCAATAAAGCAGTGTGGTGCCACTTATATACGAGGCAGAAAGTAGGTTTTTGTGCCAACTTGAGAATATCCAAGTTCATCCAATATTGAACTTAATGCTTTACATGCCATCACGCAGAAAGCGGTGACACTCCGACCTAGGGCGCAGCTCAATGACAACCAGCTGTACAAAGTGACCTTGGGCAGTTCATCAGCACCAACATCTAGTTTCTACTTCGTGCATGCTGTGCGCTGCATGCAACTCTCCAATACAGCCCCAGTTTACCTGATAGTTGGGTCGGTTTTCTGCATTAGTACAAAAATTATTTTGGGACCAAGAAGAAAATTCAATAAAAAAGAGTTCCGTCGGAGCCCTCTCTATAACGATTCTCACTGTTGCACAGACTGCATTTGTTGTATCTGGAGTTGTAGCAAGGGGGCTTCTCTCAGCCATGCACACCTGCGGATCCTGTCACGGCTTTTTCCAAGTGCTCCATCACAGCCATGTGCTTCTTGTCAAGACCTTCACTGGCCGTGAACCGCTGTGGACTAATCCCGATTGAAGTGCCCACAGTAACTGGTGCTAGTTCAGCCTCCCTATCATCTTCACTACTATATTCCTGGCATTCAGGAAGAGCTCATAGTTCAAATGCAACGGCTATGTTAGTTCATGGCTCTGCGGTGTCAGTGTCATCATCTGCAGCAACGTAGTCATCCCAGGAGACATCGGGTCTGGCCAGCTGTGCATCAACAATATGTTGCCGCTAATCCACATGCTTCGTGGTGTCCGACCATGTTGTCTATCATTCCTGGGCCCATAAGCCTCTCCTTAAAGCAATTCATGGTGCACTGTGCAGTCTGTTCCATTCAGTGGCCTTGATAATCATTTACACAGCGGCTAAGCAGAGAGATCCGAACAGGGGTGTCAGCACCTGATCGGTCAGTTGCTGTCAGCATGCGCTGGATGGTGCACACAGCTATTAGGCCACCTTGAGCATGTGAGTGGTGCCCATGCCCAGTGGCTCCATGGATCTTGCATCTACTGTTTGGTGGCAAGAAGAGTATGGTCACCACAGTTGGGGAAGGCAGCTCGTGATGCATTGTGTAGTTGTTGAGCATGAGCTCAGCTTTGCTGTTCTTTCTTGCCATGTCATGGTCGAACTCGACAAATAACTTGGTGAACAAGTTGTGCGTCATCCAGGCCTTTATATTGTCTCCGTAGCATGTGGGAGCATAGCTTCCAAACAACAGTGGCCTGTGAGTCTTGCCAGTGGTGGTAGCAGCACAGAATATGGAGGGCCGATTGGGCAGGCGATGCATGCCACTTGACTGGCTAGGCCAGTTAGGTATACCTTGTAGCTGGTATTCAAACTTTTCAAATCGCTGTTGCTGGTTGATCACCGATCATGGGCAGTACTCACTTTCAGCGCTGCCAGTCTCGCAGTTACCGTGGTTCTCTCACTGTGGGCGCTTTGCCCAGCCAGCGTACATACTTGCACTGACTGACCGTATAGGCTGTTGGTGTGTGCTAGCCAGCACTTGTTTAAACTTTCAATGCTACCTTTTGCATTGCTTTCTTGGGTTGCCATTCTTTCAGAAGGAGCAGTTCAGGGGCAGTTCATGTGGGCTAAGAGAGATGCACTTTTGACCGCGGGTGGAGTTTACGGGGGCCTCCTCATTTGGTCTGCCTGACTGGTGCAGTGTTCACCTCAAGTTTTATCCGAAACACAGTGCCATTGTTCTAATACACGTCTTGATGGTAGCATCACCCTTGTAACATGCGAGCATGTGATACAACTGGGGTCATTATAAGTGGACTCAACCCTATTCCCAACTCTACAGTAACAAGCGAGTTGTTGCACAGCCTGACAGTGGTGTCAGTTTATAGTTTCCTTTGTTATTGTGATTTTATTTTCACTCCTCATGCACAGCCATTACTGAGAGCGAGATACGTCAGCCTGAATGTGCAGTGTACGTGTGTGCTGATGGCTTTCACAATGTGTGTTTTCGATGCAGTGCCCTCTGGCCGCGATCACAGGGCGTCTCCCCCACGACTGCCGAACCAGCGCAACTTCCGGCGGGACTCTGAGGTTAGGGACGAGGACGCTGTGGTCGTCATGAAGAGGAAAACCAGGGCGTCAGGCCCTTCCACGGGTGAGACATCTTTTGTAGGTTATAACTGTTGGTGTGCGGTTCAAGGAGTGAGGCGACTGAAGCAAGTCAAAGTTTCCAGTGAAAATTGATCTCTGCTCCCAGGGCTGTGAAAAGTTGAGCTGAAAAACTGAGAGATAGTTGTGCTGCTAAGTAATAAACTCGTGTGAGGGCCAAACCTTTTTTTTTAAAATTCGGGTGTGAATTTTAAGTTGCGGCGGCCCATACAAAAACTTACCATATTTACCTGAATCTAGGCCCATCACGATTCTACGCTGACACCCGAAAGTTGAAGGCCAAAAAAAAAAAAAAAAGCTTTCCTCGAGTGTAAGCCAGCCAAAAAAAAAAAATGAAAATGATAGCAGGGACAGCATGCAAACGGCGTTTATTTCCTGGAACCTCCTCCTACTCACTCATCATCACTGACCTTTTTATCACTGTACTCTTCTTACAATGCACAATTTTCTGTGCCATCGAGTGCATTAGAGATGCTGCACTTTCAGAATGAGCGTGCAACCAATCTTACCAGAATGTCCTCCCAGGCTGCAGCGATCCAGCTAGCTACAACTCCTAGCGATTTCATGAACTCTACCAATGCTGATTTGAGTCCACTTTGGGTAGCGGCCTTCGGGACCATGAAGGCCCTTCTCGTTGCGCGCAAGCAAAACATTCATCACCTCCCCCCCTCCAACGGTGAACATTCTTTTTGACCATACCGAAGTCCCGACTGGCTTGCAGGTTTGAAGATTCACTTGAAGGTGGCGCATGATAACACCGGTGTCAGTAAAAACCACGTTTGAAAACATTGCACTGCTACCGAAGGTGCCCACGCCACCACACGAAGAGAAAACAAGGTCAAAATAGGAGCCAATGCTGGCGTGTGCTTTTGTTGACATCGGCTAAGTATAGTAATGGCTACAGTGCTGTCTGCTGTTGGTGTTTTTTTTGGGGGGGGGTGCCACCTACATGCTGCTTTCTTTCATTTTTGTGCGTTGTCGTCCTACTTTATAAATACAACGATGAAATTTTCAAAGCTAAGCTGACCTAGAAGGGTTTCATACCTTGTGTTTATGAAAAAATTATTGGCCTAAATTCGAATAAATGCGGTAAGCTGTATGTTTTTTCTCAGTTATCGAGTCCAAAACTGGGTGCCGCCCATACACAGATGCAGCCCTTACGCGAAGTTATATGCTAGGTTGTTTGACAGCAGTTACTATGGGTATGGTCTCAGAAATGGTCATTGTGCTTCTCAGGCATCCGAAACTGACCACATTCCTCCTCTCCCCTCCCCTCCCACAGCAGCAGTAGGCTCCTTATGATACAAATTTTATCGGGACCAGAAGACTGCACAGAGGTTGAACTAAGGGCAGCATCTTGTCAGAATAACAGGCAGCATTTAAGACGGAAAACGGGAAGCCCCTGGTCCCGTTGTTGTGTCTTCTTTGTTATTGTTGATCTTGTCATGTTGGTTATATGGTTCGCCGCAAACCAACTGGCCCAAATAGCACTGGTGCTGTAGTTTGTGCGTCACTGTTGGTTGCACCTTCTTCGTTATACCTTGCACCATGAGCCTAACACTAGCCCAAACAAGAGTAATATCGTACAATCCTGTGCAATGGCCATACTCGTGTACGGACCGCACTCAGTGTTTTGGACTAGATAGCTGAGGAAAAAAATACTGATGTTTTTTTTTTTTTTAATTTGAGTATGGGCTGCACCTTCAAAATTCACACCCGGATTTTGAAAAAAAAAAAAAAAAAGTGCCGGCCCTCGCATGAGTTTATGCAGCACTCTTTAATATGCTTGATGTTGGCTGCAGTGCCTCATTGTCAGTCAGTTAAAGGGAAAGTTAGAATTAAGCGGGCTCAAATGGACAAGAGTCTATTGTATGAGAGAACTCCCCCCCCCCCCCCTCTTTTCAGAAAAGATTGAAACTGAAATGCACAGAAAGTGCTGCCAGAGTCCATCAGTACTTTTACCGATCATGGCGCTTTGCTGTCGAGATACTAAGGGGGAGCTTTGCACACTGCGAGAGGCGACTGCGATGTGGCGCTAAGTGTCGTTGGAGGGCACTAAGCGGACTGTATGGAAGGTGGCTGCCATTCTCAGTGAGTGATATTGTGCTAGTTTGGCATGTAGTTCTTGCGATTCATTTCACGTGTTGCGACTGGCGGGCTGCGTGTGACTGCCGCAGAGGGTGCTGAACAACGGCAGTGTACGCTTGCTGTTGTTACAGCTGAAGAAGAACTCAGAAAAGGGGTTTGCCATGCCTCATTTGTGGCACCGAACAGCGTGGAAAGTGAAAGCAGGCCATGCAGTCTCAGTTTATTTAAAACACTTCGGCATGAGTGACACCATCTGTGTCAAATGTTGTGTCAAGCTCATAGTACCAGTGGTTACTCAAGCTGGTCGCCGCGCCAGAAATTAGCAAAGTTTCACCTGGGAGTTAATTCAAGGAAATGGGTTCAGTGTGCAGTACACCTTTCGTCACGTCATGACCTAAAGGCAAGGCCCAAATTTTTGCTTTGTAACTTGCATGAAGATAAATTTCTTGCGGCAATTAGTTAGATAAACTGGTTACTGTTTGGCCATTTAGAAACCAAATGGCCAAACCAAAGAACACCAGCCATTACATGAAAGCTTGTACGTTTCAGGTCAGTTGATAATGTCCTTTCTAAGAGCCCATAAAATGCGGCATGTACGAGGGACAAAATGCGAAGTGTGGTCAACGCTTTTGCTGTGTCGTCGTCTTCCGTGCATCTTCGTCTTTTTTGCGCTTGTTAACCATGAATACGCACTAACTAGCCCAACTTGTCATATTAATGCAATGGTCAGAAAGTCCTGCGTTACTTAAGACTGGAAGATTGTGTACGACCACTTAGAAATGTCGCGTTTTGAGATAAGAAGCATGATATGTACGTTCAGGAGTGGTGACTGCTGCACTGCAGTGTTGCATGCTGGTTGCATGCGTAATTACTCTCTGCATCAGCAGACTGGAGTGAAATTCTCTCCAGCAACATTCTCATAGCAGCTGCACTTGTAGGCTATTCTTCCAGAACGCATCCCCTTCCCATTCTAAACAAAGGGCACGCATGTGAAGGAGCCACGATACAGCTGTTCGATGCGAGTGTGACTGCTGCCGCTTTGAGTGTAATTCGGGTGTATGGTGATCACTAGAGTGGCCCTTACACAAGTATATACCATATTGGTTCCCCGCAAAGGAAATAACCTGAATGTTGCACAAAAACATTGTAAACAGCGTTGGCTCTGACATGAGACCACCAGTGCCGCGTCTATGCCCTTGGGTGGTTAGTGGCGTCCCTAGTGGTGGCACCTTCTCTCCCTGTTTCAAACTTGCAGCCAAAGCTTCATGACCTGTAAAAATATCGAAGGGGATCTCGTATATATTGAACTCGAAGGGGATTGCAAGTATTTTGATATATCGATATAGTAGTTGACCGATTTTTCAGACTCCAATAATTTGGACATGTGCAATGTTTTGGACTTCGCTGAGGAACTGTCACACACCTGATAGGAACTTGTACATTTTCATGACCGCTATTACGGACTCTATGGAGTCCAATAGTTCGTTTGTTTGTTTTTTTTCAGACTAATATAGACGCAAACAATACTGTGGAGATTTATTTTCAACCAAAGGTCCATTTTTTAAAAATCTAAGATGGACGCGAGCTGGTGTCGCTGTCGCATCCAACCGGCTCTGCGCTGCCTTGATAGGCGCAACAGAGTCAGTCCTACGGACTCGCTTGGCTTTGTGTTTGTCATTGTTACGATTCGAGTCACTGGCACGCTTTTTTGTTGGTATCGAGGTGGCTTATGTTGAAAACGGGCAGCGACACCATCCGCTTCACAGGGCAGGTGGGGAGGGCGTAAGGGTGCAGTGGATGCTTTCACTTCCATTCGCTTCTTCTCGTGAGCTCCCACTTTATATTGAATGTTCCTCTCTAGAGTAGTTCGGTAGACAAGAACTACAGCAATAAGCATTTGCACGGGATTTCCAAGGGGATGGTTAGACTGTTTGATATAAACAGTAATTTCACATACGCAGGTTTGATATGGCCAGGGTTGACCATATTTATATGTACAGTAGAACCCCGCTGTTACGTTCCTCACTGCTGTGTTTTCCCGGCTGCTACGTCGTTTTCATCCGGTCCCGGCATAGCTTCCATAGGATCCAATGTATAAGGAACCCCGCTGTTACGTAGTAGCTATGAAAACGTTCCCGCATGATACGTCGCAACTTAGCACCCCGAACACGCCTGGGCTGAAGTAGGCAACGCACTCCAACCGCCATTTTGACTTTTGGCGAGTTTTGGCCGGGCTTGACCGGGCTTGGCTATGGAACTGGCTGCAAGAAGCCGCACGCTAGTTCGAGAGGCTGCCACTAGGTGGCCATTCGTGAAAAATGCTCTCACTATAAATTTTCCTTCCCTAATGGCTCTCACTTTTACGGTCGCCGCATGGTTGTTGGGCGGGTCGACTCCTCTTCTTCATTGTGCATTAAGCCTTGTGAACGTCGAACTTGTGCTTAGATGGCGTCGCGCAAGTGGAAGGCGCTTTCCCTTGAGGAAAAGCTGGACGCATTAAACGCTGTCGACAGGCAGCCAGCGCGGAAGAGAGTCGACATTGCCAAGGACCTTGGTCTCCCACCCTCGACGCTTAACAGCATCGTCTCGAAGAGTGCCAAGATAGAGGGGAATGCCGCACTCTTCGGCCCGAAGGCAAAGCAGGCTCGTGGCACCAAGTATGGAAACCTAGACGAGGCTGTTTTTACCTGGTACAAGCAAGCTCGTGCTGCCGGTGTCAACTTTGACGGCAGCATTTTGCGCGAGAAGGCGATGGACATAGCCGACAAACTGGGCATCACCGACTTTGCGGCATCCAATGGCTGGATTGACCGTTTCCGGAAGAGGCACGGCATTGCTTATAAGACGGTAAGCGGAGAAGCAGCGAGTGTCAACATGGAAGCAGTGGATGATTGGGAGGCCACCCTATCTGGAATAATTGAGGGGTATGAGCCTCGTGACATTTACAACGCCGACGAAACGGGCCTCTTCTTTCGGGTGCAGCCGTCGCATGTACGTCGCACCTCACAGCGACGCTGACAGCAGTGCAGCCTTCCAGGCTATTGAGAAACGTGTGGTGATTTTTAGCGAGTGAAAGAAACAGCAAGCCACCATTCTGGACTTTTTTAAGTCCTAAGCGCACTATGTGTAAATAAATTGTCTATAGTTGAAACCGCACTTTTCATTCATTTTCGGAGCTTTTCTCACTGTTGCGTTTTCCCGGCTGTTACGTTTTTTTTCCCTGGTCCGGTGAAAACGTATGAACGAGGTTCCACTGTATACTATATTCAGGTAATTCAGGTGCATCTCATACCTCTCTTGGTAATGTATAGTATATGGGGTTTGTCCCAGAGCAACACATGAGCTCTGAGGAACGCTGTAGTGATGGGCTCTGGAATAATTTCAACCACCTGGGGTTGTTTAACGTGCCCTGACGTTGCACATTATATGGGCGTCTTGCATTTCACTTCCATTAGAATGCGGCCACCATGGCCAAAATTGAACCCATGTCCTCGGGCTCAGCAGCCGAGTGCCTCAACTGCTGAGCCACTGCAGTGGGCTGGGTACCTGTCTTGGCTTGCTTTGTTGTTGTGTACACTAAAGAAACTGCACTGAAGTTTCATGTTATTGCAGCATGTTTGAAGGGGCCTTTGTTTAAAACTTTGCTGCTTTCTGTTTCCCCAACTTCTTTGCAGACCCGCAGCAGGAGGCGGCAGCCCCAAACAAGCGGCGGCGCTACTCCAAAGACAGCCATAGGTAGCAACCACCCACGGGGCCTTAGGAATGCAAAGAACACGCGTGCACTTGTACACACATATACACATTACCGAGTTCATACACACAGACACCCGGAAGTACACACTGTTGCCATGTGCTACCACTGCTACTCTTGTGCTACCTGCTCTGTACCACCCGTTGCTGCCGCCGTCACTGCTGCCGCCGCTCTGCGTTCCGCGGTGGCGACCTCGCATATTTTCCACCGAGGAGCTGCTGCCTGGAGAGGATGCCTCACTTGTTAGACTTTGCTCTCTTTCTCTATTTTCCCGCCCCTTTCTCTTTTTTTCTTTCTATTTTTCCAAGCCCACCCTTTTCCTGGTCTCTTCCCGGTCGACCCTGTGGCACCGGCTTCTCCTTGCAACCTTCTGGCGAGTATGCCCAAGCCAAGCTGGAGGCTGTGTGCGAGACTGTCTCCGTTAGACAAGCGACTTTCGTTGTCAGACAACTGTTTGTGGTGTTATTGGTGTGGGACGCAGCTGAGGAGTCGGGCAAACTGGATGTCTGGACACTGCTGCTTTTGTTGCACAAGCAAAAAATGCAAAAATGGCTCTCAGTTGTGTCTATCTGTTGATTTGTCAAGTTGAAGTGATGGCAAAGACAAAAATTGCTTGGAATAATCTTGAGAGCTGAGACAAGGGAAGGCCATTGGATTTTTTTTTTTTTTTCAGGGCAATCCGTCTCCCTGTCAGAAGTGCGATTTTACAAGTGTTTCATATGTTTATTACGTTGGCATTTAGTGAATGGCTATATGAGTGAGCGCAATACTCATGCTATGGTCTCATCCATCGTTGCGCTCGTATTTCAGTTACGTCAACAGCTTCTTAAATTGGAACAGGAAGTGCCTGTGAATGTGTGGGGGCCCCCGTGATTATCTAGCTCCGGTAGTGGGCTGAAGTAGTGCCCTATTGTGGACCCTTACAACAGGCCTGTAGCCTTGAGAACTCTAGACCATGCTTAGCAAAATGCCCACTGAAATGTCATTGCATTTCAGTGGCTTAGGGGGAGATGGACTGATGGTAGACAGCTCGTGCCCATGCTCAGGTGTGAGGTGGTTAGCGAGGCCTCAGAGACATCCACGTTTTTTTTTTTCTTTTTCCAATACTGCAATTTCCTTTAACACTACCAAAAAGCCGCGCATCTGCATGAAATGCAGTTTCTAGGTTTCTTTTTTCTCATTTTCTGCCTCTCCCTTATGGCTGTCGTTTCTACTTTGTGCTTCTTTTTTTTTTCCTTCCGGGTTAGTGCAGGGAGGCGGCTTGCAGTAGTGGTGCATGCAGGCGGTCGATTCGCTTTCCCTGCTGGCAGCGTTAGCCGTATTCCTCCCCCTGGCTTTGTGGCAAGGAACTCCGTAAAGCTGCGAAGCAGTCCTTGGGGTTCATGGCTGCAACTCCTGCATAGACAGAGGTGGCAAAGAGTGTTGGTGACCAAGGGATGAGCACTAGTGACTATAAGGCAATGCTGAGGCCGGTTCCAATGCAATGCTTTGTATTTCTTTTTTTATTCTTTTTCCCCCTCTCCCCGTCATCCTGTTTCTGTTCTCCATCTCGCCTTTTCCTAGTGAGATGTCTGCTGTGAGACACAAAATGAAAAAAAAAAGAGAGAGGTTAGAAGAATTTATACATAGACCACTTGGATGATGTACTATAATTGTGTACAGAAATGTGAATGACGCTAAGAGAACGGTAGACGCGCGTTGTTTCTTTATGTACGATTCTTTTGTCTGCCTGTATCTCTGTTCTTGGTTTCCGTTACAATATGTCATTCACCTTCGTTTTTTTTTGCCACTTAGTGTTTTTCATCATTTTGTCTGCATAGGTGTGTGTGTGTGGATAAGGGCGTAGAAACGTTTTGTTTGTTTTTCCTTAGTCTCTACACGCTTCTGCTGCCATCGCATTGTAAATACATCATGCCATAGACACACACATGCGTGATGCATTGTACAGAGTGTGCAGAAAGTTGCTTTTTTATTATCTTTTCCCCTCGTTTCATTTTGCAGGCAACAGGGCCTTGTGGGGGGGAAAAGTACTGTTCTGTGTTGTCTGGGTTCGTCGTTACATGCCTACTCCCTCCCTTTTTTTTAATTTTAAAAAAATTTGAGACACAAATGTTTGCCACCGCCTCGCAAACCTGCTTACATGATTACTTTTGCCCTGTACATTGCCGTTGAGTCGCCTGTGTTGTTCCCGTTTTTTTTTTTTTCCCTCCCTCTGCCTCGAGTGAGGGAGTTGTGACGGAAGTTTCATCCCATACACATGAGGCACGTGGGCCTATGAGTTTTGCGTTGCTTGTAAATACAGATCCAGCGTTTATTATGTTAGTGCCTGTGTATTTCTCTGGCCACCCTTTTATGTTTTTTGTGCTGTTGCAGAGTCAAAGATCGCTACTACTTTATATAATTTTTTTCTCACCCTTCTTATCAGGCAGGTTCTGTGGGAGTCTGCATGTTGTGCATTTCACACCTTTCCCTCCTCTTTTCCCCTCACCTTTGCCGCCTGCTGTTTGCATCGCTCTCTTCCCCGCTCATCAGCGTGCGCAGTGGTCATTGTGCCTTCTGCCCAATCATCAGACCTGCTCCATTTTAAAAGCGAGAAGTCATTTGAAGTCCCTCCCTTCGTCATGCCACACCTTTTTTTTTTTTTTTTTTACACACGGGGGAAAGGGCTGAGTCTCGGCCGTGGTGTACTGGTGTCCGTGCCAAGGAAAGTTGAGTGCAGTAGGCAGCGGATTGGTGTCCTAAGTGAGCGTGCGAATTCTCATCTACTTCACCACTCTGTCGAGTAATCGTCACTCACGTCGCCTTTTATGTTTTTTTTTCCTCCTCCGTTGTTGATGGCCGACGACACTATTTAACTGTATTGTGTTGCACAAAGAACAAATTCATGAACGCTCATGGCAGTGCTTGGGTTCATTTTTTTTCCTCCGTCTCCTTCGACACTAAGCAGTGGCTGCAGTGTGCTGTCCTACCTAGCGTAATAGCAGCAGCTGTTAGAGAACAAAATCTGCTACGCCCTGTGTAGCCATACCAAAGCCTTGAGGTGAGAGACAAGTGCGGAAAGGTGTTCTCAACAGACGGGATGGAGGGAGGTTTTTCGAAATGGGTGCAGTGCAAGATAGACGGCATTGACAGGCGCTCTTTTGCGGTCATCGGTGTGTTTCCTCATGACATGGTCCCACTGTTCTTAACCCACTCCCCTTTTTAAAAATTTTTTTTTCTCCGCTGCACATTTCTTTAGCAGCACCTGCGCTATTGTACATAGACTCTAGATTTTCCTTCTGCCACCACACATTCTCTCTGGCTGCCCGCTGTACAAATGATTTCAGGGCAAATATATTTTGTTTGGGGCTCCGTGAGAGCGGGTAACTAGAAGCAAAAGGGCCTTACGACGATGCAAAAGAAGAAACAAAGAAAGTTGCCTCCTGTCAGTACTGTAACGAAGTAATGCCTCTGTGTGGTATATGCACTACTGCTCCTGTTGATTCATTTCCCCCTCCTGTTTGAATGGAAGCCTTTGGCAGTGGTTTGAAGGGACGTCTCTGGAGGCTGCTTTGTCCTCAGTGCAGTTCGTTGCAATGCCACCCCCCCCCCCCCCCATTCCTTTCCTCCCCCTCTTGCCACTGTTCACATTTATTTATTGGAACCCCGGTCGTTATTTAGCACAGCCTGGTGTGGACGAGGTGCCCAGCAGTTATCTCTTCCCCATGTTGAAAGCCTTTCGGCTGTGGCTAGTGGTTAGGCAAAGATACTAGCAATGTACAGACAGAATTGGGTCACTGATAGTTAACTTGTGTCCATGTGACCATAGCAGGCTTTCTTTTTCTCCTGCCATTTTCATGTTGTCATCGGTGACAGCACCTCTGGATGACGGGCTTAGTTGTGGAATAACCAGGTGCATTGATTAAAAATACATGCCTTGTTGCCTAGCAACGAGGGAGCAACTTTTTGGGTATTTTTGCATGGCCGTCATTCTTCTCAACTTTGGCTTGTTGGCTTCCTGCGGTTAGCAGGAGCAAATGCGAGTTGCGCAATTTTTAAGCCTAGTGGAAGCGAAAATGCAACTGTGGGGAGCTGATAACACTGGGTGATAGCACCTACCAAGCAAGAGCAGCGAAAGCAGAGAGCGCTCAGCAATGAACACTTGCTTCTCTGCCTACTTTCCCTTCCCGCCCTCCTCCCTTTCCTGCCTATTTTTATGGAACTCGTCGTCCTGTTTGTTCTTACCTTCCTTTGCTATTTGTGGTTGTTGCATCATGTTTTTTCACAATTTTTTTTTTCGTCAGAATCTTGTAACTGCCTTGTGAATATATTTGTACATTTGCTGCAACATCTCTGTATAGAAGAAAAAAAAAAAAACCACAGACACTATGCCTGCAGATTGTAATGAAGAAAAAACTTTTTATGGTTTGTTGTGAGTTTTCATACCGGTATTAAAAACTGTCACTTGAACACATTGCGTCAAGCGTGGTAATTTTTCACCCCCACTCCATACATCCTCTTTGTGTAGAGGCTGCTAAATGTAAGAACTGTGCTTTCTGGACAGCGCACACCATGTAAAGGTTAGTAGTAATGCAAACTGCTACTGAAGCAAGCGTGTTTTGCAGCCAGGCAGAAGTTGCAATAAACCACGAGGGTGCGGGAAAAACTGCTAATCCAAATGGTTGCAAAGAATGGGAGCAACAAAACATTCTCGGAGGTGGCGGGGGCATAGACTAGTCCGACAGAGTTTTCTCTCTAGCAAAACTCGATGAAAGGCCCTTCACCACAATTCATTACGTCTTGCAATCTGATATTGGTTTCTAGAGGTAGTGGAAGAGATGACGTTATGTCGGACGGCAATATGTACTGCTTCTGCGAACGCTGCTTAACCTAGACTCATTACTGTTGATGTACGTCAACAAAAGTAATAGCAAATCATCTGGAACTACACGGTACAGGAACCTTGGAAATTTTCAACTTTTGAGCACCATGCGGGTGTGGATATCGATGCCATTTCCATAGTTAAATGCTGTCATGCTTTCTTGAGTAATACGGTGCGAATTGAAACAAGGACGAAGGAAGACTCGCAAGCATAAGCGCTGTATTAATGGATTACCAAGTTGGCCAAGGCTCAGGTTTAGTGCTGTCTTGGTAGTTTTTGGATGGTGCCATTTTTGGCTTCATTGCCAAAATGCTGTGTTTTTGTGTAAGCCTTATTTCGAGCAATAATTACCCGCAGTGTTCGATAGAAGAAATGAGGTACGTCTGGAGCGTGTAAAGAGTGCGGCAAAAAGATTATGCAGCTCCATGAATTTGGATAATCTTTTTAAGTCCATAGACAAGGCGGAAAAGCTCGGCTTGGAACTTTTCTTCGCTGCAAAAACTCGTAAAGTGGACTGCCCACTGCGGGTAATTATTTCTGAGAATGGGACATGGCAGAAGTCGCTTGCAAGGTTTCTGCAGCAAAACTTAAATGTTCTTACGATTGATGACCCTTTTAAGGTGAAGAACTCTGATGAGGTGATCAGATTTCTTAAGGGCAGGCCCAAGGCGAACCTGTCGGCTTTCTTAGTCGACATTAAAGACCTTTATTATTCTATTCCTCAGGACAACCTGTTGATCAGTGTCAGGAACTGCATTGACAGACACGGAGTGATTCTGTTTCAGAACAGTTGTGGTCTGTCCGTAAATAACTTAATAGAATTGCTTTCAACGTACCTCAAGTCTACATTCGCTGTTTGGGAAGGTAACATCGTCACTCAAAAAAACGGAATATGCATTGGCTCCTGCGTTGCTCCTGTTTTGAGCGACATTTTTCTAGCGGAGTGGGACCGAGAGTTGAAACGCAGAAGTGAAGGTTCCAGTGTTGCGGGCATTTTCAGATATGTTGATGATTTTCTCGTTTTTACCAACTCACAGGATATGTCCAATCAGGCTAGCATGTTCAGTATCTTTTATATATTTTCCGAATGCCTTCATCCACTAATCCTGACGCATGAAAAGGCTGTGAACGAATTCATCAGATTTCTTGATCTGGGCATTTATTTTTCTGCTGACCATGTGTGTTGGGCTTATGAACCGCGAGGAAACAAACCTGTCCTTCCTTTTGGTTCAGCTCACTCAAAACTAGTCGAACGGGCAATTGTAAAATCTTGCTTTTGCAGTGCTCTTACGAAATCATGCGAGCATCGACTGGATTATGCGTTTTCTAGCCAGGTGACCCGGTTGAGCGGCTCTGGCTACCCGTGTTCACTCTTGTTATCGGTTGCCGAGAACATGCTCAAAGAAAGCAGGGAAGTAGTGCCGGACACCGTTGGGACTGACACAAATTGGAAGAAAAATGTGGCGGTACTACCGTACATGCACACCGTCGCCCACCAGCTCAAAAAAATAGGGAAAAGAGCAGGTGTGCATGTGGTGTTTTCCGCACCAGAGAAGCTGTCGAAACTGTGCAAGAGGGTAAATTCCACCATTACTGTCAGCGATTCCTGCACTGCTAGGCACAGGCAACCTTTTGTAGAGTGCGCAAAAAACGTAGTGTACTCTATACCTTTGCCCTGTGGCCGAGCCTACGTTGGCCAAACTGGCAGATGTCTGAACGAGAGGCTCATGGAACACAGCAATAGTGTCATCGGGGCATCCCGTCATCTAGGCACACACTGCCGTGATTGCCAACAGTGTAAGGAACGTGGTCCTTTTTTGGGAAAAACAACAGTTCTTCATAAGTATGTCAGCAAAATTGCCAGAGAGATAGCAGAGGCTGGTGAGATTGCAGAAAAAGGAGATTATTGTGTCAGCACCCCTTTCGTGTTGTTAGGTGATAAAGAACGTCGGGTCTTAGGAATTTCCAACTAGGGTATCATGGTTTTGTTCTTGTTTGCGTCCCGACATTTAGGTTTTAGCTTTATGTTGTCTTCCTTGTACCTGTGATGATGTGTTTCCTTTGCGGGTTGGCGCTGCTACCAGTCTCACATGACTTTCCTTTTCGTTGCTGCGCATGCCCGCTGTATGCTATATGTAGTTGCTGCGCGCAGCAATAAACGTTGAAGTCGGCGCTTTGTGGTGTCTCCCCTCAAGTCCATGTTTGTCTTTGCGCTGTGATTGTAAGCATGAAGTACCAACACGCCCAGCAACTGATTTTAAGTAACCTAACCTAAAACCACAGTTAATGTACCAGGTCATTTGTCAAGCCATAAAAGCCAATGCCAACCACCGCGGCGTGGTTTCTATTGTTGAAAAAATCTGATACAAATCAGCAAATGCACCTGAAAAAAGGTCTCCAAACAACAAATTGTGTTGAGCTAGTGCCATGACATCGCTGGCAGTCGCCTTGCATGTGCTAGCATGGCATCACAAGGTGACCGACCGTGACACCATAGCCTGTAGGTTGACACCATTGGTTGGAGGGCTTCCTTCAAAGGAGTTTACTGTTTTTGCTTTTTGTATTTGACTACAGCCACTACCACACTTCAGACTGAATTTGTAAGGTAGTAAAGTTAATTAAAAACCTCTCGGCATACATGGCAGGCTTGAGAGATCAAAAATCTCGAGACACGAGCAGAAGTCCGGCAAGAACATGGATTTATTATCTACACCGCCCCGTGGCACACGCAGGAATTAAAGACAGCAGTTTGCGGGGACCCTGCAAGTGAAAACAAAACAGTGATACAATCATATCATTGGCAGGCTTCTTTCACAGTTCCAAGTCATTTTCTGGACGTGTCAGTGTGTCGCAACATGTTATAATTTTTTTTTCTCTTCCAGAGCAGGATGGATATTCATGATTTCATTCTTCAAGGTCATTTATTACAATCTGCACATGACCCTTTCCTGCTCAGATAGTCACAGCCAGATATTAGTAAACTTTTTGTGTTTATACTCTGTCACTGATTGCGTACGAGAGTGGAGAGAGCGAAAAATCTTTTTCCTTCAGCTGAAACTGACCTACGCGAGCATTAGATGAAAAACCATAACCAGGAAATTGCAGTAACAGACGTCAAAAGGCTAGTATAACTGTGAAGAATCTGTTCAGAAGGATAGATCTTCACAAAAGAGAGTTGGTCTTTCGATTCTTGGATTGACGCATCAAACAAACCTGGCTGTCTGCAGCCAAGTCAAGACCACATGCAACACTGACCGAAGCAATGAAGCCATAACCCCGGAGATACTATGACGAAGTAGGCAAGGTAGCCAGCAAGCACAATGGGAGCGGTGGAAAAAGAAAAAAGAACGGACGTCTGATGTGTTAGCTCTAAATAATGAGGACTCATCTCGGAGGTAAAGCCCAGCATGTGGATTGCAAAATTGCAATAGAACTGCCCTTCAGGCTATTTTGGGCACACATCTACACACTTTCTAATCAACCAATGAGGATATGGCGATTTACAAGATATGTTTGCTGAAACACAAGTGTTCACAGCTATCAAGTGGTTTGTACTCATCACCGAGGAGATGAAAACGAGTTGTAGAAATTTGCTTGCATGGAAAATAAAAATGAAAGTTGCGATGGGCACTTAAGGTCCTTACGCGCTATGAATGCGAAAGCATCCTTTGACCTAAAGGCCTTTACCCCGAAGGCCTTCATCATTGTCACTGTCAATAATGGTCCTCATCATTATTTAGCCATGTCCTTTGTGGCTCCAAAACTACCACTATCACTAACTACTGCTGTCTCGTCTAATGTTGTCGCTTCATTGCCTATGATCACCCATTACTATCTTATGTCAACAGCTGACTTCATGCGAGACCATGCATTGCTTAACCGCTGCACCACTATGCCATTAGGGGTCTGAAAACTCCGTGATCTATGAATCTATGAAAGAAAAGGAGTACTTGGAGTAAAGTAAAGGAGTGCCATGGCAGGGCCACGTTTCATTGACGATTAGCCATTTAATGCATTTGCATTAAAAGATGGGAACTTGCAGCAGTACCCACTGTTCAGTTGAATGCTGACATCAGGCTGATGATGCTACCTTAGTCCAATTCCTGCTAAGTGGAACAGCAATTTAAAATTGTAATTTGCCCACCAAGGCAGATTCAAATAAATTCAATGCAATGGCCACCTGCCCATCAAAGCACTTCGCATCAGCTTATTGGTAGAGAGATAGACAGCCTCCCGAAGAACTATCTGTGCAAAAATTATCCTTACGGGAGCTCAGGAAGAGCAACTTGTGTCTCACAAGCGCCACTGGTGGGTGTTTGAAACAGCCACCTGCCGGGGCAGCGGTGCATTGCTTAACCGCTGCACCACTACGACAGTAGCGGTTTGAGGACTCGGTGTGATCTATGAATCTATGGAAGAAAAGGGGTACTTGGAGTAAAGCAAAGGAGTACCATGGCAGGGCCACCTGTTTTTTTTTTTTTTGTGACCCAGACAGTCGGACGGACGCCAGCTTTTCTTGAAGACTGGACCTCTAATGCTACTGCATTAATAAGAAGACCAAACACTCCGCAGTTTGTTACATTAAACAAATTTCAACAGCATGCTGACGTGGAAACACAAGAATGTGAAGGCATCTAGTCAAAATCTGTAGGCACAGCACGTGGCAAAGGGTCTCCAATGAGTGAACGCTGCTCAATGTATACACCACATTCAAGACTGCAACCTAATTTACAGTCTAAAATAAGGCACGCATATCTAAAGGGGGATAAGGAAGCTGTAGGGAAGTGTGTAAGCTTACCATTAATCCGCAGGCTTAAGAACTCCAGCCTTGACCATTTTCTCATACTCAGCCTCAGGATCATAGTTCCTGCGAACACAAGTGAGAATGTTGCATTTCTTGCAAGTGGACTGCCGCAAAGCACTGCTGCACAGGCATGAAAGTGCAGGGAAGGCAGGAAGATGGGATTCTTGAGACCATAAAAAATGAACAAGGGTCACGGGGGAGCCTTTACTTCATGAAAGTAGGCTATACAGACAAAGTTTTCCAGGTGAAATGTTCACAATGTATGAAACCGAATTTGTGAAGCAACACAGTGGCTTACACTAAATGAAAGATGATAGTATGGATGGTGTGGTATATGGAGCTTATTGTCCCAAAGTGACGTGGACTATGGGGGATACCACTGTGGAGGGCTCTGGAATAATTTCGGCAACCTGGGGTTCTTGAAACCAACATCGCACAGTACACAGGCGCCTTGCATTTTGCTTCCATTGGAACACGGCCGCTGTGGCCAGGATCGAATCAGTGTCATAGGGCTCAGTGCCTAAACACTGGACCGCTGTGGCAGGAGATATGTGATCACAAGCACCTGTGGTCATACTGCCTTACACATTCTAGCTGTATTTTTTGTTTAAACAGAAAAATTGATTTGGTTCAGTTGACTGCCTTGCTGATTACCTCTTAACAACCAGCCTAGCATCTTGAAATTGGTCAAAAGCACAGACAAACACGCTAAGAGTTACGCTAGTCTGTTGTACATGGGCTCGGGTTGTTTTACTTGTACAAAACATGCTCACAAACGTACCAGCAGACAGCGTTTGTATTTGCCATTCCCCTTCTGAGCTGTTACTGTGTTTCTGGGCTACGGTACGCATTCAGCACTGGAAAAGTGTGTTCTTGTTTATGACCTCTTGCCTTTGTAATGTTTGGGTATGCGGATTGCTGCCCACAAGCAGAGGAAAGGAGTGCGTACTTGTAGAAGTCTGCGTAGCGCTGCTTTCGGGGGTTGGCGTAGAGGTATCGCCACGCAGCTCCTCCGATGACGCCCAGAGTCAAGCAGATGGCAATGTGCTTCCGCAGGTGGCTCTTCAGAAGCCCATGGAACTGTGGTCGTGCCACTTGAGACATGGTGCCAGGTGCTCCTGAAAAAAAAAATGCAAATAAGCACGCTTCGAAGTGCAACTGCTGCATTAACGCATTCCCTTACTGGCCACAGAAGCCCCTGTATTCTGTTAAAAGATATCTTTTACGTTCACAACTCCTTTCCCTACATCTATCTTCCCAAACTCAGCTGGGTAACGTGGTTAAATCCTTTTTCCTGCCTGTGCGGCCATGTCATGCGCACAGTGTACGGTTTTAAAGACAAAGGTGATCGTTACTATTATCCAGGTGACCTCTGCAATGCGAATGCTTTTCGATGCTACAAAAAAAGTAAAAACGGCGGGCAGGCAAAACGACTTCTTCACACTCCGTTAAATTTACCGCTGCCGAAGTGGAAACACGGAGTTTAGATAACGGCGTCCGGTGCTCGCAGGCTCGACATTCATTGAACCAGAGGCGGCGGCGGCGGTTGCAGTCAAAATCGCTCACGTGCTAAGCTCGGCGCATGTTGCTGCAGCTAAGGCAACACGAAATCTCGGATCCAAAGGCACGAACTGTGGTGGTGCAGCAGGACTAAACGAAACAAGTCGTAATTCCCCAAAAGAGACAAATGCGGCAGTAGAGACCATGCTATGCAGGCTACGATGGGTGCTGCCCGTTGGAGTACGTGCGAATCGAGATTGATCAGAAACGCACAGCCAATGCCCACCACTAACTCTTCTACAGGTGTTCAAAAGTGATTCAACCTCCACAGTGAACGCAGCACCCATTCTCAATTCATGCATGATACCCGTGACAACAATTTACTTTTTACTAACCGATCTAGCCGTTTCACCAACGAAAGCAAGCTCAACAAACCGATTATTGACCTTCAAAGAGTCACCCCCCAAAGATCTGCCTGGTGGTGTTTTATGCTAAATGAAGCCTAAGCCAGCAAGCGTAACAGAAGAATAAACTTAGGGCAGACCCGTCAGGCTAGCACACAATAACCGCGGTGAAGAACTACCTTAGAAGATGACTTCCTAAACACGATAAGTGCCGGCAACACGACGAAAGTGCTCCAGCAAATGGCTTCCCACCACGGACATCTGGATCGCAGATTTGTGTACGTTATTTTCAGCTTTGAGCCCATTCAAATTCTTTATAATTTTTTTATTTTAAAAGTCTTGTTATAATAAATTAGAAACATACGCGTAATAACGTTTTTTTATTTTCTTCATGTGCGGGCTTGCATTGAGGCCGAAGCCGGAGAAAGGCGCCACATTCAAATAGGACTATGAAGCAGAACAATAATATGCCGCATAGCAAATCAAAGAAAAGGGGTGAAGGAAAGAGATTTATGCCGACGAGTGCAAGCCGTTGCTCTAAGCAGGATACTCTGCCACCCCTTATCTGAAATTTGAGAACGCAGAAAAGGACAAAAGGGCAAATTGATAGACTCGCCGCGGTGGCTAAGTGGTTAAGGCGCTCGTCTACTGAGCCGGAGTACTTGGGGTCGAACCCGACCGCGGCGGCAGCGTTTCGATGGAGGCAGAACGCAAAAGGCGCCCGTGTGCTGTGCAATGTCAGTGCACTTTAAAGATGATCCCCAGGTGGTCGAAATTATTCCGGAGCCTTACACTACGGCTCCTCTTCTTTCAATCTCTCCTTTATCCCTTCCCTTACAGCGCGGTTCGGGTGTCTACCGAGATATGTGAGAGAGTTAGTGCGTCATTTTCTTTCCTCAAAAAACAATTTCTACATGTGCTTCCTCCCGGAGATATCTATGGGCTAGCGTCCATATTACAGATACCGCTCCGACCGTTCGTTTTTGTCCTAAAAGGCAGGAGGTAACGTGGCGCCGGCTTCAGACGCGAGCCTTCTCTAACCCGTCAAAACCAGCTCACATGCACCCAACACAATACAATCCAACTTGCAAAGAATGCGGCGAGATAGCCGGATACGATCACATTCTATGGGGCTGCAAAAAGGCGCCGCCACCGGCGGACCTACTACCAGTCCCTTCTCTAGAGCGGTGGGAGGCTATACTGGCCAACTCAGACCCGTTGACAGAAGTCCGGGCCACTGAGTGGGCTCACAAGATCGCAGAGAACCACGGGCTCGAGGCCATATAGTATAGCGCCCATATAGGGCTCAATGCTGACAATAAATGTTTTCCAATCCAATCCGCCTCCTCTGAGCTTTCGTTTGTACAGTAGCGCTCCTTCGGGTTAAAGTGACATGCAGCTTAAATTTAAAGCCAGTGAACGCCATTTATGAAAGAAAAGAAGGGCCACACTTGTTCGTCGTACTTCCGAAAAAGAGAACAATGACGCTTGACGAAGGTGACGTCCGCCACGTACACGTCACGCCACGTGCCTCGCCCCCGTGTCTACTACACGAGCAAACACTTCGAAACGTGTGCTTGTTCGAGCGCTAGCGCTACTTCCAGGTAGCAGCTGCCGTTTTTTTTAATCATTCGAATCCTTTCTACTCCAGGGCTCTTCTGGTAACCGGTCCAAGGAGGTTGCTCGCCCGAAGGTAAGACCTCGTCATCGAAGCATCTCCGTCATGGCCTCGGATCGACAACGATGGAGGAGGACCCTGTTCAGCGAGGCTTCCATGTCAAGTGTACTCGTCCAACGGTCAGACCCGAGGAGTGTTCGCGTGGCCAGGCCTTCAGCGGGACAGTAGTGAGTGTTGCGCGGCTCTTGGGACACGACACGCCGAGGGACTCGAACTGTCTCCCGAAATGCCCCGTGCATCTCGCTTGCATCGAACTGCGTAAATTTGAACCTTTAAATAGATATTGTTGCAGCCACATAGTCTTGTGCGCGCTTGTGTAGATGACGCATGACAAGGGTTTTTATTTTTTTTCATCGCTGTTTACTCATGAGTAGCCGCGGGTGTCACGTCGTATGTACTGCATGCTTGGTATTTAGAGTATGGCTTTTACGTTACAGCTGCATTCGCGGCGTGCTCGGTGTAGCAGGAACCCGCTGGATGTAGGGACACGCACAGCGATGCCAATGCCGCGCGCTGGGTTCCTAGACTCTGATGGTCGTCCTGGGTTGAGAACGTGTTCATCTGGTCCAGCCATTCGAGCACAGCGGCCATAAATGACTGTGTTATGTAAAACGGAATGTGGCGCTTGCAAAAATTATTCCTCACTTTACAGCGGCGCCCTGTCCTGACCCCCCGTAGGTGCATAGTCTTCGCGTCCTTTGCCATCTGCCGCGGCATCCTCAGTTCCTGCGCCACAAATTCCGCGCGGCGTGTACCGACGGCGTGTCGCTACTCGTAACATGTGACCTCACCCTCGTGTGCAGCGGAACGTTTGATGCAGACTGAAGGTACGGAAGGAAGTTTTCTATGCTTTGGTGGAAAGCCACGTGTTGGACGTTCACAAGAACTGTTACACTGTGCACCCACTAGAGGCTACTTAATCAGCCGCAGTGTTGCCACGTGTTGGGCACTATCGTCAAAGGAACTGTTACATTGTGCACCCACTAGAGGCTCTTTGATCAGCCGCAGTGTTGCTTGTGTTTGATGGAGTGGCTTTTGTGCTAAGTGATATTGTGATATCCTCGGTTTATAAGTTTCTGCATTTATAGAAACTTGGGTCAGGTGGCAAATGTTGGTAGAGGGGCCGGCTCGGCTTGTCCGGTTAAACACCGACAGACGCAAGATTTCACGGTACCTCGGTGGTTTGGGATGTATCGGTGTTCCGAGCCCGGCGAGCAGACCTTTCTTGGTATCTGCTTACTAATTCGAAGCGTGTATTGCCTGTTTCCCCATGTGTGTGGTACGGGAAAGTTCATATATTTGTGTTTTGTCGTTTGGGTAGTTACTTGGAGCAGCGTTTTGCGGTGATGATGGAGCTAACGATAGCGAAACTGTGCTGTTTTGTGTATGGTCACAATTTCACGGCTGCTTTTTTGGTTGCGCAGGTGGCGTGAATGTGGAACAACCTTCAAGAATTGTGAACTTATGAACAACGAGCAATATTACGACGAGGCTTGCTTTTCTGAGTTCTTGTGAGCGAGCTTAAATTTTGTTTTTGCCTTGCAGGTGTCCCTGATGACGGTGAATGTTCGGAGGTGCAGAGAATTCTCGAGGACATTTTACCAAGCTGCTTGCAACTGCTGTGGGGTGGACTGTGAAGATTACAGCTTCGTATGGTCGCCGAGGACTAAAACTGACATTCGCGCCGCGAAATCCTACATGGCTGCGTGTCAGATATGCTATGCATACAGTGACATGTTTGGGCTTGCTATCTAAGTGTTCTAAGGGGCGCGGTTTGTGTGTGCTGCACCTTTGCTAACGTTTTGTCATGAATGATGTTTCTCTGCTGCTCTCATCGCCATGCATGTTTTCACCCTCTCTGTTTTTGCTTGTTTTTCTTCACAAGTTTTTGCGCATGCATTTCCAAAGCATTTTACCAGCCAGCTTCAATTAACGTCTTGAAAATTTCTCTTGCTGTCTACTTGGTGTGCATGGCCCTGATATATTTCTCATTAACGGCTGCTGATTTCATGTTCTGTCGCATACTGGTTCTTGCTAACAAAATGTCTTGGAAACAAATTTTTCATTACGACACCCCGGTTTCTGTGCGACAAAAGCAAGGCGCAAAAGTGCGTACTCTTCGGGTATTCCTTTAACGTAGCCTGCAGGAGAAGTCACAGGGGTCTCCAGTACTAGGCTTCCTACATTTGCATACCAAAGGCTCGAGTGGAGCACGCAGTACACGTACAAATGAACGGAGGCCCGGCGTTGTAAGGTAGCAGGCAACATGGTGATTGACAGATGGCTGCCAGATGCCGCAGCAAAGTGTACATGTGATTCATTCTTACATGTCAATAATATACTTATGTGTTAAAGGCTGCGGAACCGCTGTAACTGTCTTGACGGCTGCTCTTAGCTAATACGTCGCTCATCAGAAGGGGTACTGGAGACGTAATCGCGTCACCTCCCATCATCACGTGCACATGGCAAAATCCTACCGGGGGTCAAGATTTGAAAAGCTGCCAGCTCGCCAGTAACTTGCGGATTCGCGGTTCGTGAAACCCTCAGCAAGAAAATTGCAGCGGGTTGGGAGTCCGAGTCTGGGACCGCCAGTCTCACGATACGGGTCCCAGATCCACCGCGCTTGCACATAGCTGAAATCTAGAGTTCTGTACATGCGCAGTGTAGCCTAGCTGGCAGCACCATCCGGTGGCCAGAATCACACCCTGCCCAAAATGCAGTGTTTTCGCGCGGTCGCAGTACGAGAGAACTACCACCCGGATCATGAGAGTTTCGCTGGTCCTGGTGACAGGCGCTTCGGCCAGTACCTGGGAGCTTCTGCAGTGAATTTACAGGGGCGGCGAACCGGTGGAACGGCGCCGGTGGTGGCGAGTGGCCCCAGTGCCAGCTGTGCGGCGGTGTGTTCGCGCACCTGCAGGACCTGTTGGAGCACAGGGCCTCGGTTCACGGCGAGAGGCCCTTCGGCTGCAACCTGTGCCCCAGCCCAGTTCGCCAGCAAGATGCTCCTAAACAAGCATGTGCGCAGGCATGCGGGAGAGAGGCCCCACCTGTGCCACGTGTGCCAGCGCCGGTTCACGCAGAGGACGCACCTGGTGGAGCACATGCGGCTCCACACGGGAGAGAGGCCGTTCAGGTGGGCCAACGATCTGCGTCGATATTTGTGCAGAAGGCTTTCTCTCGGCTAGAAGGGGCCGCTGTTGGCTTGGGATAGGCTGACTGAAAAGTATGGAGTTCGCCTGCTTCTGAACATGTGTCCTCTGTGGTCATATGATTTGCAGTCGGATACAACTTGAGAACGAAGCGGCTAATGCCTCCCTAAGGATGTCCTCCAACCTATGCCGTCTAGTAATATAGCCATTACGTCACTGTCCACCACCTGGCCAGTGATACTCCATTCGAGAAATTTTCCCCTTTGCAGGAAATATGCTCCATTCTTGTTGATTAGCGCGTTAAAGCACAGGGACAGAAGAAACACAGAGGACGCTGTCAACAAGAATGGATCATTACCAACTAGCCCGGCAATTTGTCCTATTCAGGAAATATGCGCCAAGTTCGGAAAAAAGGAATTTTAGGGGATCGAAATTGTAACACTTCTTCCGACTTGCCGAGTTTGCAAGCTACGCAGTGAAAAAGGCCTGGCATATATATTTTTTGGTATAATTGAGGAAATTTTCGGCTACGTCATTGAACATCACCTCATCATCCCCCTTCTACAGTGGCCAAGGCTGGTGCAAGACGATTTACCGCAGTTTCATGACCATAAGTAATTGCATTAATTGGACACTCAGGACGAATTGATGATGGCTTAATAATAAATAATACTTGTTTGGGGGGGGGGGGGGAGGAAATGGGCGCAGTATCTGTCTCGTACATCGTTGGACACCTGAACCGCGCTTTAAGAGAAAGGATGAAAGAGGAAGGTGAAAAAAGAAAGGGAGCAAGAGGTGCCGTAGTGGAGGGCTCCAGAATAACTTCGACCACCTGAGGATCTCTAACGTGCACTGACATCGCACCAGCACACGGGCGCCTTAGCGTTTTGCCTCCATAAAAACGCAGCCGCCGCGGCCGGGTTCGAACCGCGGGCGGGCTTCCATCGACAGAGCACCGCGCTGAAATGATAAGGAGACTGCCTTCCATAGAAACGCAGCTTTCATGATCTAGGAAAAGGCAAAAAATGAAATACAGGTGTCGTTGCAAACTGCGGTGCTTCAAAATACTTTTTGAGTTCAAATTGGTGACGCTATCCTGCATCACCTGTGACTTCAAAATGGCGACCACAGAGTCTTTTGTGGTTTACCAGCCGCGGTGGCTCAGTGGTTAGGGCGCTCGATTACTGATCCGGAGTTCCCGGGTTCAAACCCGACAGCGGCGGCTGCGTTTCGATGGAGGCAAAACGCTAAGGCGTCCGTGTGCTGTGCGATGTATGTGCACGTTAAAGATACCCAGGTGGTCGAAATTATTCCGGAGCCCTCCACTACGGCACCTCTCTCTTCCTTTATTCTTTCACTCCCTCTTTTATCCCTTCCTTACGCGCGGATCAGGTGTCCAATGATATGTGAGACAGATACTACGCCTATTCCTTTCCCTAAAAAACTAATTATGGTTGACACTTTCGTGGTACGAGCAGGTGCGGCCAAAATATTACAGAGCACGCATCGGCGTTTGAAAATTCCTTCCACATTCAGCGTAGAAGATATAGTAGATTTTGGAGTGCGAACAAGGGCGTGCCAGTGGCATGCGCTAAGATATGCATACAGCTATTCATAACTTCACAGTATATAGGCAACGTGTGAGAGGAGTTTGATTGCTGAAGCGGGCTCCATGCTATTACGGCCTGGACTGTACGTCACAAGTTTAGATCGAATGGCGGGAAACTTTTGAGAACTGATTTCCTCTCAACAATAGATATGGACAAGCACCCGCATAGCCAGAAAAAACCACAGGATCAACTTTTACTGGTAACAATGTTTGAATGGAGTTGAACTTAGTATCTTTAACAAGCATCCCGTGATTGTTGCCTATGGACTGGGTTGCCATGCATGCGCAATTGAACCTCAAATACTAGTACTATTAATATAGGTGGTCGATACAATTGGCAGGAGAGTTCTACATGGGTGGCAAGCTGGGAGACGTGGTATGCATTCACACTGTTTAAGCGCCACGAAGACGACAAAGACGCACAAAAAAAAATAATAATTGGTTTTGGGGGGAAAGGAAATGGCGCAGTATCTGCCTCATATATCGTTGGACACCTGAACCGGCGCCGTAAGAGAAGGGATAAAGGAGGGAGTGAAAGAAGAAAGGACGAAGAGGTGCCGTAGTGGAGGGCTCCGGAATAATTTCGACCACCTGGGGATTTTTAACGTGCATTGACATCCGCACAGCACACGGGCGCCCTTAGCGTTTTTTCCTCCATAAAAACGCAGCCGCCGCGGTCGGGTTCGAACCCGGGAACTCCGGATCAGTAGTCGAGCGCCCTAACCACTGAGCCACCACGGCGGCGGGCCACAAAAAAAAGCTGGCTGTGAAAAGATGTAGTGAAAGTTTAGTTCTTTTTGAGTTTTCTGCCTGCGTCGTGGTGTGGTTTGGTTTATGGGGTTTAACGTCCCAAAGTGACTCAGGCTATGAGGGACGCCGTAGTGAAGGGCTCCGGAAATTTCGACCACCAGGGGTTCTTTAACGTGCACTGACGTCGTACAGTACACGGGTCTCTAGAAGTTCGCCTCCATCGAAATTCGACCCGCCGCGGCCGGATCGAACCCCCGTCTTTCCGGTCAGCAGCTGAGCGCCATAACCACTGAGCCCCGTCGTCTTTGTGGTGCCCGAACACTATAAAGGGAGGCCCTTGTTTGAGAGGCGTTTGCCTCTTTCTTGAGTTGTATTCGGTTATAAGTATCTACAGCACAGCCGGCAAATCTATTCGATGGTCACAGACTGTGTGCCCCCAAGTTCCCCTCACACTGCAAGCAATCAGCTGGCTCGCGAACTCGCCCGCAATACTCTACACCGGGCACCGGCGGTCCCCCAGGTCGAGTCCAGGCGCAACGATGACGGTATCCTCCTCTTCAAGAAGCATATCACGAACATTTGCACGCATGTTTGCGCATTCCTTTGGACGCCCTCATTACCGAGCAAAGTCTCTTCGTCACCCACACCCCAGCGTGTTCTGATAAATATATTTCAGCACCTTCCCCCTATCCAGCCCTACTATTCCTGGACGCCCCCCCCCCCCCCCCCACCTCCCCTAAATAAATTATGGAGAGCAGTACTTCTTTCAATGCCGAGTGACCATTCAATACCCCTACTTTCCTCTCCCCCTCCAAAAGCTGGCGGTCTTGGAAAGGGGTCGGCTCAACATTCTGACCAACCATTCCAGCTGTGGTAGGCCCTAAGACTTGGCCAGTGCAACATCCTGCAACTAATTTTGCCGTAGTAGCAGTGTGCAGACAGTTCTATTCACTGCCGAAACAAGAGTGAACGTGGATTTTCGCTCCTCGGGAAATTTATTGGGAGTAAATAGCTGCTAGATAGAGTGCAGTTGATGGCTAACCCCCTTTTTTTGTAGCTGCCAGATTTACAGCGACGGCTGTATGAGCAACGTTCACCGAAATCATGAGCATCGCCGTAGTCCCTAACACACACACACACACACTTTCTACCCAACGCCACACCACCGCCTACCTTGCTGTGCCTCTCCTGGCCTAACGCTCGTCTTAACGTGCGTGACGTACCCATGTGGCATCTTCGATGAACTTGCACCGGAGTTACTCCGAAACCAATGCAGTTGCTAGTGACCCATGCTATGCACGCCCGGTGCGAACTATTCCGCGCCAGTGCACACCGGTTTCGTTTATCGAAGATGCTCGTATCAGATTGAAACCCCATACCCAGAGTTACTACGCACTCGAACTGGAATCAGCATTTCGCACCCACTCCAGCTTTTGTTGAAATTCGCACTGCCGTTAAAGTAAACCTCAGGTGGATTACTTAAAGAAATGTCTTGCGAAGCGGTCCATTTTCCATTTCTTTCAACCGCTGCGCACAGGTGCGACGTGTGCCAGGCGACCTTCGTTCAGAAGACCCACCTGGTAGGCCACATGGGGACGCACATGGGCGAGAAAACCGTTCCGCTGCCCCAACTGCCCTAAGGCGTACGCTTCCAGAAGCGCGCTCAACAAGCACCGCTTCGCAACCCACTTCGTCCGCGGCGAAGAGGAGGCAGGGCAAGACGAAGAGGATCGACCGCCAGTTCCCGCCGCCGGCGATGGCTTCCGGGATCCCTGACCGGACTGAGGAAACTTCCGAGAGAAACACGTAGGCACTTTCTTGGTTCTGCAAAAGCGCGTAAAAGAAGACTGAACAACATTGACTAGAAAACTCAGTGCATTGCCATAAACCTTATGCGAATGTGTATTGGCAGATGTGCACGTGCAACTTACTGCATCATGCACATGAGCCAGAGCGTCAGAGAAGGCAAAATATGCCTGTGTGCTGCGCCATGTTAGCGCACGTTAAATTACCCAGGCGGTCTAAGTTAATCCTGAGCCCTCTACTATATACGGTTTTACTCATAGTCCATGCCTCTGCTTCGAGACATTGAAACCTCGCAATTTACAATTTGGAAAGCAGAGACAAGAGAAGAAAAAAAAACTTCACAGAACCACGTCACATCATTCAGAAAATTCTTGACACCTGCGTATACCGATAGCTGTCGACGTAAATCACAGCTATGGGGGGAAACGCGCCCAAGATTATGTGAATTATTTTACTTTATTGTAATGCGATAGCATGTCACAGTAAATTGGGAAAAAATTTTGTCGACGGAAGCTGAATTCGCTGATTGGTTGGAGGGAATTGACGTCCCCAGACCGGAGCATTCCGACTGGCTGGAGGGATATGACGTCCGTTCCTGTAAAGGCTTTACCAGCTTCGAATGCTATCGCACGTCAGCACATAACGTAGTTGGGTATCCCTGCGAATTTTGGCTCCTGCTTCTGCTGACTCGCTGATGTATATGCATTCGCAACGTGCAGCAGTAAAATCAGGTGCTAGTGAAGCGGTATTGCGTAGCCTTCTCTAACCTGTTTGGTGTCTGTCATGTGCACTGGTCCAGGATCAGCGTGTTGCATCCAGCAGCTCAACGATTCGTCTCAAGCACCACCTTTTCGTGTCCGTGTGCTTCCCCGCCCCTGCCACGGCTAGTTGGGCTGCGCGTGGAAGATGGGCGGTGATGACTTCCGGGACGTGGTGGATGCTGCGAATTGTCATACTTGTCTCCACTTTGAAGCCTACCCTATAGTTTGTTGTGTGTGAAGACACATGCATATCGCATTTCTTTGCAAGGGTCCACATCGTTCGCAAGGAACCTCACGAGGTCGTTGTAGTTTTGCCGCGATGACATGTCACATGACTGCTCGTCTCTGTATTCCTGGAAGATGTTTTCCACATTTGCAATGAATTTGGAGATGTGTGCGATTCTTTGAGTTTTTTCTTAATAAACCATAGCACCTTATAAGCTGTGCAAATGAAAAATAATATTCTATGCAGTATGCCTCACGTAAACTCGTGCTAAGGCTTCTAAAAATGCAACGTATAAAAGCTTGTACATGAATCTAGTATCAAAGTAAAGTTTTTATAGTTATAGGCTTCCAGCTTCCACAGATACGCTGTTGTCTCAATGGCTTGCCATGCATGAATTTTCCAGTCCTGAGGTTCTTTAACGCGCGCCTCACGTCACACAGTACACGGATGCTTTTTTTGCATTTCACCTCCGTCGAAGTGCAATCGCCACGGCTGGGACCGAATTTGGGACCTTTGCCTGACGAACGCCCAGACCGCCTGGCCATAGACGCAACGCCTGAGACCCTCTTTAAAACATCACCTCCCGGGCCACCACTGCACAAGAGCCCTGTACATGGGCTCTGGGAAAACAACATCACAAAGATTTTGGTTAAATGTTATGGGCCAAAGCCAGGCAATGAAGGAAGAAAGGGAGAGAGATTTTTGCCGATGAGTGCAGGCCCTTTGCGCTAAGCAGGACATTCTATGCCACCACTTATCTGAAATTTGAGAACGCAGAGAAGGACAAAAGGACAAACTGATAGACGCGCCGCGGTGGCTCACTGGTTAAGGTGCTCGTCTACTGAGCCGGAACGAGACCGTGGCGGCAGCGTGTCGATGGAGGAAAAACAGAAAAGACGCCAGTGCGCTGTGCAATGTCAGTGCACTTTAAAGATGATCCTAAGGTGTTCGAAATTATTGCCGAGCCCCTCCACTACGACACCTCTTTCCCTCTTCTTTCATTCCTTCCTTTATCCCTTCCCTAACAGCGCGGTTCAGGTGTCCGCCGATATATGAAAGACATACAGCGCCATTTCCTTTCCCAAATCCAATAATCCAATATTATTAAATTGATGGACGCGCCGCGGTGGCTCAGTGGTTAAGGCGCTCGTCTACTGAGCTCGAGTACCTGGGATCGAACCCGACCACGGCGGAAGCGTTTCGATGGAGGCAAAATGCAAAAGGCGCCCGTGTGCTGTGCGATGTCAGCGCACTTTAAAAATGATCCCCAGGTGGTCAAAATTATTCCGGAGCCCACAACTATGGCTCCTGTTTCTTCCCTTCTTTCTTTCAACCCCTCCTTTATCCTTTCCCTTTAACCGCGGTTCGGGTGTCCACCGAGATATGTGAGAGAGCCAGTGCGTCATTTCCTTTCCTCAACAATCAATTTCTGCATGCATTTCCTCGCGGAGATATATATGGGTGTCACACACAATAGGATATCTAAAAATAAAATCATGAGGGAAAGAGGCGTGAAGAAGGCGACGTGAATTTGCCGAGGACTGAAGAAGATGAAGAGGCATTCGGTGAGGTGGAGAGAGATGACTGGTGGAGAAGCATTCGGTGAGGTGGACAGAGATGATTGGTGGAGAAGAGAAGAAGACGACGACAAGGCTTACGTGGACTAACGCCAAGGTTATAAAAGGGCGATTGAGAGCGAGGCACAGGGGGAAGAACAGAGAAGTGGAGGCTCCGGCGGGTCAGGGACGCTTTGGTTGGAAAGCGACGCCGGCTACTGCTCCGGTGAGCTCGCTTTCAACGGCTTCGCATCGTGGATTTCCTGCGGTTCCTGAGCCTGTGCCGGGGAGTTAACTGAGGACGCTACCACCTGCCACGGCCGGGGTGTCTCCAGCGCTGTGGCCACCCGTCCGGGTGGTGTCCCCAACGCCAACAACACCGGCTTCACATCCACGGGCGCGTGGACCGGGAGTTTGTACGACGCTGCCAGCGACGCCGCCAGCGACGCTCGCCGCAGCACGTCGATCGCCATCTCGACGCCGGCTACTGGACCGTCCAACGCCGCAGCCACACGGAACCAATCGTGAGCACGAACGCCCGCCGCTAACAGTATAACGCTAGTAGTAGACGCTGGTAGCAGTGTTGCCGGGCCGTGTGTATTTATAGACAGTGTTTCGTGTTAGTTTGTTGGTTAGTTTTGTGTGCTAGTGTGTGTGTAACGTAGGGTGTATTAAATGTGCGTCTGTGTGGGTACACCTGTCGCCTAGTCCATCCTTTCGGTCCTGGTGTTTTTCGGTGAGATCCGTGACAATGGGCAAGCGTCTATATTACAGATACCGCTCCGTCCTTTCGTTTTTTTCCTACTATTATCATCCGCCTGGAGGAAGCGGTGGTGGCACTCGCCCTCACGGATCTGACGTGCACCACGGTTCTTTGTGACTCGCGACAAATGGTCCGAAACTTCGCCAAGGGATGGATCTCGCAGAGCGCAGCCGAGTCCTGAGACAGCGGGAGGTAGATTTTCATACCAGAATTCAGTGGTTCCCGGCGCACATGGGAGAAGTATCGAAGACACATAGCAACCGAAACGAGGCGGCACACGTCAAGGCGCGCGAGCGACCGTCGTCCATGAGAGAGCACCAAAGACTGCTTGACCAGCTGCAACGAGATTACCATGGCCCTCTGCCTGGCCCGCCGAACCTTCCCTCCTCCCAGCGACGAACTGGGCAGGGCGGACGTGGTGGCCCTCAGACAACTGCAGACGCTCACGTACCCCAAACCGGAACGACACCAGTGGCTCTACCCCGGCACTTACCCGACAAATATATGCAAGGTCCGCCACACGGATATCGCCACTTTAACCCACATGCTCAGGGACTGTAACAAAAACCCGCACCGTGCTAACTCCGGAACCCTCCCGCCGCGGTGGGCCGCTGCCTTGCGCAGCCCCAGCCCCGGTGACCAACT
Source organism: Amblyomma americanum (assembly GCF_052857255.1). Lineage (NCBI taxonomy): Eukaryota > Metazoa > Arthropoda > Arachnida > Ixodida > Ixodidae > Amblyomma > Amblyomma americanum. Next base: position 25,065,043 of record NC_135506.1, on the reverse strand, counting down.
TTTGGCCATCCAGCAGGCCGGCAAGGTGACGACGAGGCAACACCTCGACGTCCCCACTTGGGAGACCTAAGGCCTCGTCGGCGAAAGCTCTGCAGGACATTAGATAAAGTTGTTACCAACAAAAAGAGGTAGTTAACGTGTGGTTGTTTTCTGAGTTCTCTGCCTGCGTAGTCTTTGTGTTGCCCGATCAGTATACAGGGGCGCCCTTGTTTGAGGCGAGTTTGCCTCTTTCTGGAGTTGTATTCGGTTATAAGTATCTACAGAAGAGTAGGCAAATCTATTCGATGGCCGCAGACTGTGCCCCCAAGTTCCTCACACTGCAGGCAATCAGCTGGCTCACCAACTCGCCCGCAATACTCTACACCGGGCACCTGCGATCCCCTGGTCGCGTCCACCCACAACTGTGATGATATCCTCCTCTTCAAGAAGCATGTCACGAACATTTGCACTCATGTTTGCGACTTCCTCTGGACGCCCTCTTCCCGAGCCAAGCCTCTTCATCACCCACACCCGCCTGTTCTGATAAATCTATTTCAGCACTTTCCCCTCTCCAGCCCGACTCTTCCTGGACGCCCCCCCCCCCCCTAAAGAAATTATGTACAGCAGTACTTCTTTCAATGCCGAGTGACCATTCAATTCTCCTACTTTCCTCTCCGCTTCCCCACCTGGCGGTCGTGGAAAGGGGTCGGCTCCACTGTCTGACTAACCATTCCAGCTGCGGTAGGCCTAAGACTTGGCCAGTGCAACATCCTTCAACTAATTTTGCCGCAATAGCAGTGTCCAGACAGTTATATTCTCTGCCAAATCAAGAGTGAACGTGGCATTTCGCTCCTCGGGCAATTCATTCGGAGTAAACAGCTGCTAGAGAGAGTGCAGTTGATGGTTAACCCACTCCCCCCCCCCTCCCCCCAGTTTTTTTTGTTGCTGCCAGATTTACAGTGACGGCTGCTTGAGAAACCTTCATAGAATCATAGAATCGCCGTATTTCCAAGACACACACACACTTCTATCCAAACGCGAACCACAACCTACCTTGCTGTGCCTGTCCTGCCTAACGCCCGTCTGACCGTGCGTGACGTACGCATATGGCATTTCGATGAACTTGCACCGGAGTTACCCCGAAACCAATGCAGTGCCTAGGGAGCCATGCTATGCACGCCGGTGCGAACCATTGCGCGCCAGTGCACACCGATGTCGTATATCGAAGATGCTCGTATCCTTTTGAACCCCATACCCAGAGTTACTACTACTACTAATAATAATAATAATTGGTTTTGGGGGAAAGGAAATGGCGCAGTATCTGTCTCATATATCGTTGGATACCTGAACCGCGCCGTAAGGGAAGGGATAAAGGAGGGAGTGAAAGAAGAAAGGAAGAAGAGGTGCCGTAGTGGAGGGCTCCGGAATAATTTCGACCACCTGGGGATCTTTAACGTGCACTGACACGATAAGTGCCGGCAACACGACGAAAGTGCTCCAGCAAATGGCTTCCCACCACGGACATCTGGATCGCAGATTTGTGTACGTTATTTTCAGCTTTGAGCCCATTCAAATTCTTTATAATTTTTTTATTTTAAAAGTCTTGTTATAATAAATTAGAAACATACGCGTAATAACGTTTTTTTATTTTCTTCATGTGCGGGCTTGCATTGAGGCCGAAGCCGGAGAAAGGCGCCACATTCAAATAGGACTATGAAGCAGAACAATAATATGCCGCATAGCAAATCAAAGAAAAGGGGTGAAGGAAAGAGATTTATGCCGACGAGTGCAAGCCGTTGCTCTAAGCAGGATACTCTGCCACCCCTTATCTGAAATTTGAGAACGCAGAAAAGGACAAAAGGGCAAATTGATAGACTCGCCGCGGTGGCTAAGTGGTTAAGGCGCTCGTCTACTGAGCCGGAGTACTTGGGGTCGAACCCGACCGCGGCGGCAGCGTTTCGATGGAGGCAGAACGCAAAAGGCGCCCGTGTGCTGTGCAATGTCAGTGCACTTTAAAGATGATCCCCAGGTGGTCGAAATTATTCCGGAGCCTTACACTACGGCTCCTCTTCTTTCAATCTCTCCTTTATCCCTTCCCTTACAGCGCGGTTCGGGTGTCTACCGAGATATGTGAGAGAGTTAGTGCGTCATTTTCTTTCCTCAAAAAACAATTTCTACATGTGCTTCCTCCCGGAGATATCTATGGGCTAGCGTCCATATTACAGATACCGCTCCGACCGTTCGTTTTTGTCCTAAAAGGCAGGAGGTAACGTGGCGCCGGCTTCAGACGCGAGCCTTCTCTAACCCGTCAAAACCAGCTCACATGCACCCAACACAATACAATCCAACTTGCAAAGAATGCGGCGAGATAGCCGGATACGATCACATTCTATGGGGCTGCAAAAAGGCGCCGCCACCGGCGGACCTACTACCAGTCCCTTCTCTAGAGCGGTGGGAGGCTATACTGGCCAACTCAGACCCGTTGACAGAAGTCCGGGCCACTGAGTGGGCTCACAAGATCGCAGAGAACCACGGGCTCGAGGCCATATAGTATAGCGCCCATATAGGGCTCAATGCTGACAATAAATGTTTTCCAATCCAATCCGCCTCCTCTGAGCTTTCGTTTGTACAGTAGCGCTCCTTCGGGTTAAAGTGACATGCAGCTTAAATTTAAAGCCAGTGAACGCCATTTATGAAAGAAAAGAAGGGCCACACTTGTTCGTCGTACTTCCGAAAAAGAGAACAATGACGCTTGACGAAGGTGACGTCCGCCACGTACACGTCACGCCACGTGCCTCGCCCCCGTGTCTACTACACGAGCAAACACTTCGAAACGTGTGCTTGTTCGAGCGCTAGCGCTACTTCCAGGTAGCAGCTGCCGTTTTTTTTAATCATTCGAATCCTTTCTACTCCAGGGCTCTTCTGGTAACCGGTCCAAGGAGGTTGCTCGCCCGAAGGTAAGACCTCGTCATCGAAGCATCTCCGTCATGGCCTCGGATCGACAACGATGGAGGAGGACCCTGTTCAGCGAGGCTTCCATGTCAAGTGTACTCGTCCAACGGTCAGACCCGAGGAGTGTTCGCGTGGCCAGGCCTTCAGCGGGACAGTAGTGAGTGTTGCGCGGCTCTTGGGACACGACACGCCGAGGGACTCGAACTGTCTCCCGAAATGCCCCGTGCATACCGTTTATAGCGTTTGCTTCGATCCTGCTATGCACTTAAGCATCTTCTTTATGTGGACAGTTCGACGTCTCGCTTGCATCGAACTGCGTAAATTTGAACCTTTAAATAGATATTGTTGCAGCCACATAGTCTTGTGCGCGCTTGTGTAGATGACGCATGACAAGGGTTTTTATTTTTTTTCATCGCTGTTTACTCATGAGTAGCCGCGGTGTCACGTCGTATGTACTGCATGCTTGGTATTTAGAGTATGGCTTTTACGTTACAGCTGCATTCGCGGCGTGCTCGGTGTAGCAGGAACCCGCTGGATGTAGGGACACGCACAGCGATGCCAATGCCGCGCGCTGGGTTCCTAGACTCTGATGGTCGTCCTGGGTTGAGAACGTGTTCATCTGGTCCAGCCATTCGAGCACAGCGGCCATAAATGACTGTGTTATGTAAAACGGAATGTGGCGCTTGCAAAAATTATTCCTCACTTTACAGCGGCGCCCTGTCCTGACCCCCGTAGGTGCATAGTCTTCGCGTCCTTTGCCATCTGCCGCGGCATCCTCAGTTCCTGCGCCACAAATTCCGCGCGGCGTGTACCGACGGCGTGTCGCTACTCGTAACATGTGACCTCACCCTCGTGTGCAGCGGAACGTTTGATGCAGACTGAAGGTACGGAAGGAAGTTTTCTATGCTTTGGTGGAAAGCCACGTGTTGGACGTTCACAAGAACTGTTACACTGTGCACCCACTAGAGGCTACTTAATCAGCCGCAGTGTTGCCACGTGTTGGGCACTATCGTCAAAGGAACTGTTACATTGTGCACCCACTAGAGGCTCTTTGATCAGCCGCAGTGTTGCTTGTGTTTGATGGAGTGGCTTTTGTGCTAAGTGATATTGTGATATCCTCGGTTTATAAGTTTCTACATTTATAGAAACTTGGGTCAGGTGGCAAATGTTGGTAGAGGGGCCGGCTCGGCTTGTCCGGTTAAACACCGACAGACGCAAGATTTCACGGTACCTCGGTGGTTTGGGATGTATCGGTGTTCCGAGCCCGGCGAGCAGACCTTTCTTGGTATCTGCTTACTAATTCGAAGCGTGTATTGCCTGTTTCCCCATGTGTGTGGTACGGGAAAGTTCATATATTTGTGTTTTGTCGTTTGGTAGTTACTTGGAGCAGCGTTTTGCGGTGATGATGGAGCTAACGATAGCGAAACTGTGCTGTTTTGTGTATGGTCACAATTTCACGGCTGCTTTTTTGGTTGCGCAGGTGGCGTGAATGTGGAACAACCTTCAAGAATTGTGAACTTATGAACAACGAGCAATATTACGACGAGGCTTGCTTTTCTGAGTTCTTGTGAGCGAGCTTAAATTTTGTTTTTGCCTTGCAGGTGTCCCTGATGACGGTGAATGTTCGGAGGTGCAGAGAATTCTCGAGGACATTTTACCAAGCTGCTTGCAACTGCTGTGGGGTGGACTGTGAAGATTACAGCTTCGTATGGTCGCCGAGGACTAAAACTGACATTCGCGCCGCGAAATCCTACATGGCTGCGTGTCAGATATGCTATGCATACAGTGACATGTTTGGGCTTGCTATCTAAGTGTTCTAAGGGCGCGGTTGTGTGTGCTGCACCTTTGCTAACGTTTTGTCATGAATGATGTTTCTCTGCTGCTCTCATCGCCATGCATGTTTTCACCCTCTCTGTTTTTGCTTGTTTTCTTCACAAGTTTTGCGCATGCATTTCCAAAGCATTTTACCAGCCAGCTTCAATTAACGTCTTGAAAATTTCTCTTGCTGTCTACTTGGTGTGCATGGCCCTGATATATTTCTCATTAACGGCTGCTGATTTCATGTTCTGTCGCATACTGGTTCTTGCTAACAAAATGTCTTGGAAACAAATTTTTCATTACGACACCCCGGTTTCTGTGCGACAAAAGCAAGGCGCAAAAGTGCGTACTCTTCGGGTATTCCTTTAACGTAGCCTGCAGGAGAAGTCACAGGGGTCTCCAGTACTAGGCTTCCTACATTTGCATACCAAAGGCTCGAGTGGAGCACGCAGTACACGTACAAATGAACGGAGGCCCGGCGTTGTAAGGTAGCAGGCAACATGGTGATTGACAGATGGCTGCCAGATGCCGCAGCAAAGTGTACATGTGATTCATTCTTACATGTCAATAATATACTTATGTGTTAAAGGCTGCGGAACCGCTGTAACTGTCTTGACGGCTGCTCTTAGCTAATACGTCGCTCATCAGAAGGGGTACTGGAGACGTAATCGCGTCACCTCCCATCATCACGTGCACATGGCAAAATCCTACCGGGGGTCAAGATTTGAAAAGCTGCCAGCTCGCCAGTAACTTGCGGATTCGCGGTTCGTGAAACCCTCAGCAAGAAAATTGCAGCGGGTTGGGAGTCCGAGTCTGGGACCGCCAGTCTCACGATACGGGTCCAGATCCACCGCGCTTGCACATAGCTGAAATCTAGAGTTCTGTACATGCGCAGTGTAGCCTAGCTGGCAGCACCATCCGGTGGCCAGAATCACACCCTGCCCAAAATGCAGTGTTTTCGCGCGGTCGCAGTACGAGAGAACTACCACCCGGATCATGAGAGTTTCGCTGGTCCTGGTGACAGGCGCTTCGGCCAGTACCTGGGAGCTTCTGCAGTGAATTTACAGGGCGGCGAACCGGTGGACGGCGCCGGTGGTGGCGAGTGGCCCCAGTGCCAGCTGTGCGGCGGTGTGTTCGCGCACCTGCAGGACCTGTTGGAGCACAGGGCCTCGGTTCACGGCGAGAGGCCCTTCGGCTGCAACCTGTGCCCAGCCCAGTTCGCCAGCAAGATGCTCCTAAACAAGCATGTGCGCAGGCATGCGGGAGAGAGGCCCCACCTGTGCCACGTGTGCCAGCGCCGGTTCACGCAGAGGACGCACCTGGTGGAGCACATGCGGCTCCACACGGGAGAGAGGCCGTTCAGGTGGGCCAACGATCTGCGTCGATATTTGTGCAGAAGGCTTTCTCTCGGCTAGAAGGGGCCGCTGTTGGCTTGGGATAGGCTGACTGAAAAGTATGGAGTTCGCCTGCTTCTGAACATGTGTCCTCTGTGGTCATATGATTTGCAGTCGGATACAACTTGAGAACGAAGCGGCTAATGCCTCCCTAAGGATGTCCTCCAACCTATGCCGTCTAGTAATATAGCCATTACGTCACTGTCCACCACCTGGCCAGTGATACTCCATTCGAGAAATTTTCCCCTTTGCAGGAAATATGCTCCATTCTTGTTGATAGCGCGTTAAAGCACAGGGACAGAAGAAACACAGAGGACGCTGTCAACAAGAATGGATCATTACCAACTAGCCCGGCAATTTGTCCTATTCAGGAAATATGCGCCAAGTTCGGAAAAAAGGAATTTTAGGGGATCGAAATTGTAACACTTCTTCCGACTTGCCGAGTTTGCAAGCTACGCAGTGAAAAAGGCCTGGCATATATATTTTTTGGTATAATTGAGGAAATTTTCGGCTACGTCATTGAACATCACCTCATCATCCCCCTTCTACAGTGGCCAAGGCTGGTGCAAGACGATTTACCGCAGTTTCATGACCATAAGTAATTGCATTAATTGGACACTCAGGACGAATTGATGATGGCTTAATAATAAATAATACTTGTTTGGGGGGGGGGGAGGAAATGGCGCAGTATCTGTCTCGTACATCGTTGGACACCTGAACCGCGCTTTAAGAGAAAGGATGAAAGAGGAAGTGAAAAAAGAAAGGGAGCAAGAGGTGCCGTAGTGGAGGGCTCCAGAATAACTTCGACCACCTGAGGATCTCTAACGTGCACTGACATCGCACAGCACACGGGCGCCTTAGCGTTTTGCCTCCATAAAAACGCAGCCGCCGCGGCCGGGTTCGAACCGCGGCGGGCTTCCATCGACAGAGCACCGCGCTGAAATGATAAGGAGACTGCCTTCCATAGAAACGCAGCTTTCATGATCTAGGAAAAGGCAAAAAATGAAATACAGGTGTCGTTGCAAACTGCGGTGCTTCAAAATACTTTTTGAGTTCAAATTGGTGACGCTATCCTGCATCACCTGTGACTTCAAAATGGCGACCACAGAGTCTTTTGTGGTTTACCAGCCGCGGTGGCTCAGTGGTTAGGGCGCTCGATTACTGATCCGGAGTTCCCGGGTTCAAACCCGACAGCGGCGGCTGCGTTTCGATGGAGGCAAAACGCTAAGGCGTCCGTGTGCTGTGCGATGTATGTGCACGTTAAAGATACCCAGGTGGTCGAAATTATTCCGGAGCCCTCCACTACGGCACCTCTCTCTTCCTTTATTCTTTCACTCCCTCTTTTATCCCTTCCTTACGGCGCGGATCAGGTGTCCAATGATATGTGAGACAGATACTACGCCTATTCCTTTCCCTAAAAACTAATTATGGTTGACACTTTCGTGGTACGAGCAGGTGCGGCCAAAATATTACAGAGCACGCATCGGCGTTTGAAAATTCCTTCCACATTCAGCGTAGAAGATATAGTAGATTTTGGAGTGCGAACAAGGGCGTGCCAGTGGCATGCGCTAAGATATGCATACAGCTATTCATAACTTTCACAGTATATAGGCAACGTGTGAGAGGAGTTTGATTGCTGAAGCGGGCTCCATGCTATTACGGCCTGGACTGTACGTCACAAGTTTAGATCGAATGGCGGGAAACTTTTGAGAACTGATTTCCTCAACAATAGATATGGACAAGCACCCGCATAGCCAGAAAAAACCACAGGATCAACTTTTACTGGTAACAATGTTTGAATGGAGTTGAACTTAGTATCTTTAACAAGCATCCCGTGATTGTTGCCTATGGACTGGGTTGCCATGCATGCGCAATTGAACCTCAAATACTAGTACTATTAATATAGGTGGTCGATACAATTGGCAGGAGAGTTCTACATGGGTGGCAAGCTGGGAGACGTGGTATGCATTCACACTGTTTAAGCGCCACGAAGACGACAAAGACGCACAAAAAAAATAATAATTGGTTTTGGGGGGAAAGGAAATGGCGCAGTATCTGCCTCATATATCGTTGGACACCTGAACCGCGCCGTAAGAGAAGGGATAAAGGAGGGAGTGAAAGAAGAAAGGACGAAGAGGTGCCGTAGTGGAGGGCTCCGGAATAATTTCGACCACCTGGGGATTTTTAACGTGCATTGACATCGCACAGCACACGGGCGCCTTAGCGTTTTTCCTCCATAAAAACGCAGCCGCCGCGGTCGGGTTCGAACCCGGGAACTCCGGATCAGTAGTCGAGCGCCCTAACCACTGAGCCACCACGGCGGGGCCACAAAAAAAAGCTGGCTGTGAAAAGATGTAGTGAAAGTTTAGTTCTTTTTTGAGTTTTCTGCCTGCGTCGTGGTGTGGTTTGGTTTATGGGGTTTAACGTCCCAAAGTGACTCAGGCTATGAGAGACGCCGTAGTGAAGGGCTCCGGAAATTTCGACCACCAGGGGTTCTTTAACGTGCACTGACGTCGTACAGTACACGGGTCTCTAGAAGTTCGCCTCCATCGAAATTCGACCGCCGCGGCCGGGATCGAACCCCCGTCTTTCCGGTCAGCAGCTGAGCGCCATAACCACTGAGCCCCGTCGTCTTTGTGGTGCCCGAACACTATAAAGGGAGGCCCTTGTTTGAGAGGCGTTTGCCTCTTTCTTGAGTTGTATTCGGTTATAAGTATCTACAGCACAGCCGGCAAATCTATTCGATGGTCACAGACTGTGCCCCCAAGTTCCTCACACTGCAAGCAATCAGCTGGCTCGCGAACTCGCCCGCAATACTCTACACCGGGCACCGGCGGTCCCCAGGTCGAGTCCAGGCGCAACGATGACGGTATCCTCCTCTTCAAGAAGCATATCACGAACATTTGCACGCATGTTTGCGCATTCCTTTGGACGCCCTCTTCCCGAGCAAAGTCTCTTCGTCACCCACACCCGCGTGTTCTGATAAATATATTTCAGCACCTTCCCCTATCCAGCCCTACTATTCCTGGACGCCCCCCCCCCCCCCCACCTCCCCTAAATAAATTATGGAGAGCAGTACTTCTTTCAATGCCGAGTGACCATTCAATACCCCTACTTTCCTCTCCCCTCCAAAAGCTGGCGGTCTTGGAAAGGGGTCGGCTCAACATTCTGACCAACCATTCCAGCTGTGGTAGGCCTAAGACTTGGCCAGTGCAACATCCTGCAACTAATTTTGCCGTAGTAGCAGTGTGCAGACAGTTCTATTCACTGCCGAAACAAGAGTGAACGTGGATTTTCGCTCCTCGGGAAATTTATTGGGAGTAAATAGCTGCTAGATAGAGTGCAGTTGATGGCTAACCCCCTTTTTTTGTAGCTGCCAGATTTACAGCGATGGCTGTATGAGCAACGTTCACCGAAATCATAGCATCGCCGTAGTCCTAACACACACACACACACACTTCTACCCAACGCCACACCACCGCCTACCTTGCTGTGCCTCTCCTGCCTAACGCTCGTCTTAACGTGCGTGACGTACCCATGTGGCATCTTCGATGAACTTGCACCGGAGTTACTCCGAAACCAATGCAGTTGCTAGTGACCCATGCTATGCACGCCGGTGCGAACTATTCCGCGCCAGTGCACACCGGTTTCGTTTATCGAAGATGCTCGTATCAGATTGAACCCCATACCCAGAGTTACTACGCACTCGAACTGGAATCAGCATTTCGCACCACTCCAGCTTTTGTTGAAATTCGCACTGCCGTTAAAGTAAACCTCAGGTGGATTACTTAAAGAAATGTCTTGCGAAGCGGTCCATTTTCCATTTCTTTCAACCGCTGCGCACAGGTGCGACGTGTGCCAGGCGACCTTCGTTCAGAAGACCCACCTGGTAGGCCACATGGGGACGCACATGGGCGAGAAACCGTTCCGCTGCCCCAACTGCCCTAAGGCGTACGCTTCCAGAAGCGCGCTCAACAAGCACCGCTTCGCAACCCACTTCGTCCGCGGCGAAGAGGAGGCAGGGCAAGACGAAGAGGATCGACCGCCAGTTCCCGCCGCCGGCGATGGCTTCCGGGATCCCTGACCGGACTGAGGAAACTTCCGAGAGAAACACGTAGGCACTTTCTTGGTTCTGCAAAAGCGCGTAAAAGAAGACTGAACAACATTGACTAGAAACTCAGTGCATTGCCATAAACCTTATGCGAATGTGTATGGCAGATGTGCACGTGCATTACTGCACATGCACATGAGCCAGAGCGTCAGAGAAGGCAAAATATGCCTGTGTGCTGCGCCATGTTAGCGCACGTTAAATTACCCAGGCGGTCTAAGTTAATCCTGAGCCCTCTACTATATACGGTTTTACTCATAGTCCATGCCTCGCTTCGAGACATTGAACCTCGCAATTTACAATTTGGAAGCAGAGACAAGAGAAGAAAAAAACTTCACAGAACCACGTCACATCATTCAGAAAATTCTTGACACCTGCGTATACCGATAGCTGTCGACGTAAATCACAGCTATGGGGGGAAACGCGCCAAGATTATGTGAATTATTTTACTTTATTGTAATGCGATAGCATTCACAGTAAATTGGGAAAAAATTTTGTCGACGGAAGCTGAATTCGCTGATTGGTTGGAGGGAATTGACGTCCCCAGACCGGAGCATTCCGACTGGCTGGAGGGATATGACGTCCGTTCCTGTAAAGGCTTTACCAGCTTCGAATGCTATCGCACGTCAGCACATAACGTAGTTGGGTATCCCTGCGAATTTTGGCTCCTGCTTCTGCTGACTCGCTGATGTATATGCATTCGCAACGTGCAGCAGTAAAATCAGGTGCTAGTGAAGCGGTATTGCGTAGCCTTCTCTAACCTGTTTGGTGTCTGTCATGTGCACTGGTCCAGGATCAGCGTGTTGCATCCAGCAGCTCAACGATTCGTCTCAAGCACCACCTTTTCGTGTCCGTGTGCTCCCGCCCCTGCCACGGCTAGTTGGGCTGCGCGTGGAAGATGGGCGGTGATGACTTCCGGGACGTGGTGGATGCTGCGAATTGTCATACTTGTCTCCACTTTGAAGCCTACCCTATAGTTTGTTGTGTGTGAAGACACATGCATATCGCATTTCTTTGCAAGGGTCCACATCGTTCGCAAGGAACCTCACGAGGTCGTTGTAGTTTTGCCGCGATGACATGTCACATGACTGCTCGTCTCTGTATTCCTGGAAGATGTTTTCACATTTGCAATGAATTTGGAGATGTGTGCGATTCTTTGAGTTTTTCTTAAATAAACCATAGCACCTTATAAGCTGTGCAAATGAAAAATAATATTCTATGCAGTATGCCTCACGTAACTCGTGCTAAGGCTTCTAAAAATGCAACGTATAAAAGCTTGTACATGAATCTAGTATCAAAGTAAAGTTTTTATAGTTATAGGCTTCCAGCTTCCACAGATACGCTGTTGTCTCAATGGCTTGCCATGCATGAATTTTCCAGTCCTGAGGTTCTTTAACGCGCGCTCACGTCACACAGTACACGGATGCTTTTTTTGCATTTCACCTCCGTCGAAGTGCAATCGCCACGGCTGGGACCGAATTTGGGACCTTTGCCTGACGAACGCCCAGACCGCCTGGCCATAGACGCAACGCCTGAGACCCTCTTTAAAACATCACCTCCCGGGCCACCACTGCACAAGGCCCTGTACATGGGCTCTGGGAAAACAACATCACAAAGATTTTGGTTAAATGTTATGGGCCAAAGCCAGGCAATGAAGGAAGAAAGGGAGAGAGATTTTTGCCGATGAGTGCAGGCCTTTGCGCTAAGCAGGACATTCTATGCCACCACTTATCTGAAATTTGAGAACGCAGAGAAGGACAAAAGGACAAACTGATAGACGCGCCGCGGTGGCTCACTGGTTAAGGTGCTCGTCTACTGAGCCGGAACGAGACCGTGGCGGCAGCGTGTCGATGGAGGAAAAACAGAAAAGACGCCAGTGCGCTGTGCAATGTCAGTGCACTTTAAAGATGATCCTAAGGTGTTCGAAATTATTGCCGAGCCCTCCACTACGACACCTCTTTCCCCTTCTTTCATTCCTTCCTTTATCCCTTCCCTAACAGCGCGGTTCAGGTGTCCGCCGATATATGAAAGACATACAGCGCCATTTCCTTTCCCCAAAATCCAATTATTATTAAATTGATGGACGCGCCGCGGTGGCTCAGTGGTTAAGGCGCTCGTCTACTGAGCTCGAGTACCTGGGATCGAACCCGACCACGGCGGAAGCGTTTCGATGGAGGCAAAATGCAAAAGGCGCCCGTGTGCTGTGCGATGTCAGCGCACTTTAAAAATGATCCCCAGGTGGTCAAAATTATTCCGGAGCCCACAACTATGGCTCCTGTTTCTTCCCTTCTTTCTTTCAACCCCTCCTTTATCCTTTCCCTTTAACCGCGGTTCGGGTGTCCACCGAGATATGTGAGAGAGCCAGTGCGTCATTTCCTTTCCTCAACAATCAATTTCTGCATGCATTTCCTCGCGGAGATATATATGGGTGTCACACACAATAGGATATCTAAAATAAAATCATGAGGGAAAGAGGCGTGAAGAAGGCGACGTGAATTTGCCGAGGACTGAAGAAGATGAAGAGGCATTCGGTGAGGTGGAGAGAGATGACTGGTGGAGAAGCATTCGGTGAGGTGGACAGAGATGATTGGTGGAGAAGAGAAGAAGACGACGACAAGGCTTACGTGGACTAACGCCAAGGTTATAAAAGGGCGATTGAGAGCGAGGCACAGGGGGAAGAACAGAGAAGTGGAGGCTCCGGCGGGTCAGGGACGCTTTGGTTGGAAAGCGACGCCGGCTACTGCTCCGGTGAGCTCGCTTTCAACGGCTTCGCATCGTGGATTTCCTGCGGTTCCTGAGCCTGTGCCGGGGAGTTAACTGAGGACGCTACCACCTGCCACGGCCGGGGTGTCTCCAGCGCTGTGGCCACCCGTCCGGGTGGTGTCCCCAACGCCAACAACACCGGCTTCACATCCACGGGCGCGTGGACCGGGAGTTTGTACGACGCTGCCAGCGACGCCGCCAGCGACGCTCGCCGCAGCACGTCGATCGCCATCTCGACGCCGGCTACTGGACCGTCCAACGCCGCAGCCACACGGAACCAATCGTGAGCACGAACGCCCGCCGCTAACAGTATAACGCTAGTAGTAGACGCTGGTAGCAGTGTTGCCGGGCCGTGTGTATTTATAGACAGTGTTTCGTGTTAGTTTGTTGGTTAGTTTTGTGTGCTAGTGTGTGTGTAACGTAGGGTGTATTAAATGTGCGTCTGTGTGGGTACACCTGTCGCCTAGTCCATCCTTTCGGTCCTGGTGTTTTTCGGTGAGATCCGTGACAATGGGCAAGCGTCTATATTACAGATACCGCTCCGTCCTTTCGTTTTTTTCCTACTATTATCATCCGCCTGCTCTGATCTTTCGTTTGTACAGTAACGCTCGTTCCGATTAAAGTGTCATGCGGCTTAAATTTTAAGGCCAGTGAACATAGTTTACGATATGAAAGAAGCGCTACAATTGTTGTTCGCACTTCCGAAAAAAGAATGACGCGTGGCGAAGATAACGTCACGCCACGCGCACGCCACATACACGTCACGCCACGTGCCTCGACCCCGCGTGTACTACACGAGCAAACACTTCGAAACGTGTGCTTGTTCGAGCGCGAGTACTACTACCAGGTGGCAGCTGGCGTTTCCCTCATTCGAATCCTTCCTGCTCCAGGGCTCTTCTCGTAACCGGTCCAAGGAGGTTGCTCGCTCGAAGGTAAGACCTCGTCATCGAAGCATCTGCGTCATGGCCTCGGATCGACAACGATGGAGAAGGACCCTGTTCAGCGAAGCTTCCATGCCAAGTGTACTCGTCCAGCGGTCAGACCTGAGGAGTGTTGGCGTGGCCAGGCCTTCAGCGGGACAGTAGTGAGTGTTGCGCGGCTCTTGGGACACGACACGCCGAGGGACTCGAACTGTCTCCCGAAATGCCCCGTGCATACCGTTCACAGCTTTTGATAAGCACCTGCTATGCACTTAAGCATCTCCTTTATGTGGACAGTTCGACGTCTCGCTTGCATCGAACTGCGTAAATTTGAACCTTTAAATAGATATTGTTGCAGCAAGTCAGTCTTGTGCGCGTTTCTGTAGATGACGCATGACCAGTGTTTTTATTGTTTTCATCGCTATTTACTCATGAGTAGGCGCGGTGTCACGTCGTATGTACTGCATGCTTGGTATTTAGAGAATGGCTTTTGCGTTACAGCTGCTTTCGCGGTGTGCTCGGTGTAGCAGGAACCCACTGGATGCAGGGGCACGCACAGCGATGCCAATGCCGCGCGCTGGGTTCCTATACTGTGATGTTCGTGCTGTGTTGAGAACGCGTTCATGTGCTCCAGCCATTCGAGCAAAGCGGCCATCCACGACCGTGTTATGTAAAAGGGGATGTGGCGCTTGGAAAAATAATTCCTCACTTTACAGCGGCGCCCCGTCAAGACCCCCGTAGGTGCATAGTCTTCGCGTCCTTTGCCATCTCCCTCAGCATCCTCAGTTCCTGCTCCACAAATTCCGCGCGGCGTTTACCGACGGTGTGTCGCTACTCGTAACAAGTGACCTCACCCTCGTGTGCAGCGAAACGTTTGATGCAGACTGAAGGTACGGAAGGAAGTTTTCTATGCTTTGGTGGAAAGCCACGTGTTGGACGTTCACAGGAACTGTTACACTGTGCACCCACTAGAGGCTACTTATTCAGCCGAAGTGTTGCTTGGGTTTGATGGAGTGGCTTTTGCGCAAAGTGATATTGTGATATCCCCGGTTTATCAGTTTCTGCATTTATAGAAACTTGTGTCAGGTGGCAAATGTTGTAGAGGGGGCCGGTTCGGCTTGTTTGGTTAAACACCGATAGACGCAAGATTTCACGATACCTTGGTGGTTTGGGATGTGTCGGTGTTCCGAGAGCGCCGAGCTTACCTTTCTTGGTATCTGCATACTAATGCTAAGCATGTATTGACTGTTTCCCCATGTGTGTGGTACGGGAAAGTTCATCTCTTTTTGTGTTTTATGGTTTGGTAGTTACTTGCAGTAGCGTTTTGCGGTGATGACGGAGCTAACGATAACGAAACTGTGCTTTTTTTGTGCAGCAGCGTTTTCCGGTTATGATGGAGCTAACGATAACGAAACTATGCTTTTTGTGTACGGTCACACTTTAACTGCTGCTTCCTTGGTTGCGCAGGTGGCGAGAATGTGGAACAACCTTCAAGAATTGTGAACTTATGAACAACGAGTAATATTACGACGAGAATTGCTTTTCTGAGTTCTTGTGAGAGAGCTTAAATTTTGTTTCTGACTTGCAGGTGTCCCTGATGACGGTGAATGTTCTGAGGTGCAGAAAATTCTCGAGGATATTTTACCAAGCTGCTTGCAACTGCTGTTGGGTGGACTGTGAAGACTCCAGCTTCGTATGGTCCCCGAGGACTGAAACTGCTATTCGCGCCACGAAATCCTACATATGGCTGCGTGTCAGATATGCTATGCATACAGTGACATATTTGGGCTCGCTATCTAAGTGTTCTAAGGGCGTGGTTCTGTGTGCTGCACCTTTGGTAACGTTTTGTCATGAATGATGTTTCTCTGTTGTTCGCATCGCTATGCATGTTTTACCCTCTCTGTTTTTGCTTCTTTTCTTCACAAGTTTTACGCATGCATTTCCAACGCATTTTACCAGCCAGCTTTAAATAGTTTATTTGATTAACGCGTTGAAAATTTCCGTTGCTGTCTACTTGGTCAGCAGGACCCTGATATATTTTCTCATTAACCGCTGCTGATTTCATGCTCTATAGTATACTGATTCTCGATAACAAAATGTCTTCGAAACAAATTCGCTTGAAGACTATGGTGTTATCATATGCCTAGGTGAATTTGAGCGATACTCCTATTTGCGTGTTATGAAGGTTTTTTCATTGCGGCCCCCAAGTTTCTGTTGGACAGAAGCAAGGCGGAAAAGTGCGTACTCTTCGGGTATTCCTTTAAGGTAGCCTGCAGAAGTCACAGGGGTCTCGAGTACTAGGCTTCCTACATGTGCATACCAAAGGATCGAGGGGTACACGCAGTACACGGACAAATAACGGAGTTCCAGCGTTGTAAGGCAGAAGGCAACATGGTGTTTGACAGATGGCTGCCAGATGCCGCAGCAAAGTGTCCATGTGATTCATTCTTTCATGTTTATAAAGTACTTACGTGTTAAACGCTGCGGAACCGCTGTAACTGTCTTGACGGCTGCTCCTTGCTAATACGTCACTGATCAGAAGGGGTACTGGAGACGTAATCGCGTCACCTCCCACCTTCACGTGCACATCTCGAAATCCTTGTATCCGAGTGAAGATTTAAAAAGCTGCCAGTTCGCCAGTAACTTCCGTATTCGCGGTTCGTGAAACCCTCAGTTTGAAAATTGCAGCGGGTTGGGAGTCCGAGTTCGGGACCGCCAGTCTCACGATGCGGGTCCAGATCCACCGCGCTTGCGCATAGCTGAAATCTAGAGTTCTGCACATTCGCAGTGCCAGCACCATCCGGTGGTCAGAATCACACCCTGCCCTAAATGCTGTGTTTTCGCGCGGTCGCAGTACGAGAGAACTACCACCCGGATCACGCGAGTCTCGCTGGTCCTGGTGACAGCCGCTTCGGCCAGTACCTGGGAGCGTCTGCAGTGAATGTAGAGTACGGCGACCCGGTGGACGGCGCCGGTGGTGGCGAGTGGCCCCAGTGCCAGCTGTGCGGCGATGTGTTCGCGCACCTGCAGGACCTGTTGGAGCACAGGGCCTCGGTTCACGGCGAGCAGCCCTTCGGCTGCAACTTGTGCCCAGCCAAGTTCGCCAGCAAGATGCTCCTGAACAAGCATGTGCGCAGGCATGCGGGCGAGAGGCCCCACCCGTGCCACGTGTGCCAGCGTAGGTTCACCCAGAGGACGCACCTGGTGGAGCACATGCGGCTCCACACGGGAGAGAGGCCGTTCAGGTGGGCCAAAGGTCTGCGTCGATATTTGTGCAGAGGGCTTTCTCTCGGCTAGCAGGGGCCGCTGGTGGCTTGGGATATGCTGACCGAGAAGTATGGAATTCGCCTGTTGCCCGGAGTCCGCCTGTTCTTGAACATCTGTCCTGTGTGGTCATATGATCTGCAGCCCGATACAACTCGAGAATGAAGCGGCTAATGCCTCCCAAAGGTTGTCCTGCAACCTATGCCGGCTTCTAATATTGTCATGACTTTGCTGTCAATCACCTGGCCAGTGATACTCCATTCGGGAAAATTTTCCCCTTTGTAGGAAATATGTTCCAAGTTCGGAAAAAAGGAATTTTAGGGGATCGAAATTGTAGCACTTCTTCCGACTTGCCGAGTTTCCAAGCTGCGCAGTGAAGAATGCCTGGAATATATAAATATTTTTTGGTAAAATTGAGGAAATTTTCGGTGACGTCATTGAACATCACTGCATCGTCCCCCTTATACAATGGCCAAGGCAGGTGGAAGGCAATTTACCGCAGTTTCATGACCCTAAGTAACTGCATTAATTGGACACTGGGGACGAATTAATGATGGCTTTCATCGACAGATTATCGCGCTGAAATAATGAGACTGCCTTCCATGGAAACGTAGATTTCATAATCTAGAAAAAGGGAAAAGTGAAATACAAGGGTCGTAGCAAACTGCAATGCTTCAAAAAAGTTTTGAGCTCGGATGTGTGACGCTATTCTACACCGCCAGTCACTTCAAATCGACGACGAGAGAATCTTTTGTGGTGCGAGCAGGTGTGGCCAAAATATTACGGAGCACGGTTCGGCGTTTGAAAATTTCTCTCACATTCAGCAGAGAAAATATAGTGGCTTTTGGAGTTCGGACAAGGGCGTTCTAGTGGCATGCGCTCAGATATGCATACATCTATTAATATCTTTCACAGTATATAGGGAAGGAGTGAGAGTTTTTGCTGAAGCGTGCTCCATGCTACAACGGCCTGGACTGTACGTCACAAGTTTAGATCGAATGGCGGGAAATTTTTTAAATCTAATTTCCTCAAGAATAGATCTGGACAAGCACCAGCATAGCCAGAAAAAAACCACAGGATAAATTTTTACTGTTAACAATGTATGAATGGAGTTGCCCTTTGTATCTTTAACAACCACCCCACGTTTGTTGCGCTATATGGCCTGGGTTGCCATGCCTGCGCAATTGTACCTCAAATACTAGTACTATACTACTACAGTTGGTCGATACCTTTGGCAGGAGGGTTTCAGATGGGTGGCAAGCTGGGAGACGTGGTACGCCTTCGTACTATTTAAGCGTCACGAAGACGGCAGAGACGCACAAAAAAAAAGATGGCTGTGAAAAGAGGTGCGCGGACGCGTTGACATCGGCTCTGTCTTCTACACATGATTTCG
The DNA here is from genome assembly GCF_052857255.1 of Amblyomma americanum. Classification (NCBI taxonomy): domain Eukaryota; kingdom Metazoa; phylum Arthropoda; class Arachnida; order Ixodida; family Ixodidae; genus Amblyomma; species Amblyomma americanum. The sequence continues at coordinate 25,046,452 of NC_135506.1, read as the reverse complement.
CAGCGATTTGATTCGTACTTCACTGCCAATATTTCACCCAGGAATCCATGAAGTCTAGAGGCATCGACGGGTACCCAGTTTTGAGGTGGGCCACCATTCTTCGCAGAGATATCGCACTTTCAGCGCTCCTACCACGCCGTAGCCTCGCTAGGTCTAGGCGTGTACGCCGACGCTAGGCCTAGCGGGCGCAACAGCTGCGCGCCGCCGACGTACGCGGTGCCACGTATACGGACTCTTTCCAACGAAGCGGCACAAACCGACGAACGTGACTCAAGAATGAACGTGCAAGTGATGGGGGAAGACGTTTCCGCCGACGAAATTACCGAAGAAGCCGGATGGAAGTCCGCCGGAGCGCGGCGTTGGAGACCCCGAGTGCGCGGTGCGAATTCGACGCACGACATCGATGCAAGAACGAACGCGCCTGGCACCGGCCAGCAAGGTACGAAACCCATGCATGTCAAAGGAAAGGTTATCAAAGCGGGACGCATGCCCAGACTACCGAAGGAGGAAATCAAAATTGTGGTTGGACCAAAAGGTGGCCTCGACATCAAGGTCGGCGCCCCGACGGTCATCGCCGCAATCTTCGCGGTCGCCGGCATAACGGGAGACGAAAGTGCGGAAGACACGGTCTGTCCGAACTTACACCAGAACATCGTCGTCGTCAGCACACCGAAACGAACGAACGCGGACCGCTATTCCAAACTGCGGCAAATTCACATCCAAGGGACATCGCGCGATGTCAACGTGTTCGAAATGGCATCCGATAATACAACCAATTGAGGGAGTGATTCGTGGCATCCCCATTGAGGACGGACCGCGAGCACTGGATGAGAACATCGTAAACCCGAGAAACCCACTGGCATTGGCGGCCAAACGCATAGGCACGACGACCACGGTTGTAATTGCCTTCGACGGACTCAAAGTGCCGAACCTCGTCAGGTACGGCGCAACACTCGTCCGTGTCACGTTGTATTCCAAGCAGATTGACATCTGCTACCAGTGCGGACACCTCGGCCACCGCATGGAAGTTTGCTCAAATTCCGCCAACCCTATTTGCAGGGGTTGCGGAGTTCGCAACCCAGGCTAGGGACACCAATGCTCGCCGAAGTGTAACCTGTGCGACGGCTCTCACATGACGGCCGACAAGGCCTGCAAAGCAAGGTACAAGACTCCGTACGTGATTCGCAGGCGACGATGGGAGCGCCAAAACGCACATGCCCAACTGACACAGCAAGACTTGTCGCCCTTCCAGCCGCACAAACTCAAATCCACGTCGCGATCGCGTGGCCGGTCTCGGTCCCGCAGCCGGCAAAGACACAGCCGCGCTCCGACAAGATCGAGATCCAGGACACCAACTCCCGTAGACAAGGTGAGCTGCGCGGACACTGTCCGGGGCATCGCGCGGGAGGGAGTCGTAGCAGCACCTACAGTCCCAGAGCAAAATCAAAAAGCCGATAGTGGCATTTTAGAGTAATAATAATAATAATAATAATAATTGGTTTTTTGGGGGAAAGGAAATGGCGCAGTATCTGTCTCATATATCGTTGGTCACCTGAACCGCGCCGTAAGGGAAGGGATAAAGGAGGGAGTGAAAGAAGAAAGGAAGAATGAGGTCCCGTAGTGGAGGGCTCCGGAATAATTTCGACCACCTGGGGATCTTTAACGTGCACTGACATCGCACAGCACACGGGCGCCTTAGCGTTTTTCCTCCATAAAAACGCAGCCGCCGCGGTCGCATTTTAGAGGCGCCAAGGATAGACAATGCATCTCTTGCATTAGCTTTTGTACTTGTTCGCGCATTACCGCGTTCTCTTTTCGCATTTCATTTTAGAGGCGCCAAGGATAGACAATGCAGAAATGCGAAAAGAGAACGCGGTAATGCGCGAACAAGTACAAAAGCTAATGCAAGAGATGCGAGAACTCAGACGCGAGCGCGTGGTGGTGGAACAAAACAAACAACGCTAAACAGCAGGTACCGGCGAGCGTTCCTGACGCGGACGCGCCCACCCCGAAGCAACGGTGATACAACAACAGCACGAGGTTGGTTTCGAGAGCCAGGTGCGAGCGCAAAATTTCAGACAAGAAAATGCTATGCATCATGTAAAGTGTCATTGAGACTTTACACGGAACAGCCATCGGACTAGCAAACAGGACCACTAACCTCGAAGGAAATATGCAAATAATGATGACCCAATCTGTATTCACGCAACACGCACATGCACCGGCGAGCAGTGATGCGGGACCGAGCCACCATCAAGGGCAGCCGGGTAACTCCCATCAGCATCAACATGGGCAACGATAATCAAGGAAAAGTAATATGGCAGTGGAACTGCCGCGGCTTGGCCGGCAAAAAGGCGGTTCTACAGCAACACATCAGGCACGCAACACGTAAGCCGGACGTAATATTACTCCAAGGAACACTCACCAGCGCGGCTAGCTTAACAGACTACAAAACGCACGGCAGAAAATTAGAGGGGGGAAGTGAACGCACGCTCGTTAGGAAGCGTCTCACATTCTTTGACCACGAACTAAGCGGCGTCCAGATGGAACACGCTCTCATCGAACTGATACCCACCAAGCAGAGGAAACAAAGTATATTCATACTGAACGTATACAGCAGCCCGTCGAAACACCGCCAACGCTTCCATGCGCGGTTTCAGAAGATAAGATTGCAGGTTCCCGGACGCTGATTGCAGGGGGAGATTTCAACGCGGCAGACTCGGCGTGGGGTTACAGCTACAGCACGACCAAGAGAAGACAACTCGGACAAGATGCGTAGGAACTCGACTTCACGTTACTTACGGATCCGGCGTACCCGACTAGAATCGGTAACTCCACTACCAGGGGGGGGGGGGGGGGGGGGTCGGCGTGGTTCAGGTGTCCAACGATATATGAGACAGATACTGCGCCATCTCCTTTCCCCAAAAACCAATTACTATTATTACCAGGGACACGACCCCGGACCTGACGTTCGTCCGAAATGCCGGGGCGACGGCCACCACGTGGAAAAACAAGTCGGCCGACCTGGGGAGCGACCACGTGATCGTCGAAATACACGTACACACTCCGGACACGGCGAAGGGCAGTAAGCGAAAATTCAAGTGGACCGATGGGGAATAATAATTGGATTTTGGGGAAAGGAAATGGCGCAGTATCTGTCTCATATATCGTTGGACACCTGAACCGCGCAGTAAGGGAAGGGATAAAGGAGGGGTGAAAGAAGAAAGGAAGAGAGGTGCCGTAGTGGAGGGCTTCGGAATAATTTAGACCACCTGGGGATCTTTAACGTGCACTGACATCGCACAGCACACGGGCACCTTGGCGTTTTACCTCCATAAAAACGCAGCCGCCGTGGTCGGATTCGAACCCGGGAACTCCGGATCAGTAGTCGAGCACCCTAACCACTGAGCCACCGTGGCCGGTGGACCAACTGGGAAGATTTAAGGAGGAAAGGAGACCAACAACTGTCTTCAGGAGATACGATCACGGACATCGAAGCCTGGACCCGCTCGCTAGTTGCAGAGAGGCCGAAGTGTCAACCAAGGCCGTCGAAAACGAGGTTGAAACTGACAAGATGGACAGCCGCCTGGCGCATCTCATCGAGGCGAAGAACTCGGTCATGGCTAGGTGGAAGGGACAGAGACTCAATCGGAGACAGAAAGAAAATAGCGGAGATAATAATAATAATAATTGGTTTTTGGGGAAAGGAAATGGCGCAGTATCTGTCTCATATATCGTTGGACACCTGAACCGCGCCGTAAGAGAAGGGATGAAGGAGGGAGTGAAAGAAGAAAGGAAGAGTTGCTGTAGTGGAGGGCTCCGGAATAATTTCGACCACCTGGGCATCTTTAGCGTGCACTGACATCGCACAGCACACGGGCGCGTTAGCGTTTCTCCTCCAGAAAAACGCGGCCGCCGCGGTCTGGTTCGAACCCGGGAGCTCCGGATCAGTAGCCGAGGGCCTAACCACTTAGTCACGGCGGTGGAGCGACCACATGATCGTCGAAATACACGTCCAGACGCCGGACAAGGCGCAGGGCTGTAATCGAAAATTCAAATGGACCGATTGAGAAGATTCCAGAAAGAAAAGAGACCAACAACAGTCTTCTGGAATTACGATCATGGACATCGAAGCCTGAACCCGCTCGCTGGTTGCAGATGCCAAAGCGTCACCCAAGTTCGCCGAAACCGAGCTTGAAACTGACAAGATAGACAGCCACCTGGCGCATCTCATCGAGTCGAAGAACTCGGTGCTGGCTGGGTGGAAGGGACAGAGACTCAATCGAAGACTTAGAAAGAAAATAGCGGAGATCAACCGCAACATCGAGGAGCACTGCCGAACGCTCAACCGCCAGCAATTGGACAAGATATGCAATGCGGTCGACGGCCAACTACAAAACTTGAAATCGTGGAACCTGCTCAGGTATCTGTTGGACGAAACGAAGACCAAGTCCCACCAGAGGAACTGCCTCTAACTCCTATTCCACAAGGAGCTCGAGAAACACGGTGAAGATGCAGTGACCGTCCGGTTACGAGCGAAGTACTTGCCGCACACTTCGACCGCACAACACGGCCCGTATGAGGGGGATCCGAACGCAGAACTGGATAAGGACCTTAGTGCAGAAGAGATCAGGACGGAGCTGCACAAGCTCCACAGCAGTTCTGCGCAGGGCCCTGACGGGGTGTCGAATCGCGCCCTGAAGAGTCTCGACGACCGATCCGTGGAACAGTTAACGGCATTCATAAATGACTGCTGGCAGAGCGGCAGCCTCCCGCAACAGTGAAAAACTGCGAGAATGATACTAATCCCGAAACCCAGAAAAGCGCCGAGCGTCAACAACCTTCGCCCCATATCGCTAACGTCGAGCGTCGGCAAGACCATGGAGCACACACTTCTTAACCGCTGGCAAGCCCACTTAGAGCAGAAAGAGGCATACTTACCATCCATCATAGGATTCCACCCACAGTTGTTCACGCACGACACAATGATACAACTGAAGCACCAGGTGCTTGACGGCACGACGAGAGGCACCAGAGCAATTCTCGGCCTCGACATTGAAAGCGTGTTCAACGGAATCGCGCACTTGGCGATCTTACACCAGATATCGCGGCAAAACCTAGGTGTACGCACGTAGAACTACGTAAAAGATTTCTTGACAGACAGGCGAGCTTTTTTAGTGGCAGGGGACCTCCAGCTAGAAGAGCAAACGCTGGGAAGCACCGGCACCCCGCAGGGCTCCGTCACCTCGCCCACGCTCTTCAAGCTGGTCATGATCGGGCTAGCAGAAAAGCTACAATAACTCGAAGACGTCCGGCACACCATATACGCCGACGACATAACCCGCTGGGTGGACGGAGGCAGCGACGGTCACATCGAAACGGCACTGACACTAGCAATGGAGACAATAGAGGAATACCTTGTGGGTATGGGATTACGATGTTCGCCGAAAAAGTCGGAACTTCTACTCTACTGCCCTACGCAGAGGGGCAGACCACCCGGGGGTGGTTAGAATGCGGGAAAGACCAGACGAGAATACGAAGAGATCAGCCTTCGCACGAGCAATGGAGCAACCATCCCTATAGTGCACAGAATTAGGATCCTCGGCATGATAATCGAAGACAATGGCGTCAACGGCGAAACGATCGCTAAATTACAGCGCAAGACGGCTAACGCCATGCGACTCTGAAGAGGGTCACGAGCAGAAGAAACGGAATGAGGGAGGCGAGTCTCACACGACTCATACACTCTTTCATCATGAGCCATATTGCGTACGTCGCGGCATTCCACAACTGGCACAAGGGAGAAGAAGCGAAGATCAACGTCCTAATCCGAAGGGTGTACAAGATAGCACCGGGTCTAACCGAGTCCACCAGCACGGACCGATTGCTCCAACTCGGGCTTCACAACACGCTTAGCGAAATCGCCGAAGCACAGCGCACTTCACAACTTCGCGCCGTAAGACAAGGGATAAAGGAGGGAGTGAAAGAAGAAAGGAAGAAGAGGTGCCGTAGTGGAGGGCTCCGGAATAATTTCGACCACCTGGGGATCTTTAACGTGCACTGACATCGCACAGCACACGGGCGCCTGAGCGTTTTTCCTCCATAAAAACGCAACCGCCGCGGTCGGGTTCGAACCCGGGAACTCCGGATCAGTAGTCGAGCGCCCTAACCACTGAGCCACCGCGGCGGGAACTAGAGTTACTACTGGAATCAGAATTTCGCACTACTACAGCTTTTGTTGAAATTCGCATTCCCGTAAGGGTAAACCTCTGGTGAATTACTTAAAGAGATGTCGAGCAAAGCGGTTCATTTACCATTTCCTTCGACCGCTGAACACAGGTGCCACGAGTGCCAGGCGACGTTCGTCCAGAAGACCCACCTGGTGGGCCACATGCGGACGCACACGGGCGAGAAGCCATTCCGCTGCCCCGACTGCCCCAAAGCGTACGCTTCCAGAAGCGGCCTCATCAAGCACCGGTTCGTCACCCACTTCGTCCGCGGCGAAGAGCAGGCAGGGCAAGGCGAAGAGGGTCGACCGCCAGTTCCCGGCCCCGGCGATGGCCTCCGGGATCCCTGACCGGACGGAGGAAACTTCCGAGAGAAACACGTAGGCACTTTCTCGGTTCAGCAAAAGCGCGCAATGAAGACTCGACAACATTGACTTGAAACTGAGTGCATTGCCATGATCTTTATACGAATGTGTATGGCTTATGTGCGTGTGCATAGCTACACATGCACATGAGCCAGAGCGTCATAGAAGGCAGAAGGTGCCTTTGTGTTGTGCTATGTTAGCGCACGTTAAATTACCCAGGCGGTCTAAATTAATCCTTAGTTCTCTGCTATATACGGCTTTAATCATAGTCCACGCCTCGCTTCGAGACATTGAACCTCACATTTAACAATTTAGAAAGCAGAGACAAGAGAAGAAAAAAAAATCACAGAACCACGTCACATCATTCAGATAAATCTTGATACCTGCGTATATCGGTAGCTGTCGACGGAAATCATAACTATCGGGGGAAATGCGCCACGATTATGTGAATTATTTTACTTTATTTTAATGCGTAGCACTGACAGTTCTTAGGGAAAAAAGTTCCTTGATAGAACTTGAATTCTCTGATTGGTTGGAGGGAATTGACGTCACCCGACCGGATCATTCCGAGTGGCTGGAGGGATATGACGTCCCTTCCTGTAAAGGCAGTACCAGCTTCTAATGCAATCGCACTGTCAACACATAACGTAATTATTTACCCCTGCGAATATTGGCCCCTGCTTCTGCTGACTCGTTTATGCATATTCATTCGCACCGTGTAGCAGCAAAATCAGGTGCTAGTGAAGCGGTTATGCGTAGCCTTTTCTAACTTGTTTGGTGTCTGTCATGTGCACTGGTCCAGGATCAATGTGTTGCATCAAGCAGCTCAACGATTCGTTTCAAGCACCACCTCTTCGTGTCCGTGTGCCCCGCCCCTGTCACGGCTAGTTGTGCTGCGCATGGAAGATGGACGGTAATGACTTCCGGGACGTGGTGGATGTTGTGAATTGTCATACTACTCTGTACTTTGAAGACTACCCCATAGTTTATTGTGTGTGAAGAGACATTGACGTCGTGTTTCTGTGTTAAGGACATCGTTCGCAACAAACCTCTCGAAGCCGTTCTAGTGTTTGTGGCTATAAATTGTCACATGACTGCTCGTCTCTGTGTTCCTGGAAGATGTTTTCTCCTTTGTTATGAATTTTGAGGTGTGTGCGACTCGTTGTTTTTCTTAATTAAACCATAGCAATTTATGAACTGTGCAAATGAAAAATATTATTCTATGCAGTATGCCTCACGTAACGCCTGGTAAGGTTTCTTAAAATGCAACAAGTAAATGCTTGTACCGGCATCGAGTATCAAAGTAAAGTTTTTTTTTTTAAAGTTGTAGGCTTCTAGCTTCCAAAGCTACACTGTTGTCCCTATGGATTGCAATGCATGCATTTTCTTCTTCTAGGGTTCTTTAACGCGCGCTCAGGTCGCACAGTACACGGATGTTTTTTTTGCATTTCACCTCCATCGAAGTGCAACCGCCACGGGTGGGACCCAATTTGGGACCTTTGCCTCAGCAACGCCCAGAGCGCTTCGCCATCGTCGCAACGTCTGAGGCTAAATCATTGTGCGCTTAACAGATGGCGCCATTTCTAGTGCCACTTCTAGGAGAGTGAAAGGAAAGTAGACTTTAAGCGGATAGAAGTAACGAAGGGAAGGTTATCTGATTGGTGGCTAAAATCAAAACAAGAGCAACAATTCCACAAGTCATGGCTAGGTGGCTGGAACCACCGCCCGATTTAAAGGGTTCAGCCTTGTCCGTCCGTCCGTCCGTCCGTCCGTCCGTCCATCCGTCCATCCATGAGTTCTTAAACACGACGTGGGCCGGCGAGACGACGAAAGTGCTCCTGCAAATGAAGCCACCACGGACATCTGGATCGCAGATTTATGTACGTTATTTTCAACTTTCAGGTAATTTAAATTCTTTACAAATTTATTTCATTTAAAAAGCTCTCCTTTGAAATACAACCGCCACGGGTGGGACCGAATTTGGGACCTTTGCCTCAGCAACGCGCAGAGTGCCTGGCCATCGGCGGAATGCCTGAGGCTAAATCGGTGTGCGTTTAACGAGATAAAAAATAGAAACGCGTAATAACGCTTTTCTTAAGCGGGCTTACATTGAGGCCGAAGCTGGAGCAAGGCGCAATATTCAAATAGGACTCTGTCGCAGGACATAAATCCGCCACAGAGCAAATAAAAGACAAGGGATGAGGGAAGAGATTTATGCCGACGAGTGCAGGCCTTTGCGCTAAGCAGGATAGTCTATTCCACCACTTATCTGAAATTGAGAACGCAGTAAAGGACAAAAGGACAAATTGATAGACGCGCCGCGGTGGCTCAGTGGTTAAGGAGCTCGTCTACTGAGCCGGAACCTGACTGCGGCGGCAGCGTTTCGATGGAGGCAAAACGCAAAACACGCCCGCGCGCTGTGCAATGTCAGTGCACATTAAAAATAATCCTCAGGTGGTTGAAATTTTTCTGGAGCCCTCCACTACGTCACCTTCTTGTTCATTTCTTCTTTCACTCCCTCCTTAATCCCTTCTCTCCCGGCGCAGTTTAGGTGTCCGCCGATATGTGAGACAGATACTCCGCAATTTCCTTTCCCCCAAAACAAATTTTTTTCCAATTTTGAAATTGTTCGACCCGCCGCTATGTGCGACAGATACTGCCATTTCCACTCCCCAAAAATCAGTTTTCCAATTTTCAAATACCCACCGCGGTGGCTGAGTGGTTAGGGCGCTCGACTACTGATCCGGAGTTCCCGGGTTCGAACCCGACCGCGGCGGCTGCGTTCTTATGGAGGAAAAACGCTAAGGCGATTGTGTGCTGTGCGATGTCAGTGCACGTTAAAGATCCCCAGGTGGTCGAAATTAATCCGGAGGCCTCCACTACGGCACCTCTCTCTTCCTCTCTGCCTTCACTTCCTCCTTTTTCCCCTTCCCTTACGACGTGGTTCAGGTGTCCAACGTTATATGAGAGAGATACTACGCCATTTCGTTTCCCTAAAAACCAATTATTATTATTACACCCGCCGCGGTGGCTCAGTGGTTAATGCGCTCGTCTACTTAGCCGGAGTACCTGGTGTGGAACCCGATCGCGGCGGAAGCGTTTCGATGGAGGCAAAACGCAAAAGGCGCCCGTGTGCTGTGCGGTGCCAGTGCACTTCAAAGATGATCCCCAGGTGGTCGAAATCATTCCGGAGCCCTCCACTTCGGCTCCTATTTCTTCCCTTCTTTCTTTCAATTCCTCCTTTATCGATTCCATTAAACCGCGTTCGGGTATCACATGCGAGAGTTAGTGCGTCATTTCCTTTCCTCAAAAACCAATTTCTACATGTACTTCCTCGCGAAGATATCTATGGGGAATCTTATATACATATAATAATACACATATAATAAGGAATCTAAACTAAAATTATGAAAGAGGTGTGAAGAAGACTGCATGGATTAACCGAGGACTAAAGATGAAGAAGCATTCGGTGAGGTGGAGAGAGATGATTGGTGGAGAAGCACTCGGTTAGGTGGAGATGGATGATTGGCGGAGACTAGAAGAGAGAGATGACGATAAGGCTTACGTGTACTAACGCCAAGGCTATAAAAAGGCGAGGGAGAGCGAGGCACGGGTGAGAAGCGATTGTCCGGACCCGTGGAGTATCTGTTACAGGTCCAAGTTGGACTTATTTTTGGAAATGTGGCGGAGAGTTTGAAGGATGCTTCACTCCCGCCACCGGTTGGCCCGGTATTGCACTACCTCCGGGATCGGCCTTGTCTTTAGCGCGTCTTTACTATCCTGTCTTTCTATCCCATCTTTCAACTCTCCTTCTATCTGCACGTGGTAGCGATTGTGGCTCGACTTGAGCCAGTGAGCAGGCCTGTGCACTTTCCTTTCTTTTCTTCCTGGCAGCAACAGCCAGACAGACAGACAGGCACGTGTGTAAAGGGACAGAGAAGCGGAGGCTCCGGCGGGACAGGGACGCTTCGGCTGGAAGAGAGCGACGCCGGCTACTGCTCCGGTGAGCTCCCTTTCTACGGTTTCGTATCGTGGGCTTCCTGCCCATCCTGAGCCTGTTCCGGGGAGTTACCCGAACACTATACCAGCTGCTACGGCCAGGGTTGTCTCCAGCGCTGTTGCCACCCGTCCGGGTGGGGCCCCCAACGCCAACAACACCGGCTTCACCTCCACGGGCGCGTAGACCGGGAGCTTTCACGACGCAGCCAGCGACGCCGCCAGCGACGCCCGCCGCAGCACGTCGAACGCCATCTCGACGCCGGCTACTGGAGCGATACAACGCCGCAGCCGCACCGAACCAACCGTGAGCACGAATGCGGGCCGCTAACAGTAGAACGCTAGTAGTAGACGCTGGTAGCAGTGTTCCCGGGTTGTGTGTATTTATAGTCTTTGTGTTTCGTGTTAGTTTGTTAGTTTTGTGTGCTAGCGTGTGGGTCACGCAGGGAGTATTAAATGTGCGTCTGTGAGGGTAAACGTGTCGCCTAGTCCATTCTTTCGGTCCGAGTGTTCATCGGGGAGATCCATGACAATGGGCAAGCGTCCATATTACAGATACCGCTCCGTCCTTTCGTTTTTGTCCTAATAGCATCTTCCGCCTGCTGTGAGCTTTCGTTTTAACAGTAACGCTCGTTCTGATGAAAGTGTCGTACGGCTTAAATTTTAAGGCCAGTGAACGTCATTTATGAAAGAAAAGAAGCGCTACACTTGTTGTTTGCCCATCTGAAAAAGAGAATAACGCTTGGCGAAGATGACGTCACGCCACGTTCTATTTACGTCAAGTGCATCGCCCCCGTGTGTACTTCATGAGCAAACGCTTCGAAACGTGTGCTTGTTCGAGCGCGAGCGCTACTTCCAGGCGGCAGCTGGCGTTTCCATCATTTGAATCCTTTCTACTCCAGGGGTATTCTCGTAAGCGGTCCAAGGAGGTTGCTCGCCCGAAGGTAAGACCTCGTCATCGAAGCATCTCCGTCATGGCCTCGGATCGACAACGATGGAGGAGGACCCTGTTGAGCGAGGCTTGCATGCCATGTGTACTCATCCAACGGTCAGACACTAGGAGTGTTCGCATGGCCAGGCCTTCAGCGGGACAGTAGTGAGTGTTGCGCGGCTCTTGGGACACGACACGCCGAGGGACTCGAACTGTCTCCCGAAATGCCCCGTGCATACCGTTTATAGCGTTTGCTTCGATCCTGCTATGCACTTAAGCATCTTCTTTATGTGGACAGTTCGACGTCTCACTTCCATCAAACTGCGTACAGTTGAACCTTTAAATAGATATTGTTGTAGCAAGTCGGTCTTGTGCGCGCTTCTGTAGATGACGCATGACCAGTGTTTTTATTGTTTTCATTGCTGTTTACTCATGTGTAGCCGCGGTGTCACGTCGTATGTACTGCATGCTTGGTATTTAGAATATGGCTTTTGCGTTACAGCTGCATTCGCGACGTGCCAGGTGCAGCAGGAAGCCACTGGATGAAGGGGCATGCACAGCGATGCCAATGCCGGGCGCTGGGTTCCTATACTCCGATGGTCGTCCTGGGCTGAGAACGCGTTTATGTGGTCCAGCCATTCGAGCACAGCGGCCATCCACGACCGTGTTATGTAAAACGGGATGTCGCGCTTGAAAAAATAATTCCTCACTTTACAGTGGCGCCCCGTCAAGATCCCCGTAGGTGCATAGCCTTCGCGTCCTTTGCCATCTCCCGCGGCATCCTCAGTTCCTGCTCCTCAAATTCCGCGCGGCGTTTACCGACGGCGTGTCACTGCTCGTAACAAGTGACCTCACCCTCGTGTGCAGCGAAACATTTGATGCAGACTGAAGGTAGGGAAAGAAGTTTTCTATGTTTAGTTGGAACGCCACGTGTTGAACATTCATAGGAACTCCAAGGAACTGTTACAATGTGTTCCCACTAGAGGTTATTTCATCAGCCGCAGTGTTGCTTGTTTCATGGTGTGGCTTTTGTGGAAAGTGATATTGTGATATCCTCGGTGTATCAGTTTCTGCACTTATAGGAACTTGGGTCAGGTGGCAATTGTTCGGCTTGTGTGGTTAAACACCGACAGACGCAAGATTTCACGGTACCTCGGTGGTTTGGGATATGTCGGTGTTCCGAGCCCGGCGAGCTAACCTTTCTCTGTAGCTGCATACTAATTCAAAGCATCTATTGCCTGTTTCGCCATGTGTGTGGTACGGGAAAGTTCATCTTTTTTGTGTTTTATCGTTTGCTAGTTACTTGCAGCAGCGCTTTGTGGTGATGATGGAGCTAACGATCACAAAACTGCCTTTTTTGTGTGTGGTCACACTTTAACGGCTGCTTTTTTGGTTGCGCAGGTGGTGTTAATGTGGAAGAACATTGAAGAATTGTGCACTTATGAACAACGAGCAGTATTACGACGAGGCTTGCTTTTCTGTGTTTTTGTGAGCCAGCTCATATTTTGTTTTTGCCTTGCAGGTGTCCCTCATGAAGGTGAATGTTCTGAGGTGCAGAGAATTCTCGAGGACATTTTACCAAGCTGCTTGCAACAGCAGAGGGGTGGACTGTGAAGATTCCAGCTTCGTATGGTCGGCAAGGACTGAAACTGACATTCGTGCCGCGAAATCCTACATGGATGCGTGTCAGATATGCTATGCATACAGTGACATATCTGGGCTTGCTATCTAAGTGTTCTAAGGGCGCGGTTGTGTGTGCAGCACCTTTGGTAACGTTCTGTCATGAATGATGTTTCTATGCTGTTCTCATCGCTATGTATGTTTTCACCTTCTCTGTTTTTGCTTGTCTTCTTCACAAGTTTTACTCATGCATTTCCAACGAATTTTACCAGCCAGCTTTAAAAACTTGATTTGATTAACGCCTTGAAAAATTCCCTAGCTCTCTACTTGGTCTGTGGGACCCTGACATATTTTCTCATTAACTGCTGCTGACTTCATGCTTTATCGCATACTTTATCGCATACAAAAAGCCTTCGAAACAAATTCGCTTGAAGACGATGGTGATATCTTATGCCTAGGTGAATTCGAGCGATATTTCTATTTGCGTGTTATGAAGGTTTTTTCAGTGCGGCCGCCTAGTTTCTGTGCGACAAAAGCAAGGCGCAAAAGTGCGTACTCTTCGGGTATTCCTTTAACGTAGCATGCAGGAGAAGTCACAGGGGTCTCCAGTACTAGGCTTCCTACATTTGCATACCAAAGGCTCGAGTGGAGCACGCAGTACACGTACAAATGAACGGTGGCCCAGCGTTGTAAGGCAGCAGGCAACATGGTGTTTGACAGATGGCTGCCAGATGCCGCAGCAAAGTGTCCATGTGATTCATTCTTGCATGTTTATAATGCACTTACGTGTTAAACGCTGCGGAACTACTGTAACTGTCTTGACGGCTGCTCTTTGCTAATATGTCGCTCATCAAAAGGAGTACTGGGCACGTAATAGCGTCACCTCCCATCTTAAAGTGCCCGTGGCAAAATCCTTGTATCCGAGTGAAGATTTAAAAAGCTGCCAGTTCGCCAGTAACTTCCGTATTCGCGGTTCGTGAAACCCTCAGTTTGAAAATTGCAGCGGGTTGGGAGTCCGAGTCCGGGACCACCAGTCTCACGATGCGGGTCCAGATCCACCGCACTTGCGCATAGCTGGATCCTAGAGTTCTGCACATGCGCAGTGTAGCCTATCTGGCAGCACCATCCGGTGGCCAGAATCGCACCCTGCCCTAAATTCTGTGTTTTTGCGCGGTCGCAGTACGAGAGAACTACCACCCGGATCACGAGAGTCTCGCTGGTCCTGGTGACAGGCGCTTCGGCCAGTACCTGGGAGCGTCTGCAGTGTATGTAGAGGACGGCGAACCGTTGGAAGGCGCCGGTGATGGCGAGTGGTCCCAGTGCCAGCTGTGCGGCGATGTGTTCGCGCACCTGCTGGACCTGTTGGAGCACAGGGCCTCGGTTCACGGCGAACGGCCCTTCGGCTGCAACCTGTGCCCAGCCAAGTTCGCCAGCAAGATGCTCCTGAACAAGCATGTGCGCAGGCATGCGGGCGAGAGGGCCCACCCGTGCCACGTGTGCGGGCACCGGTTCACCAAGACGACGCACCTTGTGGAGCACATGCGGCTCCACACGGGAGAGAGGCCGTTCAGGTGGGCCAACGGTCTGCGTCGATATTTGTGCCGAGAGCTTTCTCTCGGCTATAAGTGGCCGCTGTTGGCTTAGGATATCCTAGCTGAAAAGTATAGAGTTCGCCTGTTGGCCGGAGCTCGCCTGCTCCTGAACATGTGTCTTCCGTGGTCGTATGATCTGCAGTGAGATACAATTCGAGAATGAAACAACTAATGCCTCCCTAAGGATGTCCTTCAACATATGCCGGCTGCTAATATTGTCATGACGTCACTGTCAACCACCTGACCAGTGATATTCTATTCGGAAAATTTTCCCCTTTGCAGGATATATGCGCCAACTTCGGAAAAAAGGATTTTTAGGGCATCGAAATTGTAACACTTCTTCCGGGTTGCCAAGTTTCCATGCTACGCAGTGAAAAAGGCCTAGAATATATATTTTTTGTAAAATTCAGGAAATTTCTCCCTTATAAACTGGCCAAGGCAGGTGGAAGGTGATCTACCACAGTTTTCTGACCATAAGTGACCGCATTAATTGGAGTCTGAGGACGAATTTATGTTGGCTTCCATCGACAGATTACCGAGCTGAAATAATAAGAAGACTGCCTTCCACAGAAACGTAGATTTCACAATCTAGAAAAAGGCAAAAAGTTTAATACAAGTGTCATAGCAAACTGCGGTGCTTCAAAACAGTTTTTGAGCTCGGATCCGTGACGCCATTCTACACCGCCAGTCATTTCAACATGGCGACCACAGAGTCTTTTGTGGTGCGAGCAGGTGCGGCAAAAATATTACGGAGCACGCTTGGGCGTTTGAAAATTTCTCCCACATTCAGGAGAGAAAATGTAGTGGATTTTGTAGTTCGAACAAGGGCGTGCCAGTGGCATGCGCTATGATATGGGCACAGCTATTCATAACTTTCGCAGTATATAGGAAAGGTGTGAGAGGAGTTTGATTGCTGAAGCGGGCCCCATGCTATAGCGGCCTGGACAGTACGTCACACGCTTAGATCGAATGGCGGGAAATTTTTGAAATCTAATTTCCTCAAGAATAGATCCGAACAACCACCAGCATAGCCAGAAAAAACTACAGGATCAATTTTTACTGGAAACAATGTTTGAATGGAGTTGCCCTTAGTATCTTTAACAACCACCCCATATTTGTTGCCTATGGACTGGGTTGCCATGCCTGTGCAATTGAACCTCAAATACTAGTACCACAACTAGAGTTGGTCGATACCATTGGCAGGAGGGTTTCAGATGGGTGGCAATTTGGGAGACGTGGTACTTATTCATACTGTTTAAGCGCCATGAAGACGACAATGACGCACAAAAAAAGATGGCTGTGAAAAGAGGCAGTGCAGGTTTGGTTCTTTATTCACTTCTCTAACTGCGCCGTCTTTGTGATGCCCGAACAGTACAAGGGAGGCCCTCGTTTGAGGGGCGTTTGCCTTTTTCTTGAGTTGTAGTCTGTTTTAAGTATCTACAGCACACTCGGCAAATCTATTCGATGGTCGCAGACTGTGTCCGCAAGTTCTTCACACTGCAGGCAATCAGCTGGCTCACCAACTCGCCCGCAATACTGTATATTGGGCACCTGCAATCCTCTGGTCGAGTCCACCCACAACGATGACGATATTCTCCTCTTCAAGAAGCATATCACGAACATTTGCACTTATGTTTGCGACTTCCTTTGGAGGCCCTCATCCCGAGCAAAGTCTCTTCGTCACCCACACCCGCGTATTCTAAGAAATCTATTTCAGAACCTTCCCCTCCACAGCCCGACTGTTCTAGATGCCCCCTTCCTTCCTTCCCTCCCCCCCCCCCCTCACACCCTCGCTAAACAAATTGTGTAGAGCAGTACTTCTTTCAATGTCGAGGGATTATTGAATTCCGCTACTCTTCTCTCCCCTCCCCCACCTGGCGGTCTTGGAATGGGGTTTGTTCGACTGTCTGACCAACCATTCACTCTGCGGTAGGCCTAAGACGTGCTCAGTGCAACGTCCTGCAACTAATTTTGCCGCAGTAGCAGTGTGCATACAGTTCTATTGTCTGCCGAATCAAGAGTGAACGTGGCATTTCGCTCTTCGGGCAATTCATTCGGTGTAAACAGCTGCTTGAGAGAGTGCAGTTGATGGTTAACCCCCCCCCCCACTTTTTTTACCTTTTTTGTTGCTGCGAGATTTACAGCGACGGCTGCATGAGCAACCTTCGGCGAATTCATAGAATCGCCGTATTCCCAACACACACACACTTCTACCCAACGCCGCACCACACCCTACCTTGCTGTGCCTGTCCTGCCTAACACCCGTCTCACCGTGCCTGACGTACCCATATGGCATCTTCGATGAACTTGCACCGGAGTTACCCCGAAACCAATGCAGTGCCTAGGGACCCATGCTATCCACGCCGGTGCGAACCCTTGCGCGCCAGTGCACACCGGTGTCGTTTATCAAAGATGCTAGTATCATTTTGAACGCCATACCCAGAGTTACTACTGGAATCAGAATTTCGCACTACTACAACTTTTGCTGATATTTGCATTCCCCTAAGGGTAAACCTCTGGTGAATTACTTAAAGAGATGTCGAGCGAAGCGGTCCATTTACCATGTCCTTCAACCGCTGCGCACAGGTGCGACGTGTGCCAGGCGACCTTCGTTCAGAAGACCCACCTGGTAGGCCACATGGGGACGCACGCGGCCGTGAAGCCGTTCAGCTGCCCCAGCTGCCCCAGGGCGTACGCTTCCAGAACCGCGCTCAACAGGCACCGCTTCGTCGCCCACTTCGTCCGCGGCAAAGAGAGGGCAGGGCAAGACGAAGAGGGTCGACCGCCAGTTCCCACCGTCGGCTATGGCCTCCAGAATCCCTGATCGGACGGAGGAAACTTCTGAGAGAAACACGTAGGCACTTTCTTGGTTCTGCAAAAGCGCGTAAAAGAAGACTGAACAACATTGACTAGAAGATGAGTGCATTGCCATATACCTTATGCGAATGTGTATGGTGTATGTGCTCGTGCATGACTGCACATGCACATGAGCCAGAGCATCAGAGAAGGCAAAATATGCCTGCGTGCTGCGCCATGTTAGCGCACGTTAAATTACCCAGACGATTTAAATTAATCCTGAGCACTCTACTATATACGGCTTTACTCATAGCCCATGCCTCGCTTCGAGGCGTTGAACCTCACAGTTTACAATTTGGAAAGCAGAGACAAGAGAAGAAAAAAATTCAAAAAACCACGTCACATCATTCAGATAAATTTCGATACCTGCGTATACCGGTAGCCGTGCACGTAAATCACAGCTATCGGGGGAAACGTGCCACGATTATGTGAATTATTTTACTTTATTTTAATGCCATAGCATTGACAGTTCATTGGGAAAAGCTTTTGTCGGTGTAAAGTGAATTCGCTGATTGGTTGGAGGGAATTGACGTCCCCAGACCGGAGCATTCCGACTGGCTGGAGGGATATGACGTCCCTTCCTGTAAAGGCAGTACCAGCTTCTAATGCTATCGCACTGTCAACGCATAACGTAATTAGGTATCTCTGCGAACATGTGCCCCTGCTTTTGCTGACTCGCTGATGTATATTCATTCGCACTGTGTAGCAGCAAAATCAGGTGCTACTGAAGCGGTTATGCGTAGCCTTTTCTAACTTGTTTGGTGTTTGTCATGTGCACTGATCCAGGATCAACGTGTTGCATCAAGCAGCTCAACGATTCGTTTCAAGCACCATCTCTTCGTGTCCGTGTGCCCCCGCCCCTGCCACGGCTAGTTGTGCTGCGCGTGGAAGATGGACGGTGATGACTTCCGGGACGTGGTGGATGCTCCGAATTGTCATACTAGTCAATTCTTTGAAGACTACCCTATAGTTTCTTGCGTGTGAAGAGATATGCATGTCGTATTTCTGTGCATGGGTCGACATCGTTATCAACGAACGTCACGAGGTCGATGTAGTGTTTTCCGCGATAACTTGTCACATGACTGCTTGTCTCCGTGTTCCTTGAAGATGTTTTCGGGTTTGCAATGAATTTTGTGATGTGTGCGAATCTTGTTTTGCTAAATTAAACCATAGCATTTTATAAACTGTGCAAATGAAAAATAATATTCTATGCAGTATGCATCACGTAGCGCGTGATAAGGTTTCTAAAAATGCAACGTGTGAAAGCTTGTACATGCATCGAGTATTAAATTTTTTTAAAAGTTAAAGGCTTCCAGCTTCAAAAGCTACACTGTTGTCTCTATATCTTGCCATGCATGAATTTTCATCTTCTGGGGTTCTTTAACGCGCGCTCACGTCGCACAGTACATGGATGTTTTTTTTGCATTCCACCTCCATCGAAGTGCAACCGCCACGGGTGGGACCCAATTGGGGACCTTTGCCTCCGCAACGCCCAGAGCGCCTGGCCATCGGCGCGACGCCTGAGGCTAAATCAGTGTGCGCTTAAAAGATGGCGCCGCTTCTAGTGCCACTTCTAGGACAGTGGAAGGAAAGTAGATTTGAAGCGGGTAGAAGCAACCAAACAAAGGCTATCTGATTAGTGGCTAAAATCAAGACAAGAGTAAAATTTCACAAGTCATAGCTAGGTGGCTTTAACCACCGCCCGATTTGAAGGGTTCAGCCTCCGTCCATCCGTCCATACATACATACATACATACATACATACATACATACATACATACATACATACATACATACATACATACATACATACATACATACATACATACATACATACATACATACATACATACATACATACATACATACATACATACATACATACATACATACATACATACATACATACATACATACATACATACATACATACATACATACATACATACATACATACATACATACATACATACATACATACATACATACATACATACATACATACATACATACATACATACATACATACATACATACATACATACATACATACATACATACATACATACATACATACATACATACATACATACATACATACATACATACATACATACATACATACATACATACATACATACATACATACATACATACATACATACATACATACATACATACATACATACATACATACATCATTATTTTATTTAAAGAAGTTCTCCATCGAAGTGCAACCGCCACAGGTGGTACCGAATTTGGGACCTTTGCCTCAGCAACGCCCAGAGCGCCTGGCCATGGACGCAACGCCTGAGGCTAAATCGGTGTGCGCTTAACAGATGGCGCCAATTCTTGTGCCTCTTCTAGGACAGTGAAGGGAAAGCAGATTTTAAGCGGGTGCAAGTAACCAATTGAAGGTTATCTGATTGGAGGCTGAAATTAAGGCAAGAGTAAAATTTCACAAGTCATGGCCATCCATCCTTCCATCACATCCGACCCCACCCTACCCTACCCCACTTCATCCCATCCCATCCCATCCTTATCCCCATCCATCACGCAATAAACACGGTGAAAAACTACCTTTGAAGATGAGTTCTTAAACCCGATATGTGCAGGCGAGACGATGAAAGTGCTCCTGCAAAGGCCTTCCCACCACGCACATCTGGATCGCAGGTTTATGTAGGTTATTTTCAAATTTCAGCTAATTTAAATTCTTTACAATTTCATTTTATTTAATAACGTTCTCTATCCAAGTGCGAACGCCATGGGTGGGATCGAATTTGGGACCTTTGCCACAGCAAAGCCCAGAGCGCCTGGCCATCGGCGCAACGCCTGAGGCTGAATCGGTGTTCGCTTAACGAGATATTACAATAGAAACATACGCGTAATAAGGTTTTTTTTTCTTACTCGGGCTTACATTGAGGCCGAAGCCGGAGAAAGGCGCAATATTCAAATAGGACTCTGAAGCAGAACATTAATCCGCCGCAAAGAAAATCAAGGACAAGGGATTAGGGAATGCCGACGATTGCAGGCCTCTGCGCTAAGCAGGAAACTGTATGCCACCTCTTATCTGAAACTGAGAACGCAGGAAAGGACAAATTGATAGACGCGCCGTGGTGGCTCAGTGGTTAAAGTGTTCGTCTACTGAGCCAGAACCCGACCGCGTTGGCAGCGTTTCGATGGAGGCAAAACGTAAAAAGACGCCCGTGCGCTGTGCAATGTCAGTGCACTTTAAAGATGATCCTCATGGGGTAGAAATTATTGCGGAGCCCTCCACTACGGCACCTCGTTCTCCTTACTTCTTTCACTCCTTTCTTTATTCCTTCCCTTACGGCGCGGTTCAGGTGTCCCCCATAGGTGAGACATATACTGCGCAATTTCCTTTCCCCAAAAACCACATTTCCAATTTCCAACTTGATAGACCCTCCGCGGTGACTCAGTGGTTAAGGCGCTCGTCTACTGAGCCGGAGTACCTGGGGTCGAACTCTACCGCGGCGGAAGCGTTTCGATGGAGGCAAAACGCAAAAGACGCCCGTGTGCTGTGCGATGCCAGTGCGCTTCAAAGATGATCCCCAGGTGGTCGAAATTATTCCCGAGCCCTCCACGACGGCTCCTCTGTCTTCCCTTATTTTTATTGCGAAGCAATACTACTTTAGGTCGCACTTCAGCCCGTTCCGTGGCGAGGCGGTGGTAGGCACCATTGACCTTTAGCGTGACCTCGCTGCGTGACGTCACACCACGTGACCTAGAGTGACGTCACACCAGCTGTGTAAAAACGGGGCCCCATCTCAAGCCGTCGCGAGGCGAGGCGGTAGCCACCAACGGCGGCCTAACTCCCGCTCCTCTCACCAGGGGCGCTACGGTCAGAGTGACGTCACACCAGCTGTATAAAACAGCCCCGCTCCTCTCGCCAAGGCAGTCATACAGCCAGATGTTACGATGGTGCCTACGAACAAGGCAGCTCGGCAGAATGCAAAGAGGAAGCATCAGCGAGCTACGGAGACGGAAGAAGAACGACTTTCTAAGTGGCGTGCCCAGTATGCAGCTCGGCGACAACGTGCAACCTCCTCTGTGGAAACAGCAGAAGCAAAGGAAGAAATTATGAGTTTGCCCGACGGTGAGTCTCCTTCTACTAGTTCAGAACGCTCAAACTCATAATTTCTTCCTTTGCTTCTGCTGTTTCCACAGAGGAGGTTGCACGTTGTCGCCGAGCTATTGCTTCGCAATCACCAGGCTTAACCAAGCTAAGCCACGGCCGTTTTTTTTTCAATCCCTCCTTTATCCATTCCTTTAAACCGCGGTCCGGGTGTCCACAGTGATATGCAAGAGAGTTAGTGCGTCATTTCTTTTCCTCAAAAAGCAATTTCTACATGTATTTCCTCGCGGAGATATATATGTTTGACACACATAATAGGGAATCAAAAATAAATTTATGAAGGAAAGTGGTGTGAAGAAGACGACATGGATTAACCGAGGACTAAAGATGATGGATTCGGTTAGGTGGAGAGTGATGAGTGGTGGAGAAGCATTCGGTGAGGTGGACAGAGATAATTGGTGGAGACGAGAAGAGAAGGATGACGACAAGACTTACGTGGACTAACGCCAAGGCTATAAAAAGGCGAGGGAGAGCGAGGCACGGGGGTGGGGGGACAGAGAAGCGCAGGATCCGGCGGGACAGGGACGCTTCGGCTGGAAGAGAGCGACGCCGGCTACTGCTCCGGTGAGCTCCCGTTCTACGGTTTCGCATCGTGGACTTCCTGCCGTTCCTGAGCCCGTTCCGGGGAGTTACCCGAGGACGATACCACCTGCTACGGCCAGGGGTGTCTCCAGCGCTGTTGCCACCCGCCAGGGTGGTGCCCCCAACGCCTCCGACGCCTGCTTCACCTCCACGGGCGCGTGGACCGGGAGTTTGCACGACGCAGCTAGCGACGCTGCGAGCGACGCCCGCCGCAGCACGTCGAACGCCATCTCGACGCCGGCTACTGGAGCGATACAACGCCGCAGCCGCACCGAACCAACCGTGAGCACGAACGCCGGCAGCTAAAAGTAGAACGCGAGTAGTAGACGCTGGTAGCAGTGTTGCCGGGTCGTGTGTATTTATAGTCTTTGTGTTTCGTGTTTGTTAGTTTTGTGTGCTAGTATGTGTGTCACGTAGGGTGTATTAAATGTGCATCTGTGCTGGTTCACCTGTCGCCTAGTCCATTCTTTCGGTCTGACTGTTCTTCGGGGGGATCCATGACAATGGGCAAGCGTCTATATTACAGATACCGCTCCGTCCTTTCATTTTTGTCCTACTATTATCATCCGCCTGCTCTGATCTTTCGTTTGTACAGTAACGCTCGTTCCGATTAAAGTGTCATGCGGCTTAAATTTTAAGGCCAGTGAACGTAGTTTACGATACGAAAGAAACGCCGCACTTGTTGGTTGCCCTTCCGAAAAAGAGAATGACGCTTGGCGAAGATGACATCACGCTACGTGCAAGCCACGTACATCGCCCACGTGTGTACTACACGAGTAAACACTTCGAAACGTGTGCTTGTTCGAGCGCGAGCGCTACTTCCAGGTAGCAGCTGCCGTTTTTTTCATCATTCGAATCCTTTCTACTCCAGGGGTCTTCTCGTAACCGGTCCAAGGACGTTGCTCGCCCGAAGGTAAAACCTCGTCATCGAAGCATCGCCGTCATGGCCTCGGATCGACAACGATGGAGGAGGACCCTGTTCAGCGAGGCTTCCATGCCAAGTGTACTCGTCCAACGGTCAGACACGAGTACTGTTCGCGTGGCCAGGCCTTCAGCGGGACAGTAGTGAGTGTTGCGCGGCTCTTGGGACACGACACGCCGATGGACTCTAACTGTCTCCCGAAATGCCCCGTGCATACCGTTTATAGCGTTTGCTTCGATCCTGTTATGCACTTAAGCATCTCCTTTATGTCGACAGTTCGACGTCTCGCTTGCATCGAACTGCGTACAGTTGAACCTTTAAATAGATATTGTTGTAGCAAGTCGGTCTTGTGCGCGCTTCTGTAGATGACGCATGACCAGTGTTTTTATTGTTTTCATTGCTGTTTACTCATGTGTAGCCGCGGTGTCACGTCGTATGTACTGCATGCTTGGTATTTAGAGAATGGCTTTTGCGTTACAGCTGCATTCGCGCGTGTTCGGTGTAGCAGGAACCCACTGGATGCAGGGGCACGCACAGCGATGCCAATGCCGGGCGCTGGGTTCCTATACTCCGATGGTCGTCCTGGGCTGAGAACGCGTTCATGTGGTCCAGCCATTCGAGCACAGCGGCCATCCACGACTGTGTTATGTAAAAGGGGATGTGGCGCTTGCAAAAATAATTCCTCACTTTTCAGCGGCGCCCCGTCAAGACCCCCGTAGGTGCATAGTCTTCGCGTCCTTTGCCATCTCCCGCGGCATCCTCAGTTCCTTCTCCACAAATTCCGCGCGGCATGTACCGACGGCGTGTCGCTACTCTTAACATGTGACCTCAACCTCGTGTGCAGCGAAACGTTTGAAGCAGACAAAAGGTACGGAAGGAAGTTTTATATGTTTAGGTGGAACGCCACGTGTGTGACATTCAAATGAACTCAAAGGAACTGTTACAATTTGCACCCACTGGAGGCTATTCCATCAGCCGCAGTGTTGCCACGTGTTGACGCTATCTTCAAAGGAACTCTTGCAAAGTGTACCCACTAGAATCTATTTCATCAGCCGAAGTGTTGCTTGTTTTTGATCGGGTGGCTTTTGTGCAAAGTGATATTGTGATATCCTCGGTTTATCAGTTTCTGTATTTATAGAAACTTGTGTCAGGTGGCAAATGTTGTAGAGGGGGCCGGTTCGGCTCGTCTGGTTAAACACCGATAGACGCAAGATTTCACGATACCTCCGTTGTTTTGGATGTGTCGGTGTTTCGAGCCCGGCCGCTTACCTTTCTTGGTATCTGCATACTAATTCGAAGCATGTATTGCCTTTTTCCCCCATGTGTGTGGTACAGGAAAGTTCATCTTTTTTGTGTGTTTTATGGTTTGGTAGTTGCTTGCAGCAGCATTTTGCGGTGATGGCGCTAACGATAACGAAACTGTGCTTTTTGTGTATGGTCACTCTTTAACGGCTGCTTCTTTGGTGGCGCAGGTGGCGTGAATGTGCAACAACCTTCAAGAATTGTGCACTTATGAACTACGAGCAATATTACATTGAGGCTTGCTTTTCTGTGTACTGTAAGTGAGCTGATACTTTGTTTCTGCCTTGCAGGTGTCCCTCATGAAGTTGAATTTTCTGAGGTGCAGAAAATTCTCGAAGACATTTTACCAAGCTGCATGCAACTCCAGTGGGGAGGACTGTGAAGATTCCAGCTTTGTACGGTCGCCGAGGACGGAAACTGCTTTTTGCGCCGCGAAATCGTACATGGCTGCGTGTCAGATATGCCATGCATACAGTGACATATTTGGGTTGCTATCTAAGTGTTTTCAGGCCGTGGTTGTGTGTGTTGCACCTTTGGTAACGTTTTGTCATGAATGATGTTTCGCTGCGGATCTGTGCATGCAGTTCCAACGCATTTTACCAGCCAGCTTCAAATAGTTTATTAGATTAACGCGTTGAAAATTTCCGTTGCTGTCTACTTGGTCTGTGGGACCCTGATATATTTTCTCATTAACTGCTGCTGATTTCATGCTTTATCGCATACTGGTTCTCGCTAACAAAAAGTCTTGGAAAAAATTCGCTTGAAGACGACGGTGATATCATATGCCTAGGTGAATTTGAGCGATATTTCTATTTGCGTGTTATGAAGGTTCTTTCATTGCTGCCGCCAAGTTTCTGTGCGACAAAAGCAAGGCGCAAAAGTGCGTACTCATCAGGTATTCCTTTAAGGCAGCCTGTAGAAGAAGACAGAACGGTCTCGTGTACTAGGCTGTCTAATTTGCATACCAAAGGCTCGAGTGGAGCACGTAGTGCACGTACAAATGAACGGAGGCCCAGCGTTTTAAGGCAGCAGGCAACATGGTGTTTGGCAGATGGCTGCCAGATGCCGCAGCAAAGTGACCATGTGATTCATTCTTGCATGTTTATAATGTACTTACGTGTTAAACGCTGCGGAACCACTGTAACTGTCTTGACGGCTGCTCTTTGCTAATACTTCGCTCATCAGAAGGGGTACTGGGCACGTAATCGCGTCACCTCCCATCTTAAAGTGCACGTGGCAAAATCCTTGTATCCGAGTGAAGATTTAAAAAGCTGCCAGCTCGGCAGTAACTTGCGGATTCGCGGTTCGTGAAACCCTCAGTAGGAAAAATTGCAGCGGGTTGGGAGTCCGAGTTCGGGACCGCCAGTATCATGATGGGGGTCCAGATCCACCGCGCTTGCGCATAGCTGAAAACTAGAGTTCTGTACATGCGCAGTGCCAGCACCATCCGGTGGCCGGAATCACATCCTGCCCTAAATCTTGTGTTTCCGCGCGGTCGCAGTACGAGAGAACAACCACCCGGATCACGAGAGCCTCGCTGGTCCTGGTGACAGCCGGTTCGGCCAGTACCTGGGAGCATCTGCAGGGACAGTAGAGGACGGCGACCCTGCGGACGGCGCCGGTGATGGCGAGTGGCCCCAGTGCCAGCTGTGCGGCGTTGTGTTCGCGCACCTGCAGGACCTGTTGGAGCACAGGGCCTCGGTTCACGGCGAGCGGCCCTTCGGCTGCAACCTGTGCCCAGCCCAGTTCGCCAGCAAGATGCTCCTGAACAAGCATGTGTGCAGGCATTCGGGCGAGAGGCCCCACCCGTGCCACGTGTGCGAGCGCAGGTTCAGCCAGAGGACGCACCTGGTGGAGCACATGCGCCTCCACACGGGAGAGAGGCCGTTCAGGTGGGCCAACGGTCGGCGTCGATGTTTGCGCAGAGGGCTTTCTCTTGTTTAGAAGGGGCCGCTGTTGTCTTGGGTTATGCTGACCGAGAAGTATGGAGTTCGCCTGTTGGCCAGAGCCCGCCTGCTACTGAACATCTGTCCTCTGTCGTCATATGATCTGCAGTGGAATACAAGTCGAGAAAGAAGCGGCTAATGCCTTTCTAAGGATATCCTCCAACCTATGCCGGCTACTAATATTGTCATGCCGTTGCTGTCAACCACCTGGCCAGTGATACTCCATTCGGGAAATTTTCCCCTTTCCAGGAAATATGCGCCAAGTTCGGAAAAAAAGGAATTTTAGGGCATCGAAATTGTAGCACTTCTTCCGAGTTGCCAAGTTTTCCTGCTACACAGTGAAAAAGGCCTAGAATATATATTTTTTGGTATAATTGAGGATATTTTCGGCGACGTCATTGAACACCACTGCATCATTTCATGACCGCTGTTTCATGACCATAAGTAACCGCATAATTTGGACTCTGAGAACGAATTGATGATAGCTTCCATGACAGATTACCGCGCTGAAATAATAAGGAAATTGCCTTCCATAGAAACGTAGATTTCATACTCTAGAAAAAGGCAAAAAGAGAAATACAAGGGTCGTAGCAAACTGCGGTGCTTCAAAACAGTTTTTGAGCTCGGATTCGTGACGCCATTCTACACTGCCAGTCACTTCAAAACGGCGACTAGAGAATCTTTTGTGGCAGGAGCAGGTGCGGCCAAAATGTTACGGAGCACGCTTCGGCGTTTGAAAATTTCTCCCACACTCAGGAGAGAAAATGTAGTGAATGTTGTAGTTCGAACAAGGGCGTGCCAGTGGCATGCGCTAAGATATGCACACAGCTATTCATAACTTTCACAGTATATAGGCAAGGTGTGAGAAGTTTGATTGCTGAAGCGTGCTCCATGATATGACGGCCTGGACTGTTCGTCACAAGTTTAGATGGAATGGCGAGAAATTTTTGAAATCTAATTTCTTCAACAACAGATCCAGTCAAGCACTATAGCATAGCCAGAAAGAATCACAGGATCCATTTTTACTGGAAAGAATGTTTGAATGCAGTTGCCCTTAGTATCTTTAACAACCATCCGTGATTGTTGCCTATGGACTGCGTTGCCATGCATGCGCAATTGAACCTCAAATGCTAGTACTACTATTACAGTTGGTCGATTCTATTGGCAGAAGGGTTTCAGGTGGGTGGCAAGCTGGGAGACGTGGTACGCATTCATACTGTTTTTGGTAGTGAAACTTTGGTTCTTTTTTGACTTCTCGACCTGCGTCGTCTTTCTGGTGCCCGAACAATATAAAGGGAGGCCCTTAATTGAGGGGCGTTTGCCTCTTTTTTTCTTGAGTTGTAGTCTATAAGTATCTACAGCACAGTCGGCAAATATGCTCGGTGGTCGCAGACTGTGCCCCCAAGTTCCTCACACTGCAGGCAATCAGCTGGCTCACCAACTCGCCCGCAATACTATATATCTGGCACCTGCAATGCCCTGGTCAAGCCCACCCCCAACGATATCCATACCCTCCTTTTCAAGAAGCATATTACGAACATTTGCACTCATGTTTGCGACTTCCTCCGGACGCCCTCTTCCCGAGCCAAGCCTCTTCGTCACCCAAACCCGCCTGTTTTGATAAATCTTTTTCAGCACCTTCCCCTCTCCCGCCTGCCTCTTCCTGGACGTCCCCCCCCCCTAAAGCAATTATGTAGAGCAGTACTTCTTTCAATGCTAAGTGACCATTCAATTCCCCTTCTTTTCTCTCCCCTCCCCCACCTGGCGGTCTTGGAAAGGAGTTGGCTCGACTGTCTGACCAACCATTCCAGCTGCGGTAGGCCTAAGACGTGCTCAGTGCAACGTCCTGCAACTAATTTTGCCGCAGTAGCAGTGTGCATACAGTTCTATTGTCTGCCGAATCAAGAGTGAACGTGGCATTTCGCTCTTCGGGCAATTCATTCGGTGTAAACAGCTGCTTGAGAGAGTGCAGTTGATGGTTAACCCCCCCCCCCACTTTTTTTACCTTTTTTGTTGCTGCGAGATTTACAGCGACGGCTGCATGAGCAACCTTCGGCGAATTCATAGAATCGCCGTATTCCCAACACACACACACTTCTACCCAACGCCGCACCACACCCTACCTTGCTGTGCCTGTCCTGCCTAACACCCGTCTCACCGTGCCTGACGTACCCATATGGCATCTTCGATGAACTTGCACCGGAGTTACCCCGAAACCAATGCAGTGCCTAGGGACCCGTGCTATGCACGCCGGTGCGAACCATTCCGCGCCAGTGCATACCGGTGTCGTTTATCAAAGATGCTAGTATCATTTTGAACGCCATACCCAGAGTTACTACTGGAATCAGCATTTCGCACTACTACAGCTTTTGTTGATATTTGCATTCCCCTAAGGGTAAACCTCTGGTGAATTACTTAAAGAGATGTCGAGCGAAGCGGTCAATTTCCCATGTCCTTCAACTGCTGCGCACAGGTGCGACGAGTGCCAGGCGACCTTCGTCCGGAAGACCCACCTGGAGGGTCACATGGGGACGCACGCGGCCGTGAAGCCGTTCAGCTGCCCCAGCTGCCCCAGGGCGTACGCTTCCAGAACCGCGCTCAACAGGCACCGCGTCGTCGCCCACTTCGTCCGCGGCGAAGAGGAAGCAGGGCAAGACTAAGAGGGTCGACCGCCAGGTCCCGCCGTCGGCGATGGCCTCCGGAATCCCTGATCGGACGGAGGAAACTTCCGAGAGAAACACGTAGGCAATTTCTTGGTTCTGCAAAAGCGCGCAATGAAGACTCGACAACATTGACTAGAAACTGAGTGCATTGCCATAAACCTTATGCGAATGTGTATGGTTTATGTGCACGTGCATGACTGCACATGCACATGAGCCAGAGTGTGAGAGAAGTCAAAAGGTGTCTGTGTGCTGCGCCATGTTAGCGCACGTTAAATTACCCAGACGATCTAAATTAATTCTGGGCCCTCTACTATATACGGCTTTACTCATAGTCCATGCCTCGCTTCGAGACATTGAACCTCACAATTTACAATTTGGAAAGCAGAGGCAAGAGATGAAAAAAATTCATAGAACCACGTCACATCATTCAGATAAATCTGGATACCTGCGTATACCGGTAGCTGTCGACGTAACTCACAGCTATCGGGGGAAACGCGCCACAATTATGTGAATTGTTTTACTTTATTTGAATATGATAGCATAGACAATTGGTTGGGGAAAAACATTTTGTCGGTGGAAGGTGAATTGGTGTGGAGGGAATTGATGTCACCAGACCGGAGCATTCCGAGTGGCTGCAGGGATATGACGTCCCTTCCTGTAAAGACATTACCAGCTTCGAATGCTATCGCACGTCAGCGCATAACGTAATTGGGTATCCCTGCGTATTTTGGCCCCTGCTTTTGCTGACTCACTGATGCATATTCATTCGCACCGTGTAGCAGCAAAATCAGGTGCTAGTGAAGCGGTAGTGTAGCCTTCTCTAATCTGTTTGGTGTCTGTCACGTGCACTGGTCCAGGATCAACGTGTTGCATCCAGCAGCTCAACGATTCGTCTCAAGCACCACCTCTTCGTGTCCGTGTGCCCCCGCCCCTGCCACGGCTAGTTGTGCTGTGCGTGGAAGATGGACGGTGATGACTTCCGGGACATGGTGGATGCTGCGAGTTGTCGTACTACTCTGTGCTTTGAAGACTATCCTATAGTTTCTTGTGTGTGAAGATACATGCGTGCCATATTTTTGTGTAATGGTCGAAATCGTTCGCGAGGATCCTGACGAGGTCGTTGTAGCGTTTTCCCCAGTAACTTGTCACATGACTGCTCATCTCTGTGTCCCTGGAAGATGTTTTCGCGTTTGCAGTGAATTTTGGTATGTGTGTTATTCGGTGTGTTTTTCTGAATTGAACCATAGCACTAGATAAACTGTGCAAATTGAAAATAATATTCTATGCAGTGTCCTCACGTAACGCGTGCTAAGGTTTCTAAAAATGCAACGTATAAAGCTTGTACATGCGTCGAGTTGGAAAGTAAAGTTTTTTTTATAGCTACACCGTTGGCTCTATGGCTCGCCATGTATGGATTTTCCTCTTCTGGGGTTCTTTAACGCGCGCTCACATCGCACAGTACATCGATGTTTTTTGCATTTCACGTCCAACGAAGTGCAACCGACAAGGGTGGGTCCGAACTTAGGACCTTTGCCTCAGCAACGCCCAGAACGCCTGGCCATCTTCGCAACGCCTGAGGTTAAATTTATGTACGCTTAACAGATGGCGCCACTTCTGGTGCGCAGGAAATTGCCAAAGAAACTATATATGATAATTGTAGGGGAAGCTCTTGGTTGTTTGAGGCATGGACGGGAGTTTTGCGGACTAAGACATGTAGAGTCGACTGACCACGACACGTTGTGCGGTGCATATGGAAAAGAAGAGGAAACGGCTGAACACTTGATACTTTTCTGTTAAGGGCTTCACCCTACAGTGAAAAGCTGCGGGGCTTTTTTATCCAAGGCATTGGGGTTTAAGGACAGTGAAGAGAAATTAGATTATAAGCGGGTATAAGTAACCAAGCGAATGTTATCTGATTGGTAGCTAAAATCAAGACAAGAGTAAAATTTCACAAGTCATGGCTAGGTGGCTTGAGCCACCGCCCAATTTCTCAGACAGTGCCTAAGAGGAGGCCAAGGCTAAAGGCTAAGAGCCTGACGAGGCCTGAAGGGCTCAACCTTATCCTTCCGTCCGTCCGTCCGTCCGTCCGTCCATCCATCCATCCATCCATCCGCCCACCCACCCGCCCATCCATCCATCCATCCATCCATCCATCCATCCACCCACCCGTCCACCCGTCCACCCGTCCATCCATCCATCCACCCACCCACCCACCCACCTATCCATCCATCCATCCATCCATCCATCCATCCATCCATCCATCCATCCATCCCATCCATCCATCCATCCATCCATCCATCCATCCATCCATCCATCCATCCATCCATCCATCCATCCATCCATCCCAACCACGCTGATGGCGGTGGGGCAAGGATAAGGATTATGTTAACCTTCGTCGCCAACATGTTTATTTCATTTTTATGTTTTTATGCGCTAAAAAGTTCTGGTGGAACTATATCACAGCAGCAGTGGCTGTGCGCGCTAAATGCAGCTATCTGTAAAACATTC
The DNA here is from genome assembly GCF_052857255.1 of Amblyomma americanum. Classification (NCBI taxonomy): domain Eukaryota; kingdom Metazoa; phylum Arthropoda; class Arachnida; order Ixodida; family Ixodidae; genus Amblyomma; species Amblyomma americanum. The sequence goes on along the minus strand of NC_135506.1, from coordinate 25,014,786 downwards.
TTTTTCGCGAATCACTCTTCTCGGTATTTGCGCACGGACCTCATTAAAAAAGGGTTGCAGCACCGATGAAGAGAACACATAAGCAAGCGAGACGGGACAGGCGCAACCTTTAACTGTTTATTCGCTGTGAATATGAATGAATATAAGGACGACAATCAAGATGGGTAGCAAGCACCACACATGCGCTCGAGGGTTTTACAAAAAAGAGTGGATAAATATAGCTGAGTCTGACAGGTATCTCACCCCTGTGTATCTAAAAAAACAGTTTATTCTTATAAATGGCGATAGGTGGCGCACTTGCACAATCACTGAAAGAAACGAAGGCTGTAAGAAACGAAGGTTTTAAACAGAGGTAATGACCAGACAGCCCGTGACCTGTTGGAGGCCTTCTATATTAAATGCAACAGTAGTGATTGTGTTAGTGCCCCATCTATCACCATTTAAAAAACGAAACTGCCTTTTTAGATACACGGGGGTGAGATACTTGTTTGGCATTTCCTTTTAGTGCACGTTGAGGAGTGTTCAAGCGCAGGTGCTGAGGGTAGGTATGCATTCAACTTTCACAGTGTACCTCTACCCAAAACACATTTGAAGAAGCTTGGGGACCCGCCGCTGTGGCTCAGTGGTTAGGGCGCTCGACTACTGATCCGGAGTTCCCGGGTTCGAACCCGACCGCGGCGGCTGCGTTTGTATGGAGGAAAAACGCTAAGGCGCCCGTTGTGCTGTGCGATGTCAGTGCACGTTAAAGATCCCCAGGTGGTCGAAATTATTCCGGAGCCCTCCACTACGGCACCTCCTTCTCCCTTTGTTCTTTCACTCCCTGCTTTATCCCTTCCCTTGCGGTGCGGTTCAGGTGTCCAACGATATATGAGACAGATGCTGCGTCATTTCCTTTCCCCAAAAAACCAATTATTTATTATTAAGCTTGGGCATGCCCTATATCGGTCTACTATTCGTTCGAGCTACTTCGAGTGTTTATAGGTTAATGGGGGTTTAAGGTCCCAAAGCGACTGAGGCTATGAGGGACACCGCAGTGAAGAAGGGCTCCGGAAATTTCGACCACCTGGTGTTCTTTAACGTGCAGCCGCCGCGGTGGCTGAGTGGTTATGGCGCTCGGCTGCTGACCCGATAAACGCGGGTTCGATCCCGGCCGCGGCGGCCGAATTTCGATGGAGGCGAAATTCCAGAGGCCCGTGTGCTGTGCGATGCCAGTGCACGTTAAAGAACCCCAAGTGGTCGAAATTTCCGGAGCCCTTCACTACGGCGTCCCTCATAGCCTGAGTCGCTTGAGTCGCTTTGGGACGTTAAATCCCCGTAAACTAAACTAAACTAAACCAAACCAAACTAAGCAATTAGCTAATTAATATGCACTGATTAATTAACTTTAGAGAACGAAAGAAAATCTGCAGACTAGGCCACGCGGCTCTCAGCAGCCCTCAGTTGGTTTCCCTGTGTTAAGAAACTCAGTCTTTTTTTTTAATTTCTTACTTTTAGCTGGGACATCTGGTATATATGACGAAAAGCTGTCTGAAAAGTAAAGTAAGTTAGTGCTGCGTGTTGTCGTTCTTCTCGTTTTCTGTCCGTGAGCCCTTGAGCTAGTGCCATGACTTTAGTAAATTTTCTAGACCATGCGTAGTTAACACAGGCGCTCGGCTACTGATCTGGAGTTCCCGGGTTCGAACCCGACCGCGGCGGCTGCGTTTTTATGGAGGAAAAACGCTAAAGGTGTCCGTGTGCTGTGCGATGTCAGTGCACGTTAAAGATACCCAGGTGGTCGAAATTATTCCGTAGCCCTCCACTACGGCACCTCATTCTTCCTTCCTTCTTTCACTCCCTCCTTTATCCCTTCCCTTATGGCGTGGTTCAGGCGTCCAACGATACATGATACAGATACTGCGCCATTTCATTTCCCCAAAAACTAATTATTATTATTATTATTATTATTATTAGTTAACACTCCTAGCCAAACATACAGACACGACAGTGCATTGTTTGCTCTGTTTTCGTTGTCTGGGCTCTCGCATGGGTCCTCGGCGTTTTTCCTTCTTTGCTTAATACATTGAGAACAACAGAAGTCTGTCACTGCGCGCTGCGGTGTCAGCGATCCCTATGAACATCTGCGGCGTATCTTGAAGTAGGCTGAGCCGTATCGCTCGCCGCATGCGGTCCTTTCTGCGACGTCGGCTGGAAATAGACCTCCTTTGTTCACGGATGACCCTGACCGATCAGAAAAGCGTTACCAGTGAAAGCCGACTCTGTTTTTGGGCCAAACATTCATAGGTGCGGCAAGAATTTCTCTTCACTTGTTTCTAAAATGCTTCGTGCGCATGCGCGCTTCTCCTCAAAGCAACTTCGAAGTTCCTCTCCACAGGTGCACGGGTCTTGTTTTAGTGCAGTCTGTTCAGTGCGAAAATTTCTCGCGCTCATCGAATCCGTCCAGACTGGACAGAAAGTTTGCTGCATTTTTTATGTTTAGAGAAACGAGATGAAGCTTACAGTGTTCTTTCTTGCCCGCACTGCTTTGCTTGCGATTTGTTCGACCAGAATGTGCATCCTGGCTAAGGGCGATGACGTAAGTTGTGGCTCATCGTATTCTAGACGAATAGAAATCACAGAAATTACAAACGAAATTCCACCTCTATGAATATAGACTAAGGTTCTATAGCTGTATAAGTTTGCTTACTTCTATTTTTGTATCTATTTGTTCCTATACCTCTACTTTTATATTTCTATTATTTCATATATATATATATAATATATATATATATATATATATATATATATATATATATATATATATATATATATATATATATATATATATTTTATGAAGGGAGCCAACAGTCACCGAAACCAAGGTGCATAGGGGAACGATAATTTTTTTTTGTTCTTTTTTCTTATTTTTTTAATGTGTTATGCTTATTAGTGGGATAATAATACTTAGATTAATAAATAGCTGAAAGAAAATTACTTATAAAGCAGCAGAAAAAACAACCATGCCGCCGGTGGGATCCGAACCCACGACCTCCGAATATCGCGTCCGGTGCTCTTACCAACTGAGCTACGGCGACGGCTGTCCAATCTGCTGCTCTCGTGGGTATTTATGTTTACTGGGTGTAAGCGAGCCTTGAGAGTGTTCACCAGTGCACCTTGGTTTCGGTGACTGTTGGCTCCCTTCATAAAATTTGTCAAACGGGCCCCTCATTTCCTTTAACTTGTCTGCTAATATATATATATATATATATATATATATATATATATATATATGTGTGTGTGTGTGTGTGTGTGTGTGTGTGTGTGTGTGTGTGTGTGTGTGTGTGTGTGTGTGTGTGTGTACATACGCTCCCATTTTATTATTAGCAAGCACTTAAAGGGGTAGAGTTGAACAGTCGAGGACTTGAGAAAACTATGATATAAAATGCTTAATATATTTTAACACAAAAATGAAGCGAGTTAGAGAGGAAGCCCTTATTTCTGCTAGTTGCTAGTGGTCGCAGACATCTCACTCATAATTTTATGCTCAGAAAAGAAGAGAAATTTTCGCGCGAAGGCTACCCTCAGAAAATGCGTGATATGTTTATGATTTAAATCATGAATATATAAACATCATACTCAGAAGGTGTTTATGATGCCCGGACTTAAGTTTGGGATTAATTCAAGTTTAAAATTGTTCACCCAGCTTCTGGCTATAACGTGATAGAGTTTTTTCTTGTTGAGATCATATTTTTTTTTCCATGTTTATGTGTTAGGTTCATTATGCATTCTTGTATAATGTGTTTTGCATAGAAACTTAGTTGATCTGTGTGATACAAGGTGCAGTTATCTTACGGAAATAATGTAATAGCGCTGATCGCTCGCCGCATCCTTGGCGTAAGAGCATGTACGTTTTATGCTCCTTTAAAATAACCGATAAAGTTACTACTACTATGCATGGCTGCTGCCTTCCAAGATACTACTAAATGTTATGTCTGTTTCAATTAAAAGTAATAAGATCCCCTGAATGTCATTTTATTTTGCAACATTTTTGGACATTCCTACAGAAACGATAGGTTATAATGCTTTCTCAATTGTGCCCTTAACACCTGCGACACAATCGCATGTTCAGTTTCCTCTAGTAAGTTGAAGTAGCATTCCAATTATCCTTAAGCAGTACGATATACAGGACGTAGAGGAAGAAACACGATACCCGTCCTCTACGTCCCTGTGTTTCGTGCTGCTTAAAGATGAATCCATTCCAACTCGCCCAGTTTTCTGTTCTCGTTAGCATTCCAAGACCGCAGCTGTAAGTATTTAGAACAAACAGCTTCCACTACTGATGTAGAAGAATATATACTCTCAAAGGAGCAAGTAACAAGAAGGCCTAGACTACGGTACAACAATTCAGCTTAAATGCATGCCACACCGATGTACTCACCTGACTCGAAGGTTTTACTCTGGGCTGATGCTTATAATCCGGTCAGAATATGTGTCCCAGTGAGTCCGCGCTTAGTTCTAAATGAGTACAGTTTCTTATAAAATAATTCGATGTATGCATGCGCAATAGACCTTGTACAAGCCAAAAGATTTACTTGCCAAGTTATGTTATGTGCATAATTACTGGATGAACAGTGAGAAAGCCTTTGCGGCAGAGCTGGAGGTGGATATTTGAAATAGACTTGCCTTTGTCTAGAACATGGATGTTTGCGTTGCACCAATATTTCGCTGCTATCACTCAATCATCCAAACACATTGCTTAGTTGAGCATTAATGAGCAACTTTGCCTTGGTCGTTCCACGAGATTTCAGAAATTGAGCAGCAGGCAGAGCGAACCAGGTGGCCTCCATTACCACTGCTTCAAAGAGGACGCGCTTATCATCCCTCCGATTCATCCATAAGACGTCCACATCATCCAGTCAATGCACAGGCTTTAGTAGGACAGATATGCCTCTTTGTTAGCGTTAGCTGTACGAGGGACTTTCTCCGCGGCAAAGGCGTCGTATGTCGCAGCGAAAAATTCTTATGTATACTGCCTGGCCAACGGGATCATTACCCATGGCCAGGCCTACGACATAAGGACCATGTCGGCGTTGGAGTTGGCTGCCTTGAGATATGCAGCTTGTTGTCAAGCTGTCCAGGTTTAGAAAGTGCCTTATACGCGGAGTATTCTTTTTAATGGATGCAAGTTTTTGTTCCAAAAGCCATAAAAACCTGTCGGTGTGCTTTGTGCACGCGGAATATGCTATCAGCGTTAAACGAAACGCCAACAACAGAATTGAAGCGCGAACTGCAAGACTGGAAATAATACACTAGAAAGGCAGACTACTATAGAGAGGTTGAGTTTTGCATAGCAGCCGTAAGGGCAGCTCTTTGGAAATACTAATAGTTCACGCCTATATTTTCTCTCCTGCTGCTAACATTTTTGATTGCTTGTGCTCGCGTTTCAGTTCTGTTGTTCGCGTTTTATTTGACTCTGATAATTCGGCTAAGAGGATATTGTGTCAGTGAAAGAGTGCAAATAAAAAACTACATTCGAATATTTGGCTTCAGGGCAGAATATTGCATTGCGAAAAAAAAAAAAGGCTGCCAGTATCGAGGGCTAGCCCAACTTATAAAAATTTTCCAGTCGACATCGGGATTCGAAATTATGATCATCATCATGATTATCATCGACTGGAGACGTCGGCGGCGGCGGTGAAGGCTGAGAGCGCGAGAAACAGGTCCTATCGCTTATTAGGTTAATGGCCGAATCGCAGTATCGTATGAATTTGGTGTGTTTTTTTTGCATGAGCAACAAATCTAGAAAAAGTATACATTTATAAAATTTTTGAAGACTTGAAGACTTGTAGAAAAATATCGGTTTTACGGTAGCCATAGCAACTGTTTTTGCGTATTGTCGAGACGGCGAAAAACTCGATAAAATATTTGTAATAGCAACGCACGTAAATAATGTGAAAAGTTAAGTTCTAAACACTGAAAAGCGCTTTTTGCCGCGTGTTTAGCCGTAAATTCTACAGCGAATGGCTAATAATAATAATAATAATAATAATAATAATAATAATAATAATAATAATAATAATAATAATAATAATAATAATAATAATTGGTTTTTGGGGAAAGGAAATGGCGCAGTATCTGTCTCATATATCGTGGACAACTTAACCGCGCCGTAAAGGAAAGGAGCGGATGGTTTGAATAAAAATACGTAAGACAATTAGTTGTGTAGGACGATTCAAAGGAATCGGTTTACTGAAGCTTGATCAGAAGATTTTTTTTGTTTCGAGCGAGAAAATAATTTCTTAGGTTGCGTATCTCCACCATACCCACAAATGCAATGCACGTTGCCTGCAGCGGCAAGGAGAAAGAGAATTGGCTCTGCCGTGCTTCAAGACAACCATGTGCTGGACTTGGGCGCTGCAAGCGATCTGCTGAAGAAGCATAGTTGCGAAAAAAAAAAGCATTGCAATCCGCTTCGTAACTGGACATGGGGTCCGAAGATCTTTGCACTCTCTGTTCTCGTGCGGCTTTTGTCTGCACCACCGCCAAACCCAGCGTGAGAGAGACACATTGGGCGGGTTTCGGAGCCAAAGCTCCACTCTCTCTTGAGATATGTGGGACAGTTACTGTGCCATTTCCTTTCCTCAAAAAAAAACAATTTTCATTTTCTGCACTCTCCGCGGCGGCTGCGTTTTTATGGAGGTGAAACGAAAAGGCGGCCGTGCGCTTTGCGATGTCAGTGCACGTTAAAGGTCCCCAGGTGGTCGAAATTATTCCGGAGCCCTCCACTACGGCACCTCTCTCTTCCTTTCTTCTATCAGTCCCTCCTTTATCCCTTCCCTTACGGCGCGGTTCAGGTGTCCAAAGATATATGAGACAGATACTGCGCCATTTCCTTTCCCCAAAAAACAATTATATTATTATTATTATTATTATTATTATTATTATTATTATTATTATTATTATTATTATTATTATTTTATTATTATTATTATTATTTGCAAGGTCAACAAGGTTTCAATTTTTCACCTTGACTCCTTGAGTCAGGCGTCACACGGCTGACGTCATACCACGTGACTGGCCACAGCTGGAGCCGAGCTGCGCTGCGCTGCTCGCCTCGCCGCTGTGCCGAGCCTCCGCCGTACCACGTGATGTGACCACGAGATTAGCCGTATATAACGCGCGCCTTGCCGTGCCCGCTTTTGTAGCGAGCGCTACATTGGCCACGAACTCGCAGTCCCACCGTGGTCGCACCGCACCACGTGACCAACCACGTGACTGGTCACGTGACTAACCGCGTGCCCAGCCACGGCGCCGAGCCGCCGGCAGCTACTCTGCACCACGTGACCCACCTCGTGACCAACCATGCGGCGGTGGCCATTGGAACCCCCGCACGCTCACTGAATAAAAAGCCCTTGTGTCGAGGCCGGGGAATCGAGCTTTGGTTTTATGGAGGAAAAACGCTAAGGCGCCCGTGTGCTGTGCGATGTCAGTGCACGTTAAAGATCCCCAGGTGGTCGAAATTATGCCGGAGCCCTCCACTACGGCACCTATTTCTCTTTCTTCTTTCACTCCCTCCTTCATCCCTTCCCTTACGGCGCGGTTCAGGTGTCCAACGATATATCAGACAGATACTGCGCCATTTCCTTTCCCCAAAAAAGCCAATTAAAAACCAATTTGAGGCAGCGATGCTACCACTCCGCCACGACGGCTCAAGGTTTGATCATGAATAAAGGCGCACGTAGTGAATGTGCGCCTTTCATAAATGAACTCTTCCCGAACCAGATGTCGCCGCGCTTCCGCTACAAATATCCTGGCCTAACAGAGCTAGGCCATCATCAATTTTTTCCGGTCCGACCGGTCTTTCGCTCATCTGATTAAGTTTAAATCCAGCTGTTTTTCTCCCAATAATAATAATAATAATAATAATAATAATAATAATAATAATAATAATAATAATAATAATAATAATAATAATAATAATAATATAAATTGGTTTTTCGTGCAAAGGAAATGGGGCAGTATCTGTCTCATATATCGTTGGACACCTGAACCGCGCCGTAAGGGAAGGTATAAAGGAGGGAGTGAAAGAAGAAAGGAAGTAAGAGGTGCCGTAGTGGAGGGCTCCGGAATAATTTAGACCACCTGGGGATCTTTAACGCGCACTGACATCGCACGTATACAATTTTCAGTTCGCAACTTCAACATCCGAACTCCCCCACCGCTGGTAGTGCACTTTGCGGTTAGGTTGCAAGAAGAGCTCGTCGTTTGCGGTCGCTTCTTCCGCTTTCAACGTGTACGAGTGTTTTTCTAGTACTCTTTGTGACGTCATCGCTGCGTCACGCGAAGCATCGCTCCTTTCCCAGAATGAGCTTCGGTTCCGGTTTGTTATGAAATTGTTCTGCTAGGTATATTGAACAGCGGTTTGCTGGTGCTGAGAGAGCTGGTGCTGGGACTCTAGGTATTGTGATATGACTATCAACTACTCAAAATGTTCGAAAAACCCTCGAAGTTGCCCTTTAAGCTCGTGTAAGTGGCACCTATATTTCAGTGTGCCTAGTGTATCAAAACTACACGCTGTTGTCCTAAAAGAAACTACTGAAGAACTTCTCGCCACGACAGCCTAGACACTGGCAAAACTGTGTGTTTAATAGAAGTGCCATGGGTTCAGGTATTGACTATGCCTATAATCAATGGTTAATGTAGGTACTTACAACCATGGTTCAGCGGCGTACCCTGTCGAGTTGGGACAATTGTTTTAAAGCAGGAAGAGTTCGGAGAGAAATCTGCAGATACTCTGCACAGTCGAAGGTTCACCCTTTTCTAAGCAATCAATAAGCTGTATATTTGCGACAGTTAAAAGCGGACATTCAGAGGTCGACTTTGCAAAGTAATGAAATATCATTGCTCAAAACGCCTCACATTGTAATCATTCCACTTGGTTAGTACGCAAGCCAAGCTGCACATCGCAACGCATATATTTCCGTAAACCAGAAAATAGTGTATACATTTAAGTAAAGTTATTTGTTTTCTTGTTCGACTGCCTAGGAGAGACCAAAGTTCCTGTGTGATGATTTCAGAAAAAAGTACCGAGGTTGCAAAATGATTAGCAGAATGCTGCTAATGAACTAAATTTATTATTTTTTCATTGATCTGACCTCTCAGTGTATGAATTATTGAACTTCGTGAACTTCTCTTCTAGTAAGAAAAATTCGATTTCATTGCAAAATAAAATGTTATTGCCAACTCTCATGCCAAGAGCGCATATTATAGTTTTGGTGGAAATGTAAAGTAATAATAATAATAATTGGTTTTGGGGGGAAAGGAAATGGCGCAGTATCTGTCTCATATATCGTTGGACACCTGAACCGCGCCGTAAGGAAAGGGTAAAGGAGGGAATGAAAGAATAAAGGAAGAGAGAGGTGCCGTAGTGGAGGGCTCCGGAATAATTTCGACCACCTGGGGATCTTTAACGTGCACTGACATCGCACAGCACACGGGCGCCTTAGCGTTTTTCCTCCATGAAAACGCAGCCGCCGCGGTCGGGTTGCCGGAAACAACAACCAGAATTCAGAGTTCCCATGGAGGTCAAATAATCACTCGGCATTGTCTTTTTACAAGAGCGGAGAAAACTGTCAAGCCCGTCGTAGTATCTGGATGCCAAAGAAATTACTTAAACAAAAATTTTAAGCACGCTCAATTATACATGCTAGACTGTCCTACACGGCGACATAGAAGTTTCAAGGGTCGAAACATGACTGAACACGTCAGCAGATGTTTGGAACACTCGAACAATAGGGACGTTTACTAAGAGAAGCGTGGAAGACGGTTCCATGTGTCCTTCCAGCTGCCGGCAGCGTGCATTGCAGTGTAGGCCAAGCACAGAGCAGCGCCGGGGTAAAGCAGAGATGTTCCACTTTAAAAATAATTTCCTCGATTGAAACAAAAACTTTTGATTAAACTACGTTACATGAATTGTATTGTATGGTAGAGTTCTCAGATATAAATAATTTACGAATCACGAATATCTTTTTCCGCAAGCGAGAGAACAGAAAGTAGACGTGGAAAAGCCCTAATGGTGAGACTAAAAATGAGACAGACTTCATACTGTGCGCTCAACCTGGCACCGTATAGGATGTGGAGGTTCTCGAAAAGGTGCGTTGTAGCGACCACAGAATGGTAAGGTCCCGAATTAGCCTAGATTTGAAGAGGACACGAAAGAAACTAGTGAAGCGGAAGCCCATTAACTAGTTAGCGGTAAGAATGAATCTAGAGAAATTCAGTATTTCGCCAAAGAGCAGACATTCGGCTTTAGCTAATGAAGACGATCTTAATCTTCCAGAAATGAGCGATAAGCTCATATTATTTAATTGCGGATTGCGCAGGTTAAAGTAGGCGGCAGAATGGTTCGACAGGATACCGGCAAGCTATCTCAGGAGACGAAAGATCAGATTAAGAAACGCCAAAGCATGATGGCGTCTAATCCTACAGACAGAATAGAACTAGCAGAGCTATCGAAGTTAATAAATAAGCGCAAGGTAGCCGACATCAGGAAGTTTAATACAGGGAGAATCGATTATGCTCTTAAGACCGGAGGTAGCCTAGAAGCTTCGAACAGGAAACTAGGCATAGGTAAAAACCAGATGTATGCGTTAAGACACAAGGAAGGCAATGTCATTAGCAGTTTGGACAAGATAGTTAAAGTAGCCGAAGAATTCTACACAAATATACACAGTACGCAACGTAATCAGAACGTTAATGAGTGAGAAAGTAGCGCACAGCAGTGGGACATCCCGTTAGTAACGAAGGAGGAGGTAAAGAAAGTCTTAAAAGCAATGCAAAACGTGAAAGCAGCTGGGGAGGTTCAGGTAACAGCAGATCTTTGAAGGACGGAGGGGACATCGTGCTTGAAAAACTAGCCATTCGTATACGAAGGGCCTTATGACCTCAACAATACCAGAAGCTTGGAAGAATGCAAACGTTATCTTAATTAATAAGAAAGGAGACGCTAAGGACTATAAAAATTACAGACCGATCAGCTTACTATCCGTTGTCTACAAGGTATTTACTAAGATAATCGCAAATAGAATCACGGCAACCTTAGACTCTAATAAACCAAATGATCAGGCAGGCTTCCGTAAAGGATATTCCACAATAGATCATATTCACGCTATCAATCAGGTGATAGAGAAATGCGCAGAATCTAACCAACCCCTATATATAGCCTTCATTGATTACGAGAAAGCATTTGACTCAGTGGAAACCTCAGCAGTCATACAGGCATTGCAGAATCAAGGTGTAGAAGAGCCTTATGCAGAAATTGCTTTCGCCATAAAAAGCTGGTGAAGCGTTTCTGGCAGTGACATGATAGTCCGCGAATTAAAGCGAGATCCGTTATTGTCGGCCCAGTCTGACACTTATTGTAATTGAAGCCCGCTGTAGCTTTTGGCATCGATTCAGGCGGATCGCCACCAAGCGAAGGCAAGCCAGGCTAACGGAGTAAGAAGGGATAAGAATTAATAGAGAGATAAGAAAAGAAGACAGGAAAAGTACAAGGGGAGAAAATGGAGGGACATCGTCGTAGAGAGAGAGAGAGAAATAGAAGAGAAAAAAATCACTGGGTAATCAAGGCTACGGTTTGGTTAAAACATGACGGCTCTTGCCTAACGCAACTAAGGCGTGCTCAAGTTTAGGCAGTAACTTTTAAAAAAGAAATCTGATAGTCGACCGCAAAATCGCTGTCATTTGACGTGAAATGACCCTTTGCCAAAACAGTGAAACTCCGCATCAGTTATTTCTCGGAAAAGGAATTTAAGTTCCTCAGTTTTTCGCAGTAATGTCAGAACTACCAGCAGCGTTGCGGGACACAGCAGGCATAACTCAGGGGCGGATTATAAAAGTAAGTCCTCGGGAGAGATTCTTTTCTTCACGCATTGTCTCATTTTCTGTAGTGCCAACAAGCATTTATGAAGAATTAGCTTAGAAACATTTCTTTGTGGGCTGTAGGTAATGAGAAAGCGACACGCGAAAAAGGCGACACCAACAAGATGTATATGACATTTCATACGGGCCTAAATGTGTTTTTATCGGCGCTCCAGATGAGAAATAAAGCTCTCTTAATGTATTTCGCAGCTGTATTTTCTCTTTACCATTATGAACTGCAACATTTAGAGAATTGCAACAGGGCCGCTTTGCTAACATGCGTACATCAAGCAGCATAGGCAGTGTCACTCAAAGTGTATAAAATTTATGGATATATTACTGGTGTTCAAGCGCTGTGTCAATCAGGACGAAAGACAGCAAATGAATATGTTTACAATGAAAATAACTGGGTATTGTCTGCAACAAATTGTTTAACCATCGCATAAGCTTTCAACGTGGTATAGCGTATCATTTTGCAAACTATAGTTAACATGGAAGTCATCATTAGTTAACATCACGAAGAATAAATGCACGACTTTCAGAGGGTTGGCTCAGTGGTTATATGGCCCTCGGCTGCTGTCCAGAAAGACGCGGGTTCGTTCCCGGCCGTGGCGGTCGAATTTCGATGGAGGCGAAATTCTAGAGGCCCGTGTGCTGTGTGATGCAGTGGACGTTGAAGAACCTCAGGTGGTCGAAATTTCTGGAGGCCTTCACAAGGGCGTCTCTCATAGCCTGAGTCGCTTTGGGACGTTAATTAGACCCCATAAACCAAACCAAACCAAACCAGAGGGTTGAAAGAAAAGAATATACCGCTCACTTTGGTTATCGATCGTATATCGGCGTTTAAAAGTGGGGAGGGGGAAGGGGGTGGGGGGTGAGTTTCTGCGCCGAATGGTTCTTTTATGTGTCTCTTAGTTGTTCATTTTCGTAAGTATGGTGTTCTTGTCTGCTTTCCATATTATTTGTTCCTGTCTGTTTTTCGTCTGTTTTTCGTGAACGTAATCCATTTGAGAGATGGCGCTCGCCTCGTGATTTTCCTCTGTCTGTGTCGTAAAGGGGATTCAAATACAAGTATGAATCACTGCCTACTGGTATAACCATATCAAGGCTGTCTTCAAGATTGCGATTGCAACATTCAGTGTAAAGTGAAAATTTTAAACCGCACTTAAACATTCCGGCTAATTAGCCGCATGAACGGGACAGCTATCTCGTTAAATATCTTGTGTCGGCCAAGGCCAGCCATTCCCAGTAATTCTGGAACAGCGCATTTGTTGTTTGCGAGCACATATTTTTCACATATCTTAATGTTTCGCTATGACAACAATAAATATAACTGCAGATCTCCCCTCGAGAGGGTTGTAGTGTTTTCTATGAACGTTTTTGCTACCGTCAATAACGTTCCTCGTAGGGTTTTCCCGGCAGCCTTAACTACTCCATGTGAGCGAAGGACAGACTATGAAAGAAAAACATCGATACTCTTGGGAACATTGGACCGTCACCTTCAATATTTCCACACTAGTACATTAAATTATTCCGCAATTGCCTCACAATTAAAACCGATGTCCAAGAATCCTGGACTTACCAACACCCAGTGAAGGCAGTATTCACGTGACCATCAGCGTTATTTTCTTATAAAGCTCTAAGAAAATGAAATGGCCTTATATATAGCCCCTTAAATAAGCATTTAATTACGAAATTTCACTGAATATTTAAATTTGTGTGCAGTAACATACCTTGCGCATTTTTTAGGTGTGCATTAACAATACCACTTTAGCTTCTCTCTGCAACCTGGAGACCGCATTTTGTGAACTTTCTTTTTCCTGTTTCATTCCTGTTCGTCTTTTCCATTGGCCTGTTCCGCATTGTTACCATAGCCTTTTAATAACATTGCTAGCTGGCTATCAGCACCAGGCAGCAGTTTCCAATCATAAAAAGGCAAAGGAATGAATCGTTGAAAAATAAAAACCTTTATTACACTTTTTTTTAAACCGCAGGCAAACAATAGCTGAAACACCCTAAATATAAGCGTTTAGCAGAAATGGAAAAGCACGGGGAAAATTTTTCTGAGGCGGAAATATTTTGGCGAAAAGTGCTTCCAAATAACGACCGTGCTACAAAACACAGCGATCTCACGGTACCCTTGGCTTCCACACTGAGTTAAGCTTCTCTCGGGACTGATAACATGACGCGCATAACAGTCAGCAAGCTGTGGTGTATGCGTTACTTATACTTGCCTCTTTCTGTTAAAATCAAATTTTTCAAAAGCTAGTTGGGCGTACTTTGATTGTTTCCTTCAGGTTCGAGCTTAAATTCTTACGTATCTTTATATTTACACAAACCTTACTAACGGTTTTTCTTGCTGAGCAAGAGAGATGGACTGCATTTTTCAGTGCAGCTGCTTGCATCTTGTTGCAGAGGATCAGTTTTTTTTTTTGGCCATACGAAAGAACGAACTCCGAGCTTTATGGGCTCTTGTCATTGTTTTGCGCCGTCCTCATTACAACTGTAACTGCCCATCTTCAAGAATTGCCTTCGTGAAATGCAACTAGCGCCACGCCCGTTGCTGTGTATTGACAGCGAATGTTTCTCTTTTTTAACAAAACACACGTCCTCTACCATCTGCGCTCGGGGCATATTATAGTACGCAATGTCTGTCAGAGTAAAGAAAATTCTCCTGAACAGCGAGTTAACATCCTTTCTCGAGAACAGCCTGCGATGTGGAAATTCCCATTGCCGTCAATTCACGAAAAACCAGACATAGAGAATGCATATTAAACAATGACAAAAATACTTAGAGCGCTACGAACAATTTAATGCGACACATGAGAGAGTCTAGGGCGCGGCAAGTGTAATCCACTTCTAATGCTGCAGATACTGACTTATTTTTTCGGCTGGTTTCTGCGAGATAAGAAGCGAGCATGGGTGGATGCATTACAAACATTCCCGCGAGCATGCCCCCTGTGTCTTCACTGGGATCCCTTGAAGTGGCGCCATGCATTATAGAGTGAGAGCCATTATAGGTTTTTAGCACATAAAGTAGGGAGGTACTAACGTCGAACTGCGCATGCGCAGTGGCCACTCATTGCTCTTCTGATGCCAGTGTTCGTGTGCAGCCGGCGTTTGGTAGAGCGACTGCGCATGCGCAGTGGCCGCGCATTGCTCTTCTGATGCCAGTGTTCGTGTGCAGCCGGCGTTTGGTAGAGCGACTGCGCATGCGCAGTGGCCGCGCATTGCTCTTCTGATGCCAGTGTTCGTGTGCAGCCGGCGTTTGGTAGAGCGACTGCGCATGCGCAGTGGCCACTCATTGCTCTTCTGATGCCAGTGTTCGTGTGCAGCCGGCGTTTGGTAGAGCGACTGCGCATGCGCAGTGGCCGCGCATTGCTCTTCTGATGCCAGTGTTCGTGTGCAGCCGGCGTTTGGTAGAGCGACTGCGCATGCGCAGTGGCCACTCATTGCTCTTCTGATGCCAGTGTTCGTGTGCAGCCGGCGTTTGGTAGAGCGACTGCACATGCGCAGTGGCCGCGCATTGCTCTTCTGATGCCAGTGTTCGTGTGCAGCCGGCGTTTGGTAGAGCGACTGCGCATGCGCAGTGGCCACTCATTGCTCTTCTGATGCCAGTGTTCGTGTGCAGCCGGCGTTTTTTAGAGCGACTGCGCATGCGCAGTGGCCGCGCATTGCTCTTCTGATGCCAGTGTTCGTGCGCAGCCGGCGTTCGGTAGAGCGCTATGCGTCGACGCTAGTACGTATCGGACACGCAAGAAGCCTGTAATATTAATACATCCTCCGCCAGGATCGACGTGGCTTCGGTTTAATGCCGCGTTAGTCGATTTACTGAAAAACATGGCACCGAGCGACTGAGCAACCGCGGGGAGATGATCAAAATGATCAATTGCGTTGCACTGGTGCTCGCAGAAATAAATTGTTCATCATAAATTCTCTTTTTCCATTTCTACGGATGCATGCGCATCAAAGGCGCACGCATATAAATGGATGAGTTAGTGGAAACCATGCATAATGAAGCGCCCGAATTGCGTGCACCCAGAAACGCGTATTAAACTTCACGGTTTAAAACTGTTTTTGAGAGCGGACGCATGCCACTGATTGCTACGTCATTAACAGCGCCACGTGTGCTGTCAGGACGCTTAGCAGGATGATATCAAGTGATCGGCTATATATACTGCCGCTGTGCGAGCAGGCACACAAGGAGCTCTGTGCCGTCCAGGAAGAGGGAAGAGTTACAGCGTGCCTCAGTGACCATGAGGACTTCGACTTTTGTCCTATTCCCCCTGGTTGTTATTTTGGTTCACATATGCGAGGCTGCAGTGCTGCCATCAGTGGCACCATCAGAATATGCTGGAGTAAGTTGGCTATTGTTAATGCGAAAGCATTATATGACTATTTCGCGTCATCAAAAGCTTCTCCGCATGATTGTGTCGTTCTGTAAAGATATACGTGCAAAAGTTTTGTTGCGTTAGCGTGTGATGAGATCTCACTGTGGGAAAATTTGGTCGATGTGTTGCGATTAGGTAATTACCCTATTGAAAAAATGTGTACAGGTTTTAATAGGTCGACAAATAGGATTATGGCACATTTCGTTTAACATTATAGGATGAAGCTTCCAAAGCGATTAAGCCTTTCAGACTCTTTAGTGGAGGTCTCCGTATAACTTCGATTACCCGTGATTAATTACCGTGCACTTACATCACATAGTGCATGCAAGTCGTGGGTTCGAACCCGCCCGCTACGGTAGCACTTCGATGGAGACAAAAAGTGAAAGGCTCGTGTACTGTGCGTTGTTAGTGCTCGTTAAGAAGCTCAGGTGATCGAAATTATTCGGAGCCCTCCACTACGGCGTCCCTCATTGACTGAGCCACTTTGGGACGTCCATCCTATAAAGCCAAACCAAATGTTCCATAATCCTATTTGCTGACCCATTCAAACCTATATACATTTTTCAGTAGGGTAATTTTACGCGGAAATTACGTCTGGACGTCAAAACAGCCACGGACGTCGACATAGCACCTGGATGTCAAAACAGCCATGGCGTCAACACAGCGCCTGGACGTTAAAACTAAAATAAATGAAGAAAGAAAAATGAAAAGTAAAAACAAAATAAAAATGAATAGAAAGCCTACTGGCGTCGTGGAAAAAAACAGCATTCTAGAAAATTGTATGACGTCGGATCCGCTGACGTCACTGCGTGTATATACATAGAAGCAATGCTTTCGCATTTTTTCCAATGCGGGTCGCCGCAGTGATCTCGAAGTTTTTTGTTGCCCTTCGTGGTAGCGTCTACTTTTCAGTGGAGCCGCTTTCGCTATGACTACTGGTGCTGCTTTTTGAGGGCTGTAAAATGCGAGAGCACGCTGAATAATCGTCGCATGCTAAACCGCAACGAGACGTTTGAAACTGATCTGAACTTTCACATGCAAGTTGGCATAGTAATTGTATGGAGAGATTCACGTAAGACTGCACAATTTTCAAAAAATTCCTTTAGACACTGGTTTGGTGAAGACCCTTTGATATCAATCATGTGTGTTTATGAGTGCATGAATGTTGAGCATGCTTGATATCACCTTTCACCTTTTCTTTTTTTTCCTTTTCCTCTCTTTTTCACCCTCTTCTACTCTTATCTTCTTCTCTTCCTTCACCCTCACCTGGTGTAGCATGGTAGGCTATAGCAACCAGGCTTACCTCTCGCGTATTCATTAAAGTCTCTCCTCTCTAGAATGGGAGCTACAATTATTTCGTGCTTAAAAACAAGGTACCTGATAATTCACCAACAATTCACCAACGTTGGGGCGGGGAGAAGGAAGTATTCACTTTTCAAATGCTTTTGTTTTCGTCCGTGCAGAATAAAAAAAAGGGCGAGAGTTGCTCGGCTTCGAGAGAATGCGGAGAAAATCTTTGCTGCATGAAACGTAAAGACGGCAGACTAGAATGCGAGTCCTACGTCCGGAAACCTGAAAAACCTTGCTCAAACACATATACGGGGAGCCGTGTCTATGACCACTGCCCCTGCATAGGTTTCGGTATGTGCAGTTTTCCTACTTTCTTGTCTTCAGGGTTGTCACGCTTGCTGATTTGTTACTCGAACAGAGGGGGGGGGGGGGGGGGGGGATTCGGAAATAAGAGGCTCCTTATGACACGCATCTGAAGGAAGCCAGTAATCACCGAAATCTCAAATAGGATACCTCTTTTAGATTCTGGGTGTTTATCA